>NC_138769.1:174488813-174866313 GCF_965119305.1 Pelophylax lessonae | reverse complement strand
CCCTGATGTTAATAAGCATCACTGTTACCAATTAACTGTCACTAAATCCTCTGGTGAAGCAGATTCCAATATGAAGGAAAAGTTGGCCAATTTAAAAATTAGGCACACCCCGGAGTCTCCCAGCCGACAACGAGCCAAGGAAAACTGCTCCTAAACAACCCAGACTGTGCTGTGCTTGGAAAAAGATCTTCTATTTTATAAACTTCAAATCCTATCTTATAAACATATTTATCAACCAGAATAACAATTGATCATATCAAAAGGACTCCAGAGTTTTTTACATTTCCAGATTTCCTGCACTGAAGGATCAACTGTTTGACACAACCTTGGCGATACACCAGAATGTTCACAAAAAACAGCTTTCTTGTCTCTTTCTTCACTGTAACTAAGCTGTAATTCTTTTTGAACCAGTATTATAATATTTCAGTCTTTACATAACTAATATATCATCATTAATAATATTATGATTACTATTATAATAATATTAATGCTAATAATAATACAAATAATAATAAATAATTAGTAGTAGTATTATATGCAATAACTGTAACTAAGCAAATATCAGCTTTCAGCAGTTTGTAGAAATTAGAATAAGGCCCCTTTCACATGGCTCCGTTCCGTTGACGGAGCCGTGCTGCTCAGCGGGGGGAATCGATACGCCGACCCCCCGCTGAGTAGGCGGATGACAGCTCCGCCTCCGCTCTGTGTGCGGAGACAGAAGTGTCAGATTCCCCGCTCTCCTCTTTGGGGAATTGGATGAGAATGGACCGCCTGTCCGTTCTCATCCGATCCGCCAGACTGATGGAAAATAGGGTTTTCATCCGTCCGGATTTGACGGACAGGATCGGATCGGATGTCAGGGGACATGTCTCCGCTGACATCCGATGCCCCATAGAGATGCATGGGGCATCCGTTCAGATCCGCCTGAAAAATTGAAGGATCAACTGTTTGACACAACATTGGCAATATACCAGAATGTTCACAAAAAACAGCTTGTCTCGTCTCTTTCTTTCTTTCTTTTTTTTTGAACCAGTATTATAATCTTTCAGTCTTTAAATAAATAATATATCATCATCATCATCATTACTATTATTTTGATAAAAATATTAATGATGATAATAAATAATTAGCAGTAGTAATATATGCAATAACTAACAACTAAGCGGATATCAGCTTTCAGCAGTTCAAAGAAATTAGACTAAGAAAAGAAATGAGTACATTTGTACTAATTAGTTGCAATGGTTAGAGTAGAATGTATATTACTTTTGTATCATGCATTTGCCTTCTGCTTTTGTCTCAATGTAGTTAGCTGTGCCCTTAACCACTTTACCGCTGAGTACCGTAGTACTACTGCGGCAAAGTGGCTCGTTATCGTCTGACGACGTAGTACTACGTCGTCAGACACTCACCTTGTGGGCGGCGCTCGCGCGCCGCCAGAGGCTCGCTCCCGCTGTTTTCAGTCACAGCGGGAGTCGGGCCAGGGGAGGAGCAGCGGCGATCGCCTCTGCTCTTCCCCGATCGTCGGGGATCTAGTGTGGAGATCCGCCCGCTGTGTGTAAACACAGCGGGCGGATCTCTGAAGTGACAGGCAGGGTCAGATTGCAGGGTTCAGCATAGCTGAACCCTGGATCTGTCCTTGTGTCACTCAGTCACCTCCCCCCCACACTTCAGTAAGCACCAGGCATACATTAACCCCTCCCTCTCCAATAAAATTAACCCCTTCCCTGCCAGTGTCATTTTTACAGTAACAGTGCATATATATATATAGCACTGATTACTGCAGTAATGTCACTGGTACCCCCAAAAGTGTCAAAAATGTCAGTCAAGGGTCCGATCTGTCCGCTGCAATGTCGCAGTCCAGCAAAAAAAATCGCAGATCGCCGCCATTACGCGTTAAAAAAAAAACACCAAAAATGACAGAAATCTTTCCCTTTGTTAGTAAACGCAATAACTTTTGCGCAAACCAATCAAAATACGCTTATTGTGAATTTTTTTACCAAACATAGGTAGCAGAGAACAAATTGGCCAAAAATTTAAAAAAAAAATGATTTTTACATTTTTTTGGGGGGAATTTCATATAAAAAAATGTGAAAAATATTGTTGTTTTTTTAAAATTTACGCTATTTTTTTGTTTATAGCGCAAGAATAAAAAATTGCACAGGTGATCAAATACCACCAAAAGATAGCTCTGTTTGTGGGAAAAAAAGGATGTAAATTTTGTTTGGGTATGGCGTCGCTCGACCGCGCAATTGTCAGTTAAAGTCGCACAGCGCCGAATCGCAAAAAGTGGCCCAGACGTAAGACAGAAAAATGCTCTAGTGGTAAAGTGGTTAAAGTGGAACTTAACCCAAAAGGAGAAGTTCCTCTTGTTTGCCTCCTCCCCCCTCCATTTTACTCTTTGGCACTTTTTTGGAGGGGGGGGGGGAGCAGGTACCCACTTCGAAGATCAACCTTCCTCCCGCAGCACATCACAGTTCCCAGAAAACTGCGGGACCTTTCATAAACCGCAGCAAGGCTCACTCATGCACAGTGGAAATACTGCTGTGAAGCTGCAAGGCTTCCCAGCCGGTTTCCCTTAGTTAAGATGTTTGCACTAGGGACCTGAAGCCCAGTGAAGTACATGCTCGTGTGAGGACAGTGCTGGTACCCTGGACAGGTAAGTGTCCTTATAGTAAAAGGTCAGCAGCTACGGAATTTGTAGCTATTTTTTATTTTTTTTTGGGAAGACTGAAGCTCCTCTAAGTTGCTTAGCGGTATATTTATACCAAATCTGAACAGCTGTTCATCCATTGAAACTGCATGTAATATTCTATGTGAAAACTCTCAGACACTATTCTCTGCAGATCAAATGTTATTCATTGGGAAAAAATGTAAGAGAGGAAAAAATACATTCTGCCCACTAGATGGAGCCGAGTATCATAGTAAAAAATTATGCTCCTCACCTCCACCCAGTGGCCAAAATGTGGTATTTCCCCATCAAGCTGTTTTTTTTTTTTTTTAAATGAACATTAGATCTGCAGAGAATATAGCCTGAAAAACATTCAGTTTTGCCTAGGAACATTCATTCATACATTATACATTTTCAATGGATGAATGAATAGCTATATGATTTTTTTTTATATATTTGAGTGCATCCAACGTTATTCACCGGTCATCAAACCCTTACCGTTTTGCTATGCCTGTCCTACTATCTGAACATGACAGGAGCTATCAGCAGCACAGCACAGTAGATTCCCATAGACTTCCACTGGGCTGTCTGCTGAGGTCTCAGGACACAGCTCCATAGTCTATAGGGGTGAAAACAGGATGCAAACAAACATCAGGGGCTCTGGGTGGAGGTAAATATGCATTAGGTAATGGGGAAACTTGTTTTAGTCAGAGAAGAGGGACAAAATGGCAAATGCATTTTGGTTAAAACCGCACTTATCTAATTTAAATTATAAAAAGGGTCTCTCTAGCCCTTGCCACTTAAAGGGAACCCGTCATGAGAGAAGTACATAGGATGCCATTACCTCCTTCAGAGCATGTTCGTTTCCTTGCTTCAGTGGTTTCCAAGTTATTAACATGAAACAAGTAGTCAGATAGTTTTACTTCAGTGGGGGCATGATTGCTCAAGGTCAGTACCTAGCATTTTCATTAGGGGATCAACAATTGTAGCCCCCATGTTTTCCACATGGTTTACTCAACTAATAAACATGGGGGCAAGTACCTGATGCAGTAATATATCTTGCTTCTGATGGTTTTCTTTTATGCCACCCTTTTTAGTCAGCTGGGAACAAGGCTGTTCATGTTTTCGTGAATATAAATAATTTATTTGGACCAAGCTGGTCCAAACAAACTATTTGCTTTATGGCTGTCAGCGCTGCATGAACTGTATATAGCCTCATCTACATACAGTATACAACGTTGTGATCCAGCAGCAGGATGGGGACTTTCCAGAACAAAATCCAGTCAGGCTGTGCTCTACTCAGCCATTCACAGGAAGCTTTGTATTTTGTGAAGGAGTGCAATGCTTCCTCTTATTGGCTGAGGTGGGGAAGCGGGTGGATGACATCACAATCGCTGCCTCAGCTGATCAGAGGAAACTTTGTATTCTTTCGTTCTGCCAGAACACAGTGCTGTTTACTGTATGTAGCTGAGGCTACAGTCAAGCTCAGGGGTCAGCCTCGGAGGCCAGTGGCTTTAGCAGTGGAAAGGCTCACACAGAATCCAGCAGGATAAATACATGAGTAGATTCCCCTGGTGGGTGACCCAGACTCAACCAAGACATGGGGTCCAAGCACTATGGTGGAGATGGATTTTGAGGTGTGCTAGTACCAGGTTGCGGTCCTCAGTATTGCCCCACCAGGAGGGGAGCAAGCCAGGTTACGGTAGCAGATGTAGCCGGTAGGGATCAAGCAAAAGCAAAGATGGTAAACAAGCCAGAGGTCAGTAACAAGTGGTTACAGTTTGGGATCAAGTTTAAGCGTAGTCAAGGAACAAGCTCAAGGTTGGTAACGGGAGCATAAGAGGCAAGATATTGGCTGAAGTAGAACACAATAAACTAGCAAACAGGGAGTGCAAATGGAAGGCTTAGATAGGAAGTTCATGGGAGGAGCAAGGAGTGCAAGGTTCACCAGAAACAAGAAAGAAAGTACGTTTGGTCAAGGAATCAAGCAGGGAGCGGTCCAGCATCTTAGATGTCTCTGCAGGAAGAGCTACTCCCAGACACAGCAGAGGTCCTAAGTTCAGATGCAGGTTCTGACAGCTACATACTTTACACTTTTTACAGCGCTGACAGCTGCTTCATGTGTTAGTGAAGTGAAAAGTTTGTTTAAACCAGGTTACTCCCCCTCCTGCTGCCAGAGCACAGTGTGGTATACTATATGTAGTTCAGCTTGTTTCAAGAAAACTATTTAAATATTTCACCAAAAAATTGAGTTATGCTTTAGGTTCTATCCACACAGTGGTGTTGGGATGCAGTAATTTCAGCTGCAGCCTGCTGCACTGAACAAAGAACTTCACGCAGCCCTTTTTTCAGTGCGCACCACCGCAACACAGTGGTGCGAACTGACACCAAAAGAAACAAGGCAATTTGCTTCGTCTTTTTGTTGGTGCTGCACTGGGCAATGCTGCCCAGCACAGTCCAATGTAAGCATTGTAAAGGAGTCACTTTATCCTCTTAACGCAATCTGCAGTACTTATGGTAAGAACAGACAATGAGAAAGGGTCCTTTTTTCTGACAATAAAAAGGAAGATTCTAGATAAAAATCTAAAAAAAGAGATCACAACATTTGGAAAAAGTCTGGACAGTTGGAAATAATTACCAGACTGAGCAGAAAGTTATAGTAAACTCAGTAAAATAGTATACCATTGCTGAAATAGTAGGAGACCTATTAAGTACCATTTCTATAGACACTCCACAGCTCTGCTTTAGACAAAAAAAAAAAAAGCAGGTTTTTGGTTTCTTCTGAGAGTGCTTCAAGACCACAACTGAAATAATTATAAACCCATCAGGTAGTTGAAATATGAGAACAACATGTTGGGTGGTGGCCACAGACTCTGGGTGACTCATGGCTATGAGGAATGGTTTGTGACTGTAGGACGTGGAAATGCTTCTTCTGTGAGTCACAATAATGAATATGGTTAAAATCCATTTTTTTCGGTTTGTGTTAAATATAGAACGTAGTACAGCTTTAGGGTTTAATATAGAAATCCTACCAATTTACCCTAAACTTGCTATAAAACACAATTTTTTTCCTAACGCTGTATTACAGACAAACAGCTAAACACACAGCTTATATATACACACATTTTATTAGGTACACCTTGGAAGTTGGACCCCCATTTTCCTTCAGAACTGCCTTAATTCTTCCTGGCGTAGATTCAATAAGGTGTTGGAAACATCAGAGATTTTGGTCCATATTGACATCATAGCATCAGTTGTTATCAGTTGACATCATAGCATCAGTTGCTATCAGTTGACATCATAGCATCAGTTGTTATCAGTTGACATCATAGCATCAGTTGCTATCAGTTGACATCATAGCATCAGTTGCTATCAGTTGACATCATAGCATCAGTTGCTATCAGTTGACATGATAGCATCAGTTGACAGTATAGAATAGTTGCTGTAGGTTTGTCGGCTGCACATCCATGATGTGACTCTCCCATTCCACCACATCCCAAAGGTGCTCTATAGGATTGAGATCTGGTCACTGTGGAGGCCATTGGAGTACAGTGAACTCATTGTCATGTTCAAGAAACCAGTGGTGAGATGATTTGAGTTCTGTGACATGGTGCATTATCCTGCTGGAAGTAGCCATCAGAAGATTGGTACACTGTAGCCATAAAGGGATGGACATGGCCAGCAACAATACTCAGGTAGGCCATGGCCTTTAAACAATGCTCAGTTGGTACTAAGGGGCCCAAAGTGTGCCAAGAAAATATCCCCCACACCATTACACCACCAATCTGAACCATTGATACAAGGCAGGATGGATCCATGCTTTCATATTGTTTACACCAAATTCTGACCCTACCATCTGAATGTCGCAGCTGAAATCGAGACTCATCAGACCAGGCAATATTTTTCCAATCCTCTATTGTCCAATTTTGGTGAGCCTGTACGAAATGTAGCCTATGTGGTCCTCTCCTGCTGTATTTTCTCTTTTTTGGACCATTCCCTGTAAACCCTAGGGATAAGTGTGCATGGATATCCCAGTAGATCAGCAGTTTTTGAAATACCCAGACCAGCCCTTCTGGCACCAACAACCAGGTCACGTTCAAAGTCACTTAAATCCCCTTTCTTCCTCATTCTGATGCTCTGTTTGAACTTCAGCAAGTGGTCTTCACCACGTCTAGATGCCTAAATGCATTGAGTTGCAGCCATGTGATTGGCTGATAATTAAGCTAATGTAATTGTGCGCTACCTTAAATATACAAACCAAAATTAATAACTATTGAAGCTGCTGCTGCTACCACCTAAATGTGTTCCCACATCTGCAGGGTGAAAATTTGGTACAAAACAATGTTATTGCGCTGCAAACATAAATCAATTCACTTACAAAAAAAATAGAGACATTAGCAAAATGATAAATAATATATCATATAATGTGATACAATTTAAGATATAATCCAAAGTGGGCACCTTCTAAAGTGCAATATTAATGCAGGAACACTGTCTCTAGTTATATAAAGTGCAGGTGAAAAACAATAAGTCTTGAAGTGCAAAATATTAAAAAAAGAAAAAAAGGAAGGCACTCCAGCAAAAATGTGCAGACAAAGTTCAAATCTCTAAAACGCAGTGCAATGTGTGAATCATTCCATATGTGTCCACTCCTTAATCTTGTGCTGCAATCCCCAGGTGAAGTGTCTGCTCACCTCCATGATTAACCCACTAGGTGTCTAAAGCAATTTGTTTTGGAAGGATAATCACTGCTGTCCACTTTCTAGATAGAACTATATAGAGAAACTACGCCTATCCCTGATGCAGCAACAAACAGGGGCGTAATGCAATAAAGAATCATGTGCCACGTCCTGAATCTTAATTGAGCAAAAAATAGGGGGGGGGGGGGGGAATGGACTTTAGAGGCACCGTAATAAAAGAACCAACGCTTTATTATTGATAAATGGTAAAACCACAAAGATATGTGTCCACCGACCAGTAAGGGCGGGGACCATTGATCAGGAATTACAGGTGGTGGGTGGATAGAGGAAGCCTAGCCACCTAGGACATACAATACAACATAACAGATACAAAATTGACATAAAGAAATAAACAAAGAGTTTTTTATTAGGACGCTATGCGTTGCACACAGCGGCACCAAGGTGCAGGCAACGCAGAGCGTCCTGTACAATACAATAACAACTTCCAAAAAGGAAACGGACTAATAGATCCAATTGCTCTACATGTTTCGCCTGGTGTTCAGACTTCATCCGGAGCTGTTTGGAATGTGGATTCTGTGTAGCAGGATACAATGGAATTTAGTAAAATGGCATAACATCAAATAAGGTGACATTGACATCACAAGTTGAGTATGTCCAAATAGTTAACATGTATCACCAAATCAAGCACTGACAGACAATTGCTAGAATGTTCGCATAAATTATAGTCTAGGTGGGTCCGGCTGGCATAGGGGAGGGGGAGGGGGATGATGGACTCCCCTCCAGTCATGGCAAGGCTGGATGGACCACAGACCAGCAGCCCAGGGGTCACAAGAATAAAGGGGTCACTGTGGGGAACAAGGGAGAAAATAACAAAAAAGGAAAGAACAGGGGTATCGTACAAGCAGGGTAACCATACCTACCCATAGGAAGATGTTACTGGGGCCAACCAGAAGGCACCAGAAGGATGGTAAACCATGTAGAATAGTTAGTAATCACGAGGGATGGCCTGCTGAGGTAGCTGAGGGAGACGCACTGCTTGTGGCCAATTAGAGAAATATATCAGGTAATCACAGTATATAGTATGCCTGGGATGAAGGATAAAATATCAAAGAACTGGTTAAGGTAACAGGTGGCGGCACCTAGGAAATGTAACACATAGGTGACTGAATGGCAGTATACCCAAGCCGCAAGAGTCCCAGAGGGACAGATAGTCCATAGGGCATGCGTGAAGCATAGACAGAAACCAACACCCAAAGAGTTCATAGACCCTGATCAGAAGAGTAAGAGAAGGAAATATAAAAGTCCCAACAGCTAAACAATAAAGTAAGAGGGGGGGAGAAAGAAGAAATGGGGTGCCAAATGTCTAAAAATAGAGGCCGTGAAGACTGGCCAAGGTAAATATTAGAGCCAATAAATACTCACCTGTTACATGAATAACCAGGCATAAGACAAAGGCTAAAGTAGCAGGCAATTCCTCCAATCAAGGGAGCGGCTAATAATGAATGAACAGTTAGAGACTCAACTATAAACCCAAGTTCGGCAAAGCAGAAAACTGGGAAAGTAGTAGTTACCATGCAGCGTGTCCTCCAAGTGCTCCTCACAGACGCAGATCAATATCCCCCGGATGGGGAGTAACCACCATAAAGGAGGCTGGGCAACTGCCTCCTTTATAGCTCGGTTGTTCCCGGGTCATTGAGTCACCGGAGGTGACGTCAATCTGACCCCGGCCGTCAATCCCGCGCATGCGCCAGACGGTCGTGCGCACAAGGGCAGGATACGCCGGGCTGGCAGGGCGCGGGAGGGGAGGAGCCCACTGGAAACCAAGGGCTCAATGGGCTCGCATAGCCACATGCAACGCCCCCATCGGGAGCGTCACGTGTGGCTCCCAGGCCGCACAGTAGCCCCAATGATACTCGAGCAGACCACCGGCACCGAGACAGCGCCACCCAGTGGAACCAGGACCTAACACTAACCTCTACGCCAGCCGGACCGTAGACAAACAGGATGTGTCATGTTAAATACCGGACCCATATATAGTGATAAGTAGGGGATCACAGAATGGACAGATAGAAAGTCCCGCCATTGCACAAGCACCTAGACTATAATTTATGCGAACATTCTAGCAATTGTCTGTCAGTGCTTGATTTGGTGATACATGTTAACTATTTGGACATACTCAACTTGTGATGTCAATGTCACCTTATTTGATGTTATGCCATTTTACTAAATTCCATTGTATCCTGCTACACAGAATCCACATTCCAAACAGCTCCGGATGTTATTGTATTGTACAGGACGCTCTGCGTTGCCTGCACCTTGGTGCCGCTGTGTGCAACGCATAGCGTCCTAATAAAAAACTCTTTGTTTATTTCTTTATGTCAATTTTGTATCTGTTATGTTGTATTGTATGTCCTAGGTGGCTAGGCTTCCTCTATCCACCCACCACCTGTAATTCCTGATCAATGGTCCCCGCCCTTACTGGTCGGTGGACACATATCTTTGTGGTTTTACCATTTATCAATAATAAAGCGTTGGTTCTTTTATTACGGTGCCTCTAAAGTCCATTCCCCCCCCCGCCCCTATTTTTTGCTCACTTTCTAGATAGCTCCACACTCCTTGGCAATGTTCCCAATTAGTTCTATGCCACTCCACTGTACTTGACAATGCTCCAGAATAGCGCATGTAGAGACCCAAAGAGGCAAACTCCAATGGTGCAATACCCAAACATTACGGAAGCAATAAGACAGATCCCAGCTTAAATCATTAAACTCACATTTCTTTAGATAAAATACAGCTTAAAATCACAAATACAAGAGTGATCACATAAGAGAGCATCAAACATGCTTGGTACCTCTACATGTTAACTGGAGGAGAAGTCATGATGGATGTGGCGTAACGCGTAGAGGTACCAAGCAGTGTTTAATGATTGAAGCTGGGATCTGTCTTATTGCTTCCGCAATGTTTGGGTATTGCGCCTTTGGAGTTTGCCTCTTTGGGTCTCTACATGCGCTATTCTGGAGCATTGTCAAGGAAAGTGGAGTGGCATGGAGCTAATTGGGGACATTGCCAAGGAGTGTGGAGCCATCTAGAAAGTGGACAGCAGTGATTATCCTTCTAAAACAAACTGCTTTGGACCCCTAGTGGGTTAATCATGGAGGTGAGCAGACACTTCACCTGGGGATTGCAGCACAATATTTAAGGAGTGGACCCATATGGAATGACTCACACATTGCATTTAGAGATTTGGACTTTGTCTGCACGTTTGCCTTCCTTTTTTCTTTTTTTTAAATATTTTGCACTTCAGGATTTATTGTTTTTCACCTGCACTTTATATAACTAGAGACAGTGTTCCTGCACTAATAGTGCAGTTTAGGAGGAACCCACTTTGGATTATATCTTCAATTTTATCACACTATATGTTATATTATTTATCATTCTGCTAGTGTTTCTATTTTTTTTTGTAAGTGAATTGATTTATGTTTGCAGTGCTATCACATTGTTTACCATGTGATTGGCTGATTAGCAATTTGTGTTACCAAGCAATTGATCAAATGTACCTAATAAAGAGGCCGGTGAGTGTATATACAGTATATACTGTATATCAGAGCAGTCTTATCTATAAAAGAATTTGTATTTCTGTTGGTCCAGTCCTGAGATGTACACATCCCAACAACACAGCACAGCCAACCCAGTGACCAGGCTTTTCTGTGCTGTAGTTAAGCAACAAAGCTGGGTCAATAACCCGTCTCAAGACTGAACAGACAGTGAGGCCCAGTTCACATCTGCCATTTTGAGATCTGCCCACCATCCTAAATCGCGCTGCAATAGTGGCAAATGCATCATGCGTTTTTGGGTGCCATTCATTTTCAACGGCACTTAAATGCGGCGCAGTTTTGATGCAACGGTTGTGCGAGAAATCGTGGCAAAGCTGGTCGCCCGAAAGAAGCTCCTGCTCTTTTTTGGGCAACAGGCTCCGAACAACAATCAGAGTAAAACTGTACCATGTTTAGGTACTATTAAAAAATGAATGGCCCCCTAACACACATGTTGCATTTTGTCACTATTGCTGTGCGATTTGAGATGCAGTGCAGAGAGATCCAATAATGCCAGATGTGAATGGGCCCAGAAAGAGCGGTCTCCTTATCTGTGAACATGCCATCCCTGACTGACCGCTAGTGCTAGAGTACTCCAGCCTTCTGAGAAACACACTAAAGAGAAAAAGCTCATGCAAGGTAGTCTGCATAATTGATGATGAAGGCCCCAGAACTCCCACAGAGACCTAGAAATTTGCTAGCCTCAATTCTTGCTCCCTTTCTATACTACCGCTGACTATGACTCCCTTGGGCTCCAGCCCTCATTTTCTCTTTAATATCTATGTGACGGACCCTGGTACTTCCAAAGATTAGGTCAGCTTCTCTTGCCTGGACACCAACTACTATTGAGGTTCCACCGCCTGCCCCAATCACTAGTCGGAACACAATGAAGGATAGTAACAAGCATAAGACTCCTAATTGTAAAAACACAGACACAAAAATATATAACCTCAGGGTCAGTTTCCCCTCCCCCTCCCTCTTGGTAAAAAAAACACAAGGTGGGAACATCTGTCCAGCCAATAACGAGTGGTACTGAAACATTTAACCTTTCAACAACGATTTGAAACAGTAAGGGCTCTTTCACACGGGCGTTCCGTATGTCCGTTTTTCATCCCATCCGTTTGCGGATGAAAAACGGACATAATGTATCTCTATGTAAATACGGATGTCATCGGATGATCATCCTCTGACATCCGTTTTTTGTCAGTTCATTTCAGTTCAGTTCAGTTCAGTTTTTTTGAACGGAGGAGAACCCTATTTTTTCTTTCTTTCAAAAAACTGAACAGAAGCAAAAACGGATGTCAGTGGTGTCATCCGCAGACATCCGTATTTACATAGACATGCATTATGTCAGTTTTTCATCCGCAAACGGATGGGATGAAAAACGGACATACGGACCGGATGACACAAGTGTCATCCGTGTCCGTTACAAAAAAAAAAAAGGACCTGATCGGACAAAAAAAAAGGAACGCCCGTGTGAAAGAGCCCTTAGGCCCCTTTCACACATACGGTCCGTTCAGTTCAGTCACGTCAAATGTATCAGTTTTTCATCCGTTTTTCATCCGTTTCTCGTCAGTTGTTATCCATTTTTCATCCGTTGTCATCAGTTTTTCATCCGTTTTCATCCGTTTTCATCCGTTTTCATCCGTTGTCATCCGTTTTTATCCGTTTTCATCCGTTGTCATCCGTTGTCATCCGTTGTCATCCGTTGTCATCCGTTGTCATCCGTTGTCATCCGTTTTTCATCCGTTGTCATCCGTTTTTTTGACGGATGAAAAATAGGGCATTCATCCGTTCAAAAAAACGGACATTGACGGAAGCAGATGAAAACGGATGTTAACGGATGATCATCCGTTGTCATCCGTTTTTACATAGAGATACATTGATGTCCGTTTTTCATCCGTCAACGTGTGCGAAAGGGGCCTAACTGGGCAAGCTGACCTCTTATTTTATGGGGAGAACTGTTAAAGGAGCTTCTCCTCTCCTTTGACTTGGGCATGCATATCTGCACACAGTTCAAATGTCCACCATGAGCCAAGAGTGGTGGGTACCTAAAAACCAATAGCGGGGTTGAGACAGACCCAAAGAGACTGGGCTGTCATAATCTACAACTAGGAAGGAGGAGGAGACCCCTAGAGAGGAAAAACAAAATGGCGCTCCAGACCCAACATGTGCACCAAATGGTCCTACGCCCATACAAAACTGATAAAAAAAAATGTGGTTAAAAAACTATTGCCATTTATTGCATTCACCAAAATGTTATGAAAATATCATCATAAATAGGTTATAGCCACATGTCATCATATTGATCTAAACAAGCAATAGGCTCATGTGAAATAGACATATTAATATGTGTATAACAATTTGTAAAACTCTTATTCAGCCATACCTGCTGCATTCTGTGGTCTACAGAAGAAAATATTTTCATTCTCAATCATTACGTGAAGCTTTATGTATTTGGGAATTCGTCCAGCTAAGTAAAACAGGGAAATCTTGACAGGTTGTCAGCAGGGATTTTCTTTCAATGAGACTGAACTAAGTGACTCAGGAAGTGAGGGGAAGTACATTGTAGGGAAATAACTGACTGACATCTTCTATGGTATTTCCCCTTTCATTGGAACGGTGTTAAATATGTTGAAAAATCAAGCTAATTGGTAGTTATGTGTATTGTGTGGTAACTATGGTATTGGAAAGGGGAACAAGCAATATGGATGAGGAAGTTTCTTGAGCAGATGATATGCCAGAAAGTGACGTACAAATACTTCTTAGAAGACTTTGAAACATTATGAGAAAAAATTGGGGATGCACACAGAGGAAATTAGTCAAAAGGAGGTGCTCGTCACAAGATGGATTATAGGAAACAGGTAAAGGTAACACTTTAGGGGTTACAGTAGGCTAGAATATGGTGTGGATCATCAGCTTTGTTGTAAGGCTGCAGTAATATCTCCAAAACTTAAAAATACAAGAAAATATCCATAGGAGTTATCATTTATTCGTTTATGTTATTATATTATTTATATTAATATCGTTATATTGGTCTGTATTCGTATAATACCCATCAAATGAAGAAATAATTGGAAGCGGTTGCTTTTACTAGAGAATGTGTATTTGGAGAATATGTCTGTTTCCATCCAGTCCCTTTGGGGTTGATTTATTAAAGGCAAAAAGGCTGTTCACTGTTTAAGGGAATTTTCCCTTCGCTGTGGTAAAAATTTCCTTTTTGAAAAATACTAAATTACGTGCAAGGTGGAAAAAAGCAGAACTTTTGCTTGCACATGATTGGTTGATGAAAGTAAGCAGAGCTTCATCTTTTTCACTAATCTAAGGGAAAATTCCCTTATGAAGTGAACAGCTTATTTACCTTAAGTAAATCAACCTCCCCATGTTTTACGCTGGGTAACTCTCAATGCATGCAACAAAAACATATCACCAGGTCAGGCCAGGCTTCACCCTCAGTCCAGTTGATCCTTCCAAAGTAAAGCCCCGTACACACGCAACGATTATCGGCCGACTGATCGCCCGTCTTTTGTCCAGAGTTGTGTTTTGTTGGTTGGAATGTGCCTAGACTGCACACGAATTTTCTCGTCCAACAAAATTCTACTTCAGAAGGGATGTCATGTGTTGGTTTGCTTTCTTTGTGTTCTTTCTTCACTGAGCATGCCTGGACTTCCTCATCAGATTTTTCCCTGTCGAAATCTGTACTGACTGCTCGAAAATCGGCCGTTGTGTTGATGGCCAGCAAAAATTTTATAGTCTGCACACCAGATTTTTTTCGGCCGAAAAGTTGGACTGACAAGCCGAAAATCGGCAGATCGGACGTTGGCCGAAAATTCCCTGCCAATTTTCGACGCGTGTGTACGGGGCTTAAGTTTTACAGATTTATCAGAAACAGATGTTTTTGTTTTACTTGATTACCAGCAGACATTGCAAATTTCCAGAATTACAATTGGTTACTTCAGTCTCCAACATACCTATTGATTTTTTTGACATCCCAACCCCCAATTACTGGGACTAACCTTCACGCTGCTCAATTCACCTGTTGGAAATACTTGAACCTCTAGGTATGGAGTAGAATTCAACTCTTCTTACCTTTCTCCCAATGCAGTGCTTGGGTATAAACAGTCAATCACTATGCCCAAACACTGTCACATGAGGGAGGGGAGCAACTCATTCAACAGGTAGATTTAGACCCATGGCTCCAAAAGATGAATGGAGTTTGCTAAGGAGCTGTGTTTGGGGGCAGATTTCAGGAGTACCTAAATGGCCAAAGTGACAGATGCCATTTAATGTTTTGAGCATTGCTAACATGTATTGTTTAGGTTGTGCAAATAAGAAGATTTTGGGCTAAACCAAAAATATATACTGCTCAAGGTTGGTGAACATAGTGGGTGTCAGTCCAACTCTTCCTTGAGGCATCAAATGATGGATGTTTGCACTCCAATAAAAATCCTCCTTTAATCCCGCCAACAAGTTTCATGCTACAGAGCTCTTAATCATAGCATGCTATGATTAAGTGCTCTGTAGCGTGAAAAGATTTGGAAGTCGCATCCCTCATGCCATGCTGTATTGTTGCATAGATTTATTACAATAAAGGAGGACTTTTATTGGAGTGTGTTTATCCACCTATGTTCTTTTGAGGAAGATTTTGAGTTTGTATCAAGTGCTAAAAGGTGTGTGGATTGAATAGGAGCGGATTTAAAAAAATCCATACCTTTACCTAAAAAAAAAAAAAACAATACAGTGATGGCTTTACTTGAGTACTAAGAACAAGGTAGGCACTTCAGGTAAGTGTTTAAGACAAATAGTGTCAGGACATCAAACTTATTGCTGAGCAACCAGCAAAGGGATGATGGTGCTTTTTTTTGAAACTCAAAGTGGTTGTAAAGGCTATTTTAAAGTGCTATATTTAATGTAGCACCCTCTAGTGCTCAGTCTAGAGTAAGAAAATGTATCCCTGACTCACGGTAGTTGTGCGAGTCTGATATTTGATTGGGCATTACTACAGGTCAGGCTGGAAGGCTCTACAGCTCCCCCTGGTTCTAGAAGCTTAGAGAAGTTTCTAGAAGCTAGTGTGTGGAGACCAGGAGGTACTGATCTACATATTTATGGGAATCTGGCCAATCCCCAGGCAGGAGCCTGGCAGGGTGGGTGGATCAGCCCATAAATCTGGTTGACCCTGGCAAGCAAGGGAGTCGGGCGGAAGATGGAGTGAGGAAGCTGTGTTGTATAGCCAGGGAGGGGACCCCGGGGCTGAGGTGGGCTCTGCCTCCAGGCTGGAAGCAGAGAAAAGAAAAAAGGACAGAGGGATCTCCATACCATCCAGTCTCTTCCAGAAGACGCCCTGGCTTACAGGGCAAGACCTGAACAGCAGAAGGCATGAACAAGTCTCTTCTGAAGCAGCAAGATTTTCTGAGACAGTGGGAGTACCTCTACACCCCCAGGGCCAAATGGGGTTAAAGCTGCCAGATGCAATACCTAGCAAACTCTCCTGGGACTGTGCTAACAACCCATTACCCAATCCCTTGTTCTGGGACATTTTGCCAAGCAGCCAGGTAGACTGGTATTTTTGAGAGAGGTGACAGAGCTTCTACAAGTGGGGACTTTGCTAAAATTCCAACCAGAAGGGAAACCGGACTCCTAGAAGGGGATTTTCCTTTGCCTAGTCCAGAAAGACTGTTGCTGTTGTGGAGGGAATGCAGTCAGTCAAGGATTTATTTGCTTTTGTGGTGTGCATAGAGAAGGAAGTTGTCCTCATCCTTGTTCTTTAAGTCAAGTTGGGCATCCCATAATCCCTATACTCTATCCAAGAAATTTTCCCAGATAAAATAACAAAACCAAGCCCATGGACTAATTCTTGTCTCTGAATGAGAGTGAAAAATGCGTGTTGCCTTGCTGTGCAGGAATAGGGGGACTCACATCCAGAGGCCCTCTAAGATGTAGCACTAACTTAAAATACAAAAGAAGGTAAAACGTACCTGCTTTGTGCACTGGTACCCGCTGGTTGAACAAAAAAGCTGACTAATTTATAGCCTGCCTAAGTGCTGTTTTTTTAAATATTTCTCTGTGGTGTGCAGAAAAAAGCAGAACAGAGTCCAGTTCTTTGACACAAGAACTTATTTTTAGCTGATGGACTGCTGCCCATACATACAGAATAATCTAAGGGTAAATGGCATTGCTGACCTGATTTTAAAACCATCGTCCTCTCCCCTTTTCCCTTGTTTTGTTGAAGATTTGACCCAACTCTGCTTTAGTATTGTTGATACAACTGTTCTATCAGCATATCGGACAACTGCTACAGATCATATTGTATACTTATTTGCATTTTCTCTTGCACTTTACAGTTTTTTTTTTTTTTTATGTAACTCTGTACAAAATAAATAACACTTTACAGTTCAAAAAAAGCTGTTATTTTTGCTTGATTATTTAGAAAGGCACTGTGCCCGATTTACTAATGTGAAGTTCAGTGAGCATACCAAAAAAGCTTTGGCCATTCTCTTTTAAAAGGCAACTGTGCAAAAGTACGGTTGTCCCATAAAGTGTATGTAAACCCAAAACCAAAAATGTAATATCTTGCAGCTTACTAGTCCTCACTGTGGTGGATACATTTGCCTTTTATTTAAAAAAAAAAAAAAAACGTATTTTGCCTTAAATTCATGTGGTAGTTCTAGAAATACCAAACTCCCTGTCCCTGGGTGGCTACATCACTACTCTACTAGGACTATAGAGAGAGCCATGGTTGTCACCCTAGTCTGCTCTCCTGATATGAAAACAAAAATGTTTGTATCTTTTCATCTCCATTACATGAAGCGAGGGCAATTGGTAGTTTACAGAAGATCACTAGTAGGGCAGATATTCATCGATGCAACACAGACCTGTATTCGCCAAAAATGTTTTTAGCTTGAAACAAAAAAAAACAAATGCAGGCACCACATCAAAGGACTGTAAAGCCCCGTACACACGTACTGAATGTCGGCCGAACGATCGGCCGTCTTCTGTCCGGTGCTGTCCTGTCGGCTGAAAACTGCAAAAGACTGCACATGAATTTTGTCGGCCAACAACAGCCGACTGCAGAAGTGATGTCATGTGATGGTTAACTTTCCATGTGTTTTTTCTTTTCTGAGCATGCCCAGTCTTGCTAATCGGTTGTTTGTCGGCCGAATTCTGTACTGACTGGCGAACAATCGGCCGTTCTGGTGTTGGCCAACAAAAATTTTAATGCCTGCACACCCGATTCTGTTCGGCCGAAAATGCACTGTCGGCTGTCGGAAGCATCATACTAACAAGCCTACAATTGGCCGATCGGTCGTCGGCCGACAATCGCTACGTGTGTACGGGGCTTAAGCTGCAACATTTTCACATTTTTTTTTTTTGGGGGGTGGGGGTTTAGTTATCCTTTAACTCTTTCTCTGCAGCTTTCCAAACCCACTGCAGACTCAGCCCAAGGGCTGCTTGATGCCACATTGTTTGACACTCTTCTCCTCCTAGAGGCAGCAGAAATGTCTTCAGGATAGCCCCTCAAAGTTTATAAAGTATTAGATATTGTGACACTGTTAGATAAAAATGAGGCTGATTTACTAAAGAAATTGAGAATGTTCACAAAACTAATTTTGTGGATATTCACTGTAACCCTTAGATGCTGACTGCACACATATATGCGGCCGCTCGGCAGATGGGCCTTAGCGCTGCATATATGTAGTCCCGTTAAAACTACTCATGGTGCTAAAAGTATGCTCCCCAGCATGGTAGCCAACATGTACCGGAAAGCTCTAGGTGCATACTAGCGATCGGGAGCTTTCCAATCAAGTGACTGCTGTGACAGCCAATCACAGCAGTCACATAACCCGAATGCCCGCCTCTGCCTCCCGGCTTTCAGAGCCTTAAGGGCTGGGAGGAGGTCGGGGGGAAGGGGTTAAAACGGTTGTATACCCCGCTTTCTTATTTTTACCTATAGGTAAGCCTATGATAAGCTGTAGGTAAAATTAATATTTTCTAAACCTGCACCGTTAAGGAGATATTCTCCCTGCATTCAGTTGCTGACGTCAGCGGCACATGCGCTCTGAAGGTCTGGCGTATTGTGCAGGGAACTTCAGAGCTTTTTGCCGGAACTGGGGTTGACGTCATCGTGTCTCCGGTCACTCACAGCACCGGAGCCTGTGATCCCGGATGAAAGGACAGGAGGTAATGTCAGCCCGGTCACCGATGAGAGGGCTTCGTTCTAAGGTGAGTATTTCATAATGTGCTAGAATGCGATGCATACTTGCACATAATGTCTTTATCTGACAGTTTTTTTTTTTTTTTTTTTGCTTTAATTAATTATCTAACCATGCGCAGTGGAAATAAGAAAATGGGAATTTGCTTTTTCACAGCATTGGCTAATTGAAGGGAGTATGCACACAATATAATGTGTGAACATTTTCAACTTCTTTAGAAAATCAGCCTCCATGTGTCACACTGTTTTGTAAATGGTAGGTTCTTATAAAAGTAGTTCAACTATTTATTAATCATAACCGTTAAACTGTAGTTGGAAAGTAAACACATTGGCAGCCATCGCTCTGGATATTGGGATGAGGTTTGGAAACTTTGCCTCCTGATGCCAAAATGAGTCCAGGCATGTTGTCAAATATGCACACATTTACTGTGATGCTTCTACATTGTACGTTAAGTGAGATCCCAAAAATGTGTTAGTATTGTATAGGAAGTGAAGGAGTAGATCATCAGTCGGCCCATTCCTGACCAAGTTGGCTAGATATACATGGGCCATTTCTAATCTAAGAGACTGAAAAATTCGGGAAATTAGTCTATATACACAGAGTTCGACACTGCTCCTGCTATATACACATTCGACACTGCTCCAGGTCAGTTTACTACTATAAACCTTGCACACTGTCCTTCAATACAGGTGTCAGCCCCTCTCGCAAAACAGCATTAGAACAAGATAGGATTATCCGAATGGCTGCACTCTGATCAAAACCACCTTTATTCCAGCATGTTCCTAAAATAAGCCACAGCACAGAAACAGCAGCGGGGGATTGAAGGTTGCGTTTTATGGCTGTCTCAGTGCTTGATCATAACCTGTTAGATCAGTGGTTCTTAACCTTATTGGAGTTACTGAACCCCACCAGTTTCATATGCGCATTCACCGAACCCTTCTTAATTGGAAAAATAAAATATGGCTCTCCTCACCTTGAATTCAGCGAGCGTTGTGTTCTTGTATTTTCCATCTCCATGCAGCTTAAGGAAGTGTTCTCTTAGTTTTGCATGAAGGGATTAATATTAAGAAAGAAATCACACGACGTACCATCACGGCAGTTACAATTCGACTACTGGGCGCGCCAAATTCCCTGCAGCACAGATAGGCCAAGTGATGTTGCGTGATCACCTGCAGCCAATGAGTGGGGCGTGTCATCACAAATCCTATGAGTCGGGTGTGTGTCTTGACCTCCGCCGAACCCGCGAGACTGACTCACCGAACCTCTGGGGTTCGATCGAACCACTGTGTTAGATGGATCTTACAGTCCTCTATGTTGACAGGTCCATCCAGAAAAGGCAGATCTGCTACTTTGTAAGCCCCCGTGTATTTACAAAACAAGTTTAAAATTTGTTTCATTTTCTTAACACCTAGTGTGATAAAACACCACTCACAGGCAAAGCAGAAAACACAATGCATATAAAATACATCAAAAACCATCCATGTGAAATCCTTACAAATAATCCAAATAATATTTTTCAGGAACAAAAAAATATAAATACATAATCTATACATAGAAGTGAGTGAGATCCGATTTGAAGTTGAGCTATCAGGATTACGTGTCTGTAAATAAAATATCTAGTAAACCTTACTATGCCATAGCAACCTGAATGAGTCGCCTACTCTTTTGGGACTCACCACCTTTTCAATACCTTGTATGCGGAGGGCTGAAAGATCACCGTCATAACACGCATTAAAATGTTTGCTATATTGGTAGAACTTTTTGTATGTTATACATGTGGTCATGAAGGAGATATCTCAGCCTCCTTGTTGTCCTTCCCACATATTGTTTAAAGCCCAACTCCGGGCAAATGTTTTTTTTCCCCATACAGTGGGGCTGTGCCCTCACTGCATGGATAACCTGCTTGTTTTGTCTGGTGGTGAACACAGTGCTTATACTCACCCGATCCTTTCGATCCTCAGGAAAATGGTGCTCCCCCATGTACAGCGGTGGACTGTTCCTGACGTCTCCATGACCAGAGCCTGTCTATGGGTGTGATGACGTCAGGAACCATCCACTGCACAACACTACCAGAATGCAGGAGGGTGCAGGAGCCCCAGGGACTGGTCTAGCCCTTGGGGGATCAGAGGATCAGGCGAGTATATCTTTGCTCTCATAATCCCCTAGACAAAAATAAGCAGTTAACCCATGCAGCGTGGGCAGAGCCCCACTGCATGGGGAATAAAAAAAAAAAATGTAAAAAATTTGCCCGGAGTTGAGCTTGAAGGCAGACTTCCGGTAATGAGGTGGAGAATGGAACTCGTGTTACAGTTACCAAAGGTCTTAATTTCAAATTCTTACCTGTAGATACAAAGCTGTCACCCCTAGAAATACAGGGACAGCACAGATATTTGTCCTCCCTGCACCTGTATTTGCCTTTCAAATGGAGCAGGCTGCCACCCTGCATTGTTGAAGAAGAAGAGAAATAGCTACAGGAGAGTCAACTACTCAAAGAGGGACCCCCTTCGAAAAAGTCAGTAAGTGACGAAACGTCAGGGACGTGGCCATACGACGTGCCTGGTGATTGATCGGGTGAGCGGCGGTGTCTCACCGGAGAGTCCTGGACCCGAACGCTGGTATATCACGCGTCCGGAGCAAGTGAGCACCCTGATCCCTACTCTTGATTATGATGTGCTTTGCATATTTATATACCATGTACGTGCATATTAGTGGATTTTAAATGGAATAAACTAGTTCATACATTATTGCACTAGTTGGCTCTCCTCTTTCTTTTATGGTTTATGTGGAGCGGCATCTTAAGAATCACCAAGGATCCACTATTCCCTATATCCTGTGCAGTGGTGCACTCCAAAGCGTTATCAGCCCTATCCATGAGAGTGGAGGGCAAAAAGTGGGGTGAGTGTTCTAACTGAGGGGAGTGGAGCACAAAGGGGGCGGACACTTTGTTGGTGAGTTTCTGTTCAGCTTACACTGGAATCTCATTGGATCATCACATATGACTATTCTCCTACTATTGGACTTTTAGTTTTCCTACTATTGGACTTTTAGTTATACATTGATTTATCCATGTGTGTTTCATTGGAATTTTTCCACTTGTACACTAATTCATTTTGGGATTGGATTTTCAGTGATTATTTGAACACATGTATATATATCTATTTATTGATTTGTTGGTTTATTTTGTTCACATATATCATGTGCAATTTTCTAAGTTGAGCGCTGCTAGGTGGGATTATTTTTATTTTTCACTTTTTTGGTATGTAGAAATGGTTTAACATTTTTCCAAACTCTGCACTATTTGCTGTAGAAAAAAAAAAAAGTGTCCCCCTACAGATGGCTTTCGGAGGCCTTTTCTTTTAAAAGTTAACTCTACCTGCAGTTTTAGCTACAGTATGTTCATAGCTCAACACTGATTCTAGAATAACCCCGCTGGAGAAATGACCTATACATAGTATGAATTCCTACCCAAAATCCTCATTATTGCTACATATCCTCGGAAGTCTCAAAAAATTGTCCTACAGGAATGGTCCTTCTAGCGTGCCTCAGATGGCTTGAATCTACTCGCAGGATCTTATTACCAGACAAGGGCTTCTTGTACAAGTTCGTAACAATGTGATCGTCCTGGCTCTGAAGCAATACATCCAGAAAGCTAATTGAACTAGTATTTATTTGACCAGTGAATTTTAGTTTCAGTTGGTTGTTATTGGGGTATGTCAAAAATGCATCCAAATCCCACAGCTGTTTAGAGAAAAACAACAAATCATCTATATTGTGACAAAAAAATACTATGACCCCCCCAACATTTGTATTAAGTTCTAGAAACCTATGCTAATTTTATGTACCAAGAAAAGTGTTACTTTCTATGTATTCGATGTATGTTGATTATCGCTGTATTGTTCATTTAATTTGAATAAAATAAAACTTTTATTGGAAAAAAAGAAAAATACCAAAAAAATACCAAAAAATCCCCAAAAAAATAAAAAATAAAAATACTATGTGTGGGCAGAATTGGTTCACTTGTCCAAAAATGCAGACTCCTATATAGGTTGGAGAGAAAGGGTGAACATTTTGGTAATTTGTCTCATGGAATAGGTTTCACAGAGTATACTTGGGGAGGAAAAAAAACTGCCCGTGAATCTCCTAAATGAACAAGTGTTGAGCTATTATTCTTCTTCTCCTATTCAAGTCTGTGAAGGAGAAGACGGGAAATAAATCCCTAACAGCGCCTGCTAGGAAAATCTCTTTCAAGTAGCTGTTATTAAAAAGGTAATGTGATACAAATAAGGTGATCAAGCTCAGAGATATTAGTACCGTGACTGAGCTATTAAAATTGAATGTGTAGTTCTAGCTTTAAGCTGGCCACACGGGTTTAGTTTTCTATTGTTCAGAGTGAAAATTAATCAATTCCCATCCATGCTAAACAGCATAGATGGAAGAATCTCTACAGCCAGCTATTGTATCTTATGGGATGCAGTCCTTGCTCGACTGAGAATTTTTTACCCAGCTCAGTAAATTTTTAATTTGACCTTTTTCGAACCAGGTGGTGCCGTCAAGGCTACCCATGGCTTTGGTGATTTAGCTGCAATTGGCCAAAATTTGAGTCTTGCAAGCCAGCTTAAAGCCTGGTACACACTATCAGGTTTTTTTTTCCCGTTCAACCCAGCGGGCTGAACGAAAAAAAAAATTAACTCAGGAAGAGGTCGTTGAACTAAATATGCAATGTTGAGCTATTGTGTTCTGACAGGGGAACTGTCACCTGCCAGAACACACCGATCAGCACTGCCTGCCAGTGCTGACCAGATGAAGGTTTTCTAGCATGTCTGTTCAACAATTGGACAGGCTGATGCACACTGCGGCCGAATGTCGGCTGGTTACTTTTGAACCGCCCAATACTAGCCAATATTTGGCTTGTGTGTACCAGGCCTTACTTGTCTATATCTGTTTTGTGAATTGTACAAAATCTCATTTAATGCAATTTTTTTCTGAATCATATTTTTGTCAGTCGTAGACAAATTGGATTGACGTGCTGACATCTTATAAAAAAAAACATCCAATGGGACATCCGTGATCGTAATTACAGGTAATTTGTTTCTAAATGACCTGAAATTCACACACAAGCTGCAAATCCAATTTCCACCAGCACCACAAAGGTGTAATTACATAAGATAAAATTAGATATACACCCTCCACTTAGACAAATGTGAAGAAGAATAAAAACAGAAATAGTGACTCATAAAAATTACACCTTTCTTTTCCTGGTTCAGCAAGTTATTTGAAGTAAAAGCTCTCAACTTTAATCTAACTAACTTGACACAGAGCAATAAAGATAAAACATGAATACAATTCTGCATAGCAAGTGTATACAAAGAAAAACTAGACAACCTACTGCCGAATTTTTATATATAGATTATATTATGTTACATTGTATATATAGAATATACATTTTTTATCTAATATATATTTTAATATTTGTCAAAAAGTAATAAATATGGCAAAATGAATAATGTAAGCACTGCAACTTTAACATGAAGTCTGCTTTTTTTTCTTTGAAGTTTACCATAACTTATTATTCATCTGCAGCTCTAAAGCTTGATTGAAAAATCACCTGGCAGTATGGGATCTAATTTTGGAGTGGCTTGTCATAGCTTTCCCTATGAAATACCAGTCTAGCATAGCTGAAATATATTCAGCTGGACGATAGTATTATTATTGCATGCGTTTGAATATGTGTTGCATTACATCATTATGAACAGTCAACCACCATACAATAAGGTAGCAACACCCGACACATGGCTGTTGATTTACTAAAACTGGAGAGTGCAAAATCTGGTGCAGCTGTGCATGGTAGCCAATCAGCTTCTAACTTGAGCTTGTTAAATAAGGCCCCTTTCACACATACGGTCCGTTTGTCCGTTTTTCCTCCATCCGTTGACGAATGAAAAACGGACATCAATGCATCTCTATGTAAAAATGGATGACAACGGATGATCATCAGTTAACATCCGTTTTCATCCGCTTCCGTCAATGTCCGTTTTTTGGAACTGATGAATTCCCTATTTTTTATCCTTCAAAAAACCGGATCGGACGAAAAACGGATGTAAACGGACAAAGGGCTCTTTCACACGGCCGCTCCGCTTGTCCGCAAATCATCCTATTTTTTTGCGGATGATTTGCGGACATAATGTAAGTCAATGGCATTGCGGATGTCAGCGGAATACCATCCGCTGACATCCGATTTTCTTCCTTTCAGTTCTGTTCCGTTTTTTGGAACGGAACAGAACCCTATTTTTTCATCCGTTCAAAAAACGGAAAGGAAGGAAAATCGGATGTCAGCGGTGTCATCCGCTGACATCCGCAATGCCATAGACTTACATTATGTCCGCATATCATCCGCAAACGAATGGGATGATATGCGGACATACGGAGCGGATGACACAAATGTAATCCGCTCCGTGGAAAAAAAAAAAAGTCCCGCAGCGGAGAAGAAATGCGGAGCGGCCGTGTGAAAGAAGCCAAATGGTCAGTTTTTCATCTGTTTTTGCATTGGTAGTGGATGTAAAAAAAACGGATGAAAAAACGGATACATTTTTACGTGACTGAAATGATGAATTGAACGGACCGCATGTGTGAAAGGGGCCGAAAGCTTTGACAAAAATCCTGGAAGCCGATTGGCTTTTTTGGAAGGCTGCACCAGATTTTGTACGCTCCACTTTTAGTAAACCAACCCCTTGGCATGTACATTGAGGTGAGCTACAGGCAAGGCTGGTTGGCATTTACTCTACTAGTGTGTTGGGGTGCTATTCAGAATGAATGGGAACACACCACATGGTATGTTACTGTACAGTAAATGTATGTTTTACAGTGCGTTAGCACAGCACATAGGTGTGAAGCTGACCTTATGACAGATCTGATGATATCAAGCAGGTTAATGAAACAAAAAAATAGTATTGGGTTTGACTTGCTAGAGGAGTAAAGGCTGTTAAATGTTGGTAAATTAGGTTCACTTTGAAAACTTGATCATGTGCAAGAGATTTTTTGCTGGTACACGACTCCCCTTACTAAAATTAACTTTTCAACTTGAACATACACTTTGCATAGCAAAGATTCTCTTTTGTATGGTTGGCCACAGATGGCTCACATTTCAGCTGAACTGGCCAAAATTCAAGCCATAGTTAGTTCTGCAAGCTCCACTCAGCTTGACAAATGTTGATTGTATAATTGACTAAGCGGAGTAGAAAATTACCGGCAAAAAAGTGACTGCATACCATTAGATGCAGTTAGTGTTCAGAGGCAAACTATATCCTGACGGCTTAACTAGTAAAAATCAAGTGTCGATAGAATTTGAAATGAAATTTCATTTCTTAGGGAAAGCCTTTAGTTTGCCATTAAAAAGATTTAATTTGCTTTTCAATGGACCTTCTACAACCCTGTCCAGCTCTCCTAGAGTTACTTTCGGTCTCTTGGAATCTCCTCCATGCTCTTGAGACTGTGCTGGGAGATACAGCAAACCTTCTGGCAATGGCACATGTGCCATCCTGGAGGAGTTACACTGCCTGTGCAACCTTTATAGGGTCTAGATATCGCCTCATGCTACCAGTAGTGACACTAACCCTAGCCAAATGCAAAACCAGTGAAAAACATTCAGAAAAGAGTAAGAAAAAAAATGTCTGTGTCCACCACCAGTAAAACCATTCCATTTTTGGGGGTCTTCTTTTTGTTGCCCATCTTGTGCACCTGTTTTTTTATTAACACCAAAGCAGCTGGAACTGATTAACAACCCCTTCTGCTACTTAACTGACCAGACCAATATCCCCAGAGTTTACTTGACTTGATGCTATACTCTGGTTAAAAATGTTAATTTTGTTCAAGACCTCCTTCCTACGAAATTTTCCGAAGAGACAAACAAAGTTTTCTCATACAATACCAGATTGTATGATTTATGTTTAATCAGCACCATTTTCGCCCAAAAATACAACACAAACACACTACATCACTTCCAAATTTTAATTCTGTAGTAGGAGACTTTTTGTACTTTAGCAACCTATTTGTTTTCGATATGGAGACTAGCATGCAAAAAAAAAAAAAAAAATGGATGATTGTTCGTCTGATAATCTCATCGAGTGTACTAAGCTTTAGTGCCTCTGGATAAGGAGTTAATTTCAAAGGTTCGGTAGAAATAGGTGTTAGGATAAGAGTATTTGATCATTTTCTATATTTTCGTAGGTGTTTATTTTAAGCCTTGGGACCATGTTGTCACACTAGCGATCTTTTCACTGGCAGCAAAACGCTAAGGAGACAACTCACCTCCTTCTATGGCGTCATTGTCTCACTTGTCTAAATGGTGCAGCAGCTCTCTTGCCAGCAAGGGAACAGCAAGGTAATGACACTCAGCCAGTGAGGAAGCAACACTTTAGGAGCAGGTGAGTATTCCTGTTGCTGGGGAGTCAACACCAGTGAAGGGACTGCTAGTGTGACATAAATCTTAATTTTCAAAACTACAGTATGTAGAAGAGGTAAAGTGGATCCAACCTGGTAAGGTGGAACTAACCTTCCTATCGTTTACAGCCAAGGAAGCTGCCATCTTGGCCTTCGCTTGATCTGCACTTGTCACAGTGCTGCACATGTGATCAGTGATGACACCAACCATTTAATGGCTTGACAGTTCAGTTGAGAGCACAAGCTGCAATGAGAGTTATCATTCACGGCATGCCTTGAATGTAAGTGTTTTGGGAAACAGTTAAATCGATGGGGTTAGTTCTGTTTTAACCACTTGCCGACCGCCGCACGACTATTTACTGCGGTGGTCAGTCCCTCACAGGCAAAGCGACATAGTACTACGTCGCTAGCCTGTGAGGCTTCTAGGGAGCGGGCGCGCTCACGGACCCCCCCCCCCCGCACGTGTGCCCGGCGGACCCGATGTCCGCCGAGCACTCGCGTTCGTCCGTGACACCGGAAGAAAGGCAGGCGGCTGATGTAAACAAAGCCGCCTGTCATTCTTTCCCTGTGTAAGAATGGAGATCAGACGGTTCTACTATGTAGGACCGTTGATCTCTGTTCTTACACCAGTAGCCATGTCCAATCACAGTTAGAAGCATGCCCCTAGGACACACTAAACCCCTCCCTCTCCAATACAGTTAACCCCTTCACTGCCAGTGTGATTTTTACAGTAACAGTGCATATGTATAGCACGGATTACTGCAGTAATGTCACTGGTAACCCCAAAAGTGTCAAAAATGTCAGTCAAGGGTCCGATCTGTCCACTGCAATGTCGCAGTCCCGCAAAAAAAAAAAAAAACGCAGATCGCCGCCATTACTCGTTAAAAAAAAAAACAACAAAAATGACAAAAATCTTTCCCTTTGTTAGTAAACGCGATAACTTTTGCGCAAACCAATCAAAATACGCTTTTTGCGATTTTTTTTACCAAACATATGTAGCATAAAACAAATTGGCCCGAAAATGTTAAAAAATTTTGATTTTTACATTTTTTTTGGGGAATTTCATATAAGAAAATGTGAAAAATATTGTTATTTTTGCAAAATTGACGCTTTTTTTTGTTTATAGCGCATGATCAAAAAATCGCACAGGTGATCAAATACCACTAAAAGAAAGCTCTGTTTGTGGGAAAAAAAGGACGTCAATTTCGTTTAGGTACAGCGTCGCACGACCGCGCAATTGTCCGTTAAATTCACACAGTGCCGAATTGCAAAATAGGCCCTGGTCAGGAAGGGGGTAAAATCTTCCGGGGCTTAAGTGGTTAAGAGTTAACTTTTGAGTGTTGGGTTGGGTGTTTGAAAGTGAAGGGTTTTTTTTTCGGTTAATGACTGGTAATGTTGGTATCTAATGGCAAAACTTTTATTTCAGAGATGGATTGAGTAAGACCCCTTTCACATGGGTGCCTCTCTGGAACTGACTCTGCTTGCTCAGCGGGGAATCACTCCGCTGATCCTAGCTGAGCAGGCAGAAGACAGCTCTGTCTCCGCTGACTCTGCAGAGCGAAAACAGACACAGTCCCACTCTCAGACCTAAACACTTTCAATTTGTATGCAATCAGGCAGGCCCTTGTACTACATAGTTGAATGTAAATCTACCAACAAAAGTTGTATAGTGTGTATCCAGCTTAAAGCACCACAGATGTCATCAGCCCAATGTAAGAATGGCCACTATACTACACTGACCCTTTTACCCCAACTAAACAGCAATAACCACCATGACACCATATCGGAGAAAAATGGTCATAGCTGCCATTTATTAACCACTAACCAAATACAACAAACATTACTTAAAACAGAAACAATAATAATACAGGAGCAATAACCATAAGGTTTTTTGGAGGCACAAAGTATCTGCTTGAGTACTTACAGGGTCCCCACGGTCGAGGACAACCTCAACTCTCTGCAGATACCTCTCAGTTGACCTTTTCAGTTAACCCACCATTAACTGCCATTCCACGGGGGGACTCCATACCTTAGATGGGTCCCTAATATGATAAGCACGGCAGATTTTTAAAACCCTTCCAAAGACCCGAACTGCCAGGCCACTATGACCACCGAGAGATGAACTGATCCAGTGCATGAGCGGGTGGGAATGTTCCTCCTCAACAGTTCTTCTCCAGAGGCTGGGAACTTTCCTGCTTAGAAGACTCCCTGCAGACCCTCCTCCCACTGTGAAACCCACCAACCACAGTAAGTGACTCTCCTCTTTCCTTAGTTTAAAGCATAACTCCACTTTTGTTGAGAAAAAACACATTCCCCTCAAGGTGATCCATGTACATAACAACCTTTGTTGCAGATTCCTAACTTTTGTTATTCTGAAGAAATCCCGGTTTGTGCCTCTGTGCAGAGTGAGTCTTATGGGAGTTGTTTCATAATTATCAACCAGCTGCTGCAGAATCAGAGATCTAATGAGGAAAGTTGCAGGGCCTGCATCCCTTTAGATGTGATTTCCTATTGGGAAGATCTTACCAAAAATGACATTTTTGTTGCAGGGGATGCCAAAAATCTGATTTTTTTTTTAGTTTAGACTTCTGGGAAAATCAGTGAGCTAATCACACAAGCAGGAAATTACCTTTCTGGGGGGCATTCTGTACATATTCTGTGATAAAAGGTATAGTGCGCTCAACGCAATCATATATTTTATACATATGACATCTGGGATGACCCAAATATTATGGTGATCTTCATACAGTGTGAAAAACCATATGTGAAAATTCTTTATGCATATAAATTATATATAATTATGTGCATAAATGATATAAATTATATACATATAATTTGTAACAATCGTGAAAAAAAAAAAAAAAAATATATATATATATATATATATAGATATATATATATATATAGTAGTCCTCCAATTGATCCAGATAATCTCAAATAGCCAAAGAACAAGCTTCCATCAATAGTGGATCTTCAATCTTGCTAATCTTAGACCGATATGTGAGGATGAAATAGAAGAAATAGCCTCTTACCAGATAACACTAAACAGTGAGCCTTATTGGTGAATAGGCACTTTCCACACGTAAACAAATGAAATCAAGTGAGGTGACACCTCGGTGGTACTGCAAACTTCTTACCAGAAGTATGTAGAGGGTAGGCAATAAACCAGTGTTGTTTATACAGATGCACCAGATAGAGGGTATCCAATGGTGGCTTCAATGCGTGGGCTGAATGTTTTTCCACTGAAGAAACTTCAGCAGTGAGCTCCGGTCCCAGCTGAAGCCTGATAAGGAAAAACGCGTCGGGGGGAGTAGCCACGCCAAACCATGTGTTCCCGCACTGCAGGCTGTCACGTTCGGTACACTTGGAACCATTGTTTATGCCCAGTTCCTTCCATTTGCCATGTAAGTGTGTTTCTTTTTCAATACATTTTTTTTTAAAAGGATAATGCACTATTGGCACTTTATATCTTTTGTTATGGGAGAGCTAAATTAGAGTACAGTATCGCCAGCTACATCAGTGAGTTGGATATGTTGGAGTGGAGAAACATTCAGCCCACGCATTGAAGCCGCCATTGGGTACCTTCTATCTGGTGCATCTGTATAAACAACAGTGGTTTATGCCTACTCTCTACATACTTCTGGTAAGAAGTTTGCAGTACCACCGAGGTGTCACCTCACTTGATTTCATTTGTTCACATGTGGAAAGTGCCTATTCACCAATAAGGCTCACTGTTTAGTGTTATCTGGTAAGAGGCTATTTCTTCTATTTCACCCTCGCATATGGGTCTAAGATTATCAAGAATGAAGATCCACTATTGATGGAAGCTTGATCTTTGGCTATTTGTTGAGATTATCTGGATCAAATGGAGGGCTATATATATATATATATATATATATATATTTATTTTATTTTATTTTTTTTACCACGATTATTATAAATGATATGTTTTTGCATAAAGAATTTTCACATATGGGTTTTCACACTGTATGAAGATCACCATAATATCTGGGTCATCGCACATGTCCACATGTCATATGTTTTATATTTATGATTGTGTTGAGCGCACTATACCTTTTTTCACATCTATTTTCCCCATTTCAGTGCTGACGCATAATTGTATGGTTAGCGCACCTTATTTTCTTTCACAAATTCTGTGTGCAGAACACCTCTAGGTTGCCATATTGCATGAGAAAAGTTGCAGGGCCTGCATCCCTTTAGAGGTGATTTCCTATTAGGAATATTTTACCAAAAAATTACATTTTTGCTGCAGGGGATGCCAAAAATGTGACTTGCATCTTAGTATAGACTTCTGGGAAAACCAGTGAGCCAATCATACAAGCAGGTAATGGTGTTTCTGGGGGGGGGGGGTTGTTCTGTACACATTCTGGCTACCTGGCTACCTCCAGGTAGCCATATTGTATTACATTTTACAGAAGATTACAACCACTGCAGATTGAAAAGGCAAGGTAATTTTAATAACATTAAATCAAAATATGACTTGTCTCAATTTTATACGCTATGTTATTTTGTTTTTTATTTGCTATTTTTTTCCACCAGGAAAGTGAAATTATCCATTAACAATTAACTCTCTCTCTCCCTGATTACCCTGTTTCCTAGTCATGCTAGCCCTACGCTATTTTTTATTTTTGCTCCGGGCTATTCTGGCGCTGTGTGCATCAACTCAAAACATACAACTCCAAAGCGAGTCGTTCCCCCACCCTCCCTGCGCTGTCCCAGCTCTACAGTGCATATGAGATACCTAGGCACCCGGAAGTTCAGGGAAGCTGTACTGTACAACCTGGATCTGGCGGTGGTGTGCAGTTAGAAATGTTTGTACCCATACATTTAGTAAATCACACACTGGGAAATGGGTAACAGATTGCTATAAAGACATTTATTTAAAAAAAAAACGGTTAGTATTTTCAGGGCCGCTGATAGGGGGGGGGGGACCACAAGCCCTCCTGTACGGGGCCCAGGGACATAGGGGGGCCCAAACAGCATGAGGAATCAGTGCAGTCGGGCAATTACAGAAGTCGGGCTGAGGGGCAATTACAGAAGGATGCCCTGTGCAGCTCTCTGCAGCAGCCCCCCCCCCCTAAAAGCTTTCAGCTGCTGCAGGGAGAAAGACAGACACGGCATCATTCCTGTAATTGCCTCCCTGGCACTGATCCCCTTCCCTGTTCTGCCTGCTTCTGATCCACTCCACCCACCCCGTGTGCCCCCCTGTCACTGTGCCGCCCCACCTAGCGGTGCTAGAGGCTTTCCTGCCCTGTAAAAAAAATGAAATAAAATAAAATCATTGTAATAAATCTTTAAAAATTGTAAAATATAATCATTTAAAATGAAAACTATTAGAAAAGGGCTAACACACACTGGTTCACTGTTATGTTTGTGTATGTCCAGGAGTTAGGTACCACACCATTTCACCCCCCCCCCCCAAATATTTTAAGACAAGTTTTTCCACTAAAAATACACTAAAATAATTATTAGCAGACACAAACATAACAAAGAACCTGTGTGAATTAGCCCTTTGTATTTGTTTTTACATTTAAAAAAATAAGTTATATATATTTTTTTAAATGTTGAAAAATGTTTACAATTATTTTATGTTTTTTTTTAAATTATTAATTACAATGTTTATTATTTTTTTCTTTTTTTACAATTTGTTATTTTTTTTTACAGGGCAGGGAAGCCTGCAGCGCTGTGTGGGGGGCACAGTGAAAGAGGGGCACACGGGGAGAGGGGGGGGGAATCAGAATCAGGCAGAACAGGGATGGAGATCGGCGTCAGAGAAGCAGTTACAGGAACGATGCCCTGTGTCTCTCCCTGCAGCAGCTGAAAGCTGGCAGGAGGGGGAAAAACTGGCTTTCAGCTGCTGCAGAGAGCCACACAGGGCTTCCTTCTGTACTTACCCCCCTGCCCGACCGCACCGATTCCCTGTGCTGTTGGGGCTCCCCTTGTGTGCTCAGGCCCCCTACAGGAGGACTGGTGGGTCCCCCCTATCAGCGGCCCTGTTTGTGTCCACTAATAAGGATTTTAGTGAAAATATTGTCTTGATATATTTGGGAGGGGGGTCTGCCAAGTAGGCTGTAGGGGGTCTTGTGATTTCTAATATCAGCCCTGAGTATATTATATCTCACTTTTTTAAAGTGTCCCAAAATGACACTTGATTCAAGTCTATGCAGCGCAGCACGTCGCAACCAACCTGAAGGCAGCGTTGTGGTGTGAACAGAGCGCAAAGAAAACAATCATTGCAGATCAACACAACTCAACGGAGATCAGATAATCAGATAAGCTCTCATTCATATAAAAGTAGTAATAATACCAATTGGTTACTCCACTTCTAGAAACAAATCAAATGTCACTCAGAAATCAGATCCTAAATAAAGTAAACAAAGTCACGTTAGGAACTAACCTGACAGATGACATGCCCCACATTGGTATAAATCAATCCATTTCCTCAAAGCGCTGGCTGAGTCGTCTCCTAAATGTCACGAAGCAGTTTTATCCCCAGTGTATTACTACAAAGTCTCTTAAAGCTATAGTAGGCAGAGTATATTGGTCGAAGTGTGAGCGCGTCCTGTGCGGTGTGTGATCGTCCCTGTGTGACTTGGTAATGCGGCTTCCCTAGCTGTAGTGTAGAGTGTGGATGGCGTTCCTATGCAGAGTTCCCTTCTGAGCAGCTTTACAGTCCAGCAGCTGGAGGAGCAGGGAGGGGAGGTGCAGGGTGTGCCGAATACTACAGCCGCCTCTCCAATCTCAGTACTACAGAGAGCTCACACCATGCTGAGATTACAGCAGAGAGCACCTTCCCTCTCTTATACTCTCTCCAAACACCTGGGAAAGTGACTAATCCTACATTAACACTTAATGAAGGACACGATAAGGAGATCGGAAGTAAAATTTCGTCTGACGAACGATCTGACGATTTTCGGATTGTTAGTGTAGTGCTTTCGAAAGCCAGTTACGAATTTTTGTACAGGAAAAACCTGATGTGCAGGCTATAAGATTTTTATCATACGTGAACACAACGTACGATTTTTATTTAATTAGTACAGTTTTCGTAAAAAAATCGTATGCATGCCCGGAAAGGAAAGAATACATACAAAACAATTCAACACATGACATCACTTCTGAAATTGAATTATGTTGTACGAGATTTCCGTATGAAAGTAACTTCTTCACTTTCCATATGAGACTAGCATGCAACAAAAAAATGACGAAAATTAGACCGATAAGGCTCGGTTCACATTAGTGCAATGGCAGACATCGCATGTGATTCGGAGCGCATTGCTATGAAAATCACATGCAATGTCTGTGCGATGCAAATTCAGCTATACAGATAGTATGGCTGAATTTGCATCTGATTCAACACAAACAGGACCTTTTTTGGGTCTGCAGCAGAATCGGATTGCATGGTGGTTCACACCTATGCAATCCGATTCATGTCTGAATGCACTGCGATATGCTGTTCCTTCAGATCCCAGTGCCATGAACGGCGGCTCCCACGCACATGCGCAGGAGTGATGTAATTGCGCCCCCGGCCAATCGGATGGCCGGAGGAAGAGATCCAGGAAGCAGGACGGCCGGACATGTCGGCCGTCCTGTCGGCACTGCGGGGGCTTCGTTTTTAGGTAAGTACTCCATAATGAGCTAGTATGCGATGCATACTAGCTCATTATGCCTTTGTTTTCTTTGTTTTTACAGGTTTTTTTTTTTCACATTTTTTAAATGGGTTTACTTCCTCTTTAAAATATCTTTCATGATATTGAGAAACTGATATTGAGAGACTGGTGTTCAAAGTCACACAAAGAAAATGAACTTGTGTTTTAATCAGCAATACACAGTCTTTGTGTTTTACTGAACAATGATACTTTGTTTTATACCTTTTTACTATATGCTCACGGTTTTAAATTGTTGCAATTTTATGCATCTACTGATATAATAGTATAATTTCCAGGAAGTTTTCACAATCACTGTACTCGTATTTGAAGGGGAATTAGCTTTTAGCGAGTGGTTCACTCAATTTAGATAAGGGATATTAACCCCCTTTTTTTTCCATTAGACAGCGCACTAATATCTGCACATTTTTTAGTTTTCAGGGTTTTTTTTAGTTGCAGCAGTCTTCACTTATTTGTGGTTAGCGCACCTTTTTTCTTATTTATTCATAGATAATCTGATTTACACTGGTTCGCTTCAAAACTGCCAGTAAATAGCTAAGCTCTTGAGGCGTTTGCAGTGTGATTTTTAACCACTTCAGCTCCAGAAGGTTTACCCCTCTTCATGACTAGTGACAGATCGAACACCCCTCTATTCAGTTTACACCAGAACATCTCGAAGAGGGAAAAAGTTCTCACGAACATGCAAACTCTGTTAAAGTCTGTGGGACACAAACATGAAAAATCGAAAGTCCTAATTTTAAAGGCTTATATGCATGTTATTGCCATAAAAAGTGTATAGGGACCTGGGTACTGCCCTGGGGGACATGTATCAATGCAAAAACATTTTTTAAAACACTCAATTTTACAGGGGTAGTGATTTTATTATTATTATTTGCTTAATGTGAAACAGTAAAAATGAAAGATTCCTTTAAATATCGTGCCTGTGGGGTCCCCTTAATAAGCCTGTAAAGTGGTGCATCTGTACGATGTATGTAGCCTGCTGCAGCAATACTGCCATTTCTAAAGGAAAAAATGTCATTTAAACTTGCTCGCGGCTGTAATGTATTGCCGGCTTCTGGCAATACAGATAAAAAAATCCATACCAGACCATTATCCGAACATGCAGCCTGGCAGGCCAGGATAGGGGAGTGGGAGGGACGAGCGAGCGCCCCATTCCTGATCCATACCAGGCCGCTTGCCCTTAACATGGGGACAGTGCTTTTGGGTGCCCCCCAAAGCACCTTGTCCCCATGTTGATGGGGACAAGGGTCTCTTCCTGACAACCCTGTGCTGTGGTTATGGGGGTCTGTGGGTGGGGGGGATTTTTGGAATCCGTAAGCGTGTAACAATAGAGATAAGACAGGAAGTCATGTGACATCATAAGAGGGCCACCGGGTGACATAACGGGCTGCCCTCCTACTTGCCTATAAAACAGCTGTCAAAGCTGAAGAACGGCATACGGCAGGACGCCTCAGAAGAGGCAAACCGTTTTTGAAATATTTTCTATTTTTCGGGGGCGTCATGATTGACGATGGATTTACATCGAGGGACACTCATTTTTTTTTTCCTTTTTAATAAAGGACTTGACAAAAACTGTCTTATGTGGTTTTTCCTTTTTTAAATTTTTTGGTGAATAGGTAGGGGTACCATGTACATGGGGGAGGGGGCCGGGATCTGGGGGTCCCATTGTTAAAGGGGGCTTCCAGATTCCGATAAGCCCCCCCCCTCCCACAGACCCCACAACCACAGCCCAGGATTGTCGGGAAGAGGCCCTTGTCCCTATCAGTGGCGGCTGGTGAAGTTTTAAGATGGGGGGCGCAAGACCCCGCCCTTCCATTTGACCCCTCCCATTTCTCAGAAGCCCCACCCCTTATAGACTCCACCCATTTTGTCCCCTGTATTTTGCTTGCGTGAACCAATTCTCCCAATATATCACATATTAAGGGGTCCATCAGTACTAGTATATCCCATAATAGGGAACAGGGGCCCTATTATGGAATATACTGTGAGAGACATCCTATTATGGGATACATGGACTGAGAGTGGCACAAACCCCACAGTACAGACCCCCCCAGCACAAACCTCACAGTACAGACCCCTCCAGCACAAAACCCTCAGGCACAAACCCCGCACAAACAACTCAAGCACAAACCCCCATAGTACAGGCCCTCTAGCATAAACCCCACAGTACAGGCCCCTAGCACAAACCCCACAGTACATGCCCCCTTCAATATAGTGACCAGTATAAATGCCCCCTTTCAATGTAGTGACCAGCATACATGTCCCCAATGCAGTGACCAGTATACATGTCCCCAATGCAGAGCTATGCGTGCGTGCGTGCCTCCAATGCAGTGACCACCAGTGTACATGTCCCCAATGCAGAGATATGCGGGCGTGCCTCCAATGGAGTGACCACCAGCGTACATGTCCCCAATGCAGAGCTATGCGTGCGTGCCTCCAGTGCAGCCAGTGACCACCAGTATACATCCCCCAATGCAGAGCTATGCGTGCGTGCCTCCAATGCAGCCAGTGACCACCAGTATACGTCCCCCAATGCAGAGCTATGCGTGCGTGCCTCCAATGCAGCCAGTGACCACCAGTATACGTCCCCCAATGCAGAGCTATGCGTGCGTGCCTCCAGTGCAGCCAGTGACCACCAGTATACGTCCCCCAATGCAGAGCTATGCGTGCGTGCCTCCAGTGCAGCCAGTGACCACCAGTATACGTCCCCCAATGCAGAGCTATGCGTGCTTGCCTCCAGTGCAGCCAGTGACCACCAGTATACGTCCTCCAATGCAGAGCTATGCGTGCGTGCCTCCAGTGCAGCCAGTGACCACCAGTATACGTCCCCCAATGCAGAGCTATGCGTGCGTGCCTCCAGTGCAGCCAGTGACCACCAGTATACGTCCCCCAATGCAGAGCTATGCGTGCGTGCCTCCAATGCAGCCAGTGACCACCAGTATACGTCCCCCAATGCAGAGCTATGCGTGCGTGCCCGACAGAGCAGTGCACTTACCTGGAGGCTGGAGCCCTGTGAGTCACGGCGGCTTCTCCCTCTCCTCTTCTCCGGTCTCCTCTCCGCTCCGCTCCGCTCTCTGCAATGCCGGTCCACCGCGTCCAGTGTCCACTCCAGTCGGTGCGGCAGCGTGACTGACGCACGCGACGTCAGCGGGGTCAGCATGGGGCCATGGGATGTCCTGGATAATGATTGGTCCAGGCTGTAGACTGGACCAATCACAGCCAGGATATCAGGAAAGTGAGGGTGTCCAAGCGCAATGACTTGCGCCCAGGTTACGCCCCCAGAAGGCAGCCAATCGGCGCCTCTTCTGGGTCGTAAACCCCACCCCCCCATAGCCACCACATAGGCCGGTGTAGCGGCGAACACAATTTTTTTTTTTTTCAAAACGTTATTTGTTCGTTTTGTAATTTTTTTTTTTTTCAAAACTTTCTTTGTTCGTTTTGTAATTTTTTTTTTTCTTTTTTTTAGGGGTAGGGGGGGCGGCGCCCTGGCGCCCCCTATGCACGGGCCGCCACTGGTCCCTATCAACATGGGGAAAAGGTGCTTTGTGGGGCACCCCAAAGCACCCTCCCCATGTTGAGGGCAAGCGGCCGGGTATGGTTCAGAAGGGCAGGAGGAACTTGCTTGTTACCCCCTATCCTGGCCTGCCAGGCTGTATGCTGGGATAAGGGTCTAGTTTGAATTTTGGTGGGGACCCCAAGCCATTTTTTTTTTAAATTTTGGCCTGGAGTTCCCCTTAAAATCTGTACCAGACCCAAAGGGCCTGATATAGATTTTTGGGGGGACCCCATCCCGTTTTTTTTTTATTTTGTCAGAGGGTTCCCCTTAACCACTTAAATACAGGGCACTTTCACCGCCTTCCAGCCTAGACCAGCTTTCAGTGTTCATTGGCAGCTATGGGAAATTATGATCAGCTTGGCATGGCACTGCTCCCTGTCTTTAACCTTGGCGTCTATGGGAAATCTTGGTCAGCTTGGCATGGCACTGCTCACGAATTATAAGTGACAGGGACACAAAACTTGGGAAGCACCAAGAGGGGACCCAGGACTACGATATATCTATGTGGGGTATAACCTGTACACTACACTGACTGCACTAAACTAACTCAACACCCTATCCACTAACTACCTGCCTACAGTGGCGTTACTAGGGAGGGGGCAGAGGGGGCCATGGCCCCCCAAAATTAGTCTGTGCCTCCCCATGTGCCCCCCAATTAATTATGTGCACAACACAGTAAATTGGAAAGTTATTCTGTTTCGTGCCGCGCGCAGCGCCTCTACAAACAGAGGCCGGCGGGCGGGCAGGTGCCCCGGCGGGCAGGCGGAGGGGGGCGTGCACAGCGGAGCGGCATGACGTCAGCATAGAGAGAGTGCGCACCAAGCACCAGCCCGCCCCAGCCTGGCCTAAAGTGCGCGCAGGAGTGGCGTCACGTGGACAGTACTGACTACTTTCTTAGTTAGCAGTCTGTCCACTGTGTGTCTGTCCGGGACCGGACCGGAAGGTGAGGGGGCACGAGGCAAGACACTGGCAGCAAGCATATGCCAGCCAGCAAGCCAAGCAGCAGCGCCAGTACAGAGGAGTGTGAGGAGGACTCGAGGAGCAGGCCGGGGGCATCGACTTAGAGGTGGCAGCCTGCCTAGGAGGTGAGTCACTGGAGCAGTGAGTCCACTCACTGCCCATTTTTAATGCATCATACCACCCTCACACCCAACAATTGTCAATGTGGACAGTGGTTGACATGCTGAGCTGACCGAATTTTACAGCTGAACAATGCTGTACAATTCTGTCAGCATACTCAGCATGTCATCCCACATTGTCATTTTCAGGGGGATGAGGGTGGTATCAGATGCAAATGTGCAATGGACTCACAGTGAGTCCACTGCACATTTGCATCTCATACCACCCTCGCATTCTGACCGAATTTATTTTACAGCTGAGCTGACCTGCTACACTAGTGTCACCTCTAAAACCGATGTCCCCGGGCCTGCTCCTTGTGTGCTGGCTGTGTCTGGTTCCATTGCTGCGTACTGCTGCCTCGCCTTACAGGTGACTCCACTAATGCTGTCCGCATGCTCTGGGCCTTCAAATGTATAAACATGTAATATTCGTGACTGATGCCCATTGTCAGGAATATTTCATGTTTATGTCTTTATTTGGCCAATTTTTCACAAATGTTTAATGGGACATCAGTTTTAGAGGTGGCAGGTAAGTGGAGCAGTGAGTCCACTGCACATTTCCTTTCTCGTACCGCCCTCACTCCCTCATGCCCCTGAAAATGACAATGTGGACTGACCCACTGACAGAACTTTACAGTTGAACATGGCAAACATGTACAATACATGTCCGTAAGTTTGCTATGTCCAGCTGTAAAATTCTGTCAGCGTGTCAGTCCACATTGTCATTTAAAGTTTATGCTTTTAATATCCATTGTCAGGAATATTTCATGTTTATGCATTTGACGGCCGTTGTCAGGAATATTTCATGTTTTATTTCCATTTTTGGAATCAAACGCATAAACCTGACATATTCCTGACATTGGCCATCAAACACATAAACATGAAATATTCTTGACCATGGGCATCAAACGCATAAACATGAAACTGACCATTTCGTAAAAAGGTGAATAGTACCTGCGCTATGGAGTTTTTTTTTTTTTTTGTGTGTGGTTAAAAGCTGCCACCAACCTACCACTGAGGTAGTATGTGAATAAAAAAGGTACAGATATATGTTGGTACACCAGCGCTACCACTGTTTTCAAGGATAAAAACCATAAAACCATAGACCTATGCTGTGCCAGATAGTGAATTGTGTTTCGAAACCTAAAATTATATAAGAGCCAATATAATGGTGTAGAATCTTATAAAAGTACACAGTGCATTAAAGACAATTAAGTGCTGGATTTAAGATACTGGGGGTCAAATTGCTTATACCCAGTTGGATATGGTCCTTGTGGAGCCAGGGGACCAGATCATGTGTAATAAAGTGCCAGTGTGCTGGAAAAATCAAAAAATGGTGATACCTCTATATTGGTATATAAGTGACTGAAAGTGATAAGTGCTTCAATGTAATAAAACAGTGCTGAGACTGCCCTGAGGTAGAAGGATTTATTTGGGCTTTCTGTGTGATATTGTACCAGTGATGCTGTGGGTGGTAAGTGCTCACAGGCTAATGAGACCCCTATAGAAAGATCAAAAACTGAGCAAAGGTTACTGTGGCTGATTTCTGCAGTGATCTCTATTCCTACAGGTCTGAGACCCCTATAGAAATATCCAAAAGTGAGCAAAGATTACTGTGGCTGATATCTGCAGTGATCTCTATTTCTACAGGTCTGAGACCCCTATAGAAAGATCCAAAACTGACCAAAGGTTACTGTGGCTGATTTCTGCAGTGATCTATATTCCTACAGGTCTGACACCCCTATAGAAAGATCCACAACTGGGCAAAGGTTACTGTGGCTGATTTCTGCAGCGATCTCTATTCCTACAGGTCTGAGACCCTTATAGAAAAATCCAAAACTGAGCAAAGGTTACTGTGGCTGATATCTGCAGTGATCTATATTCCTACAGGTCTGACACCCCTATAGAAAGATCCACAACTGGGCAAAGGTTACTGTGGCTGTTTTCTGTAGTGATCTCTATTCCTACAGGTCTGAGACCCCTATAGAAAGATCCACAACTGGGCAAAGGTTACTGTGGCTGATATCTGCAGTGATCGCTATTCCTACAGGTCTGAGACCCCTATAAAAAGATCCAAAACTGAGCAAAGGTTACTGTGGCTGATTTCTGTAGTGATCTCTATTCCTACAGCTCTGAGACCCCTATAAAAAGATCCAAAACTGAGCAAAGGTTACTGTGGCTGATTTCTGCAGTCAGGGGCAGACAGGGCCGGGGGGAAGGGGGGCAATTTCCCCCCAGGCCGGTCTGATCCCCCAGAAAAGGCCACTGCAGCATCAGCTCAGTTTATTTAGTAAGTTTCACTTACATGGTGACTGGCCGGCGCCGGCCCCCAAGACCCATTTGTTCCTCCGCCCAGCCGCTATAGTCTGAGCTAGACTGGTTGCTAGAATAGCCAGCCGCTTGGCGTCTAGCAACCAGTGACGTCATGGTCCCGAGGAGGAAAACGAGGCAGAGTTGGGACCCAGCATGCAGAGCGGAGAAGGATCTTCTTAGTCCTCCTCCGTGCCTATTACTGGCTCCACCCACTTCCTCCCTCCATCTCCCACTTCGCAGGCCACTGCAGAAGAGAAGAGGAACTGGCGAAATTTTTGCCTGCAGGAATCCAGGAGTGAAACAGCAGATCCAACATCAAAAGCACTTCTCCAGCATGGCAGGTACAAGGTATGGGCTGAAGGGTCACCCGTTCTGGGAGGGGGGGGGGGCTCTGTGTTGATGCAGGGGCGCACTTGGAGCTGGAGCAGCTCTTCTACACTAGCCACAAACAAATGCGGGGAAGTAAAGGATTAAATTGCATCACATGATAACGGAGCTCACTGCACATTAGGCTCCGTCTTGCTTACTGCCAGGCTGACACAGATATCTCGATCTCCGATGTTACAGGCAGACGGAGGAGCTCTGCTATCTTGAGCTATCCCTGCACTGCTTCTTCAACTTATCTCCAGTTGCAGTTATACTGTCTCCTGGTAATAAATAAGGCTGAGCCTGAGTGTGCAGTAAAGGTTCTGTTATCAGGTGAGGAGTTTAACCCTTTACTTCCCTGTATTTGTTTGGTTGGCTTCTGTTAATGCAAGCTGGAGGAGAAGGATCACCTCCTAAAACCTGGGCTGGTGCTCCATGCTTCATAATAAGCACCTACCATTTAATAATTTGGCTTTTACTTAGGTACCTTATTCTTACAATACTTTTTAAATGCTAAGGACAGAGGCGTAACTAGAACCTTCAGGGCCCCGGTGCAAGAAACCATGAAGGGCCCCCTGGCGCCCTGGGGCCCTTTACTCTAGTTGCGGGGCCCTTTATTATGGTCTCGCATCGGGACTCTTTCACAAGTTCTGCAGTGGGTTCCCTTCCTGCCATCTTGGGGCCTCCCCACGGAGGAGGAATGCCAGGGCCCTGTCGCAACTGTGATCCTGGAAGTTCACCCACTGGTGTCAGTAGTTTTTTTTTTTTGGTATTTTAATTGTATTATTTTTATCATTTTATTTAATTTTTTTACAATGTCACTGACTATGACTCTGTCCATTCAGAAAAGGAAGGAGCTGTTAAATTACATATTTATCGACCCCCTTCCTGGTTCTCTATTGTGACACATCCCGGCAGCAGCCGGCAGGAGAGGGAAGGGAGCATTCTGAAGGGGGGGCAGCACAGAAGGGGGGGGGGCAGGGAAGCACACAGGGGCCCAGAGACAGCAGAACACAAGTATACTGGATAGGAGAAGTGGCGGAGGGCAGCGTACAGAGGAATCAATCTCCTCCATTTTCCTCCTGCAGCTACAGAAGGAAAAAGGAGGACAGTGATTTCTCTACATGCTGCACCTACCGCCCCTCCTATTCAGGTGTACAGGGGAGCCACATGGGCCCCCTTGAGCAATGGGGCCCGGTTGCGATTGCAACCCCTGTAGTTACGCCCCTTGCTAAGGACTTTGTCTGTTTGGTGATCTTTTGATTGGCCTTCTTATGTGGACTTGACTGATGGACTGAAGTAATGCATACACTATGAAGACTTTCAATGAAAATAGAGAAGGTCCTCTCCTAAACATTCCAGTCCTCACTTAGACATCATGGCATTTTTCAATCATAAAGACCAAATGGCATATTTTACTTTAGAGGGCTCATTCACATGTGTGGAAGTGACTGTTACTCCTCTGAAAAGTGAACCATGCTTCAATTGCTTTTCAGAGCTGTTTAACCCGATAGTTACGTACTACCATGTAACAGTCACATGCAGGGCGGTTACAGGTTGGCCACATTAAACTACATTATTTGCATTCAGTTGTAGCACTGCCCACCAAAAGAAACCTGTTTATACATGAATTCAGGATTTCATTTCTGTGGGAACATACACTTAGTTCCCACACTGATATCTCACAGATCCCTTATATTAGTGAGGTGATCTATATACAGAATCTCTGTATACATAACAATTTAAAAGAGTGACTGCAGTGTCACTCCTGTCAACAGGGTTTTGTTTTTTTGTCTGCAGCGGGGTGGTACACAATACCACCACCTCCAGCACTGACACTGTTCTCACTGCAGTCATTTATTCTAAAAAAAAGAATCAGATTTCCTCTGCCGGTTTCTGTGTTTGCAAGTTACAGTGTGCCTCCTATACAGAGATCTGGGTAAGTATCTGGGGGTGGAGAGGGCGGAAGGGCTATGTATGTGGGGGTTTTAAAGAGGTTGTAAACCCATGAACGTTTTTTTTTTTTTTCTGTAACCTGAAAGAGAAACGCACAATGAGCTAGTATGCATCGCATACTAGCTCATTATGAAATACTTACCTAAGAACGAGCCCCCGCCGTGCCGCTCACTCACCTGTATGACGGGCGACCCGGCATCCAGCCATCTGATTGGCCGGAGCCGAGGTGACGTCACTCCCGCGCACGGGAGCCGACGGTCACGGCACGGGGCTCTGAAGAAACGGCACCAGCGGCCGTTCCTTCAGAGCGCATGCGCCAGTGACGTCACTGGCTGCATGTAAGGTAAATATCTCCTAAACGGTACATGTTTAGGAGATATTTACACTACCTATAGGTAAGCCTTATCATAGGCTTACCTATAGGTAAAAGTGTCAGAGGAGGGTTTACTTCCTCTTTAAGAAAGAGCTTTATAGTATGGGGAGGGGGGTTTGAGGGGTTAAGTGAAAAGCTTTATACTGGGGGATAGGGGGGTAGAGCTTTGTGGTGGTGTTCACCACTGACATTTTTTCATTCCGGTCACACCACCGACTGGGGTACATTTTTTAATTTCAGTGACACCGCTAATGCAGACAACTTTTTTTCCTTTTAGTGACCCACCAACCCAGGGACAATTTGTCAATATTAGTCCCATACTGGTGCATCAATTTTAAACGTTTTGGTTTACAGTAGTGTGCCTCAAATATTGGTACTATTTAGTTGCATATCACAAACAATACAAACATTTTGGTGCATGGCACCATATCGGCCCCACCCACTTCTCCATCCAACAGGGAGCAGGGGCTGGTGGGGGGTGATAGACGGGGGGTGCAGTTTCCCATTTTTTCCCTGGGCATTGGATGACCTTGTCCTGGCACTGCTCTCCAGAGTCAACCTGCTGCCTGAGGTGAGGTGGTCGGGAGCAGAACAGTGAGTGACAACAAATGTGTCCTGTGGAGCACTCCAATATTTCCCTGCACTTGCTACCCCTTGGCACTATATACCTGTCCCATACCTGTATATTGATGTCTAGCTGCTCCTGGCACTATATACCTGTCCCATACCTGTATATTGATGTCTAGCTGCTCCTGGCACTATATACCTGTCCCATACCTGTATATTGATGTCTAGCTGCTCCTGGCACTATATACCTGTCCCATACCTGTATATTGATGTCTAGCTGCTCCTGGCACTATATACCTGTCCCATACCTGTATATTGATGTCTAGCTGCTCCTGGCACTATATACCTGTCCCATACCTGTATATTGATGTCTAGCTGCTCCTGGCACTATATACCTGTCCCATACCTGTATATTGATGTCTAGCTGCTCCTGGCACTATATACCTGTCCCATACCTGTATATTGATGTCTAGCTGCTCCTGGCTCTATATACCTGTCCCATACCTGTATATTGATGTCTAGCTGCTCCTGGCACTATCTACCTGTCCCATACCTGTATATTGATGTCTAGCTGCTCCTGGCTCTATATACCTGTCCCATACCTGTATATTGATGTCTAGCTGCTCCTGGCTCTATATACCTGTCCCATACCTGTATATTGATGTCTAGCTGCTCCTGGCACTATATACCTGTCCCATACCTATATATTGATGTCTAGCTGCTCCTGGCTCTATATACCTGTCCCATACCTGTATATTGATGTCTAGCTGCTCCTGGCACTATATACCTGTCCCATACCTGTATATTGATGTCTAGCTGCTCCTGGCTCTATATACCTGTCCCATACCTGTATATTGATGTCTAGCTGCTCCTGGCACTATATACCTGTCCCATACCTGTTACAGGTATGAGACAGGTATATAGTGCCAGGAGCAACTAGACATCAATATACAGAGTGTATACAGTCCAGTTAAAGTTATTGGGTCCCTGAGGTCCCATAGGGCTCCCCCTTGTGTCATGGGATCATGAGCTGGCAGCAGAGGAGGAGGTCACATGATTAGATCTCAGCCAGGGTTCAAGCTAGGACTTGTAGTCAGTGGGGGGTGCGGGGGGGGCACTGGCACCGGGCGCAACATTTAGGGGGGCACATCCCACGCCCGCCATCCACAAGATAATAGTGTCCCCATTCATTTATTGTGACAATGCTCGTCCGGCGGCCCGCCCGCTCTTTCCTGCACTTGGCTCCTTTACTGCCTCTTTGTGCAGGACTAGCGGCGGACGCTGAAGGTGTCACGTGAGGCCAGGGGGCGGGGCTGGTCATGGGTGAAGATGGCAGCCACACCGGTGGCTCGGTGCATGTGCAGCGCTGCTCTTGGAGTATCTCCCTGGTGTCCGGACCAGCTGCCTTCACGCTGGCTGCTGCTGCTGACACGCTGTGTCCCTCCGTTTCAGATCGCCTCCTCAAGTCCCCAGTGTCAGTACACAGAAAGAGGTGAGTGATGTGCTGCCCGGCCCCCGGGAGCCCAGGAAAGTGGACATGGGAGAGGGGAGATAGGTCAGTGTATGGGGGGGGTCAGTGTAGGTGTCACTGTATGGGGGGGGTCAGTGTAGGTGTCAGTGTATGGGGGGGGGTTTCAGTGTAGGGGTCAGTGTAGGTGTCAGTGTATGGGGGGGGGTGTCAGTGTAGGTGTCAGTGTATGGGGGGGTGTCAGTGTAGGTGTCAGTGTATGGGGGGGTGTCAGTGTAGGTGTCAGTGTATAGGGGGGGTCAGTCAGTGTATGGAGGTGTCAGTGTATGAGGTGTCAGTGTATGGGGGGGTCAGTGTAGGGGTCAGTGTAGGTGTCAGTGTATGGGTGGGGGTCAGTGTAGTTGTCAGTTTAAGGGGGGTCAGTGTAGGTCTTAGTGTAGGGGAGTCAGTGTGTGGTGTTAGTGTAGGGGGTGTCAGTGTATGGGGGGGTCAGTGTATGGGGGTGTCAGTGTATGGGGGGGATTCAGTGTAGGTGTCAGTCTATGAGGGGTCAGTGGGGGTGTCAGTGTATGGGGGGGTCAGTGTAGGTGTCAGTGCATGGGGGGTCAGTGTAGGGGGTGTCAGTGTATGGGGGGGGTCAGTGTAGGTGTCAGTGTATGGGGGGGGGTCAGTGTAGGTGTCAGTGTATGGATGGGTGTCAGTCAATGTATGCGGGGGTCAGTGTAGGGGGTGTCAGTGTATGGGGGGTCAGTCTAGGTGTCAGTATAGGGGTCAGTGTAGGTGTCAGTGTATGGGTGGGGGTCAGTGTAGGTCTTAGTGTAGGGGAGTCAGTGTGTGGTGTCAGTGTAAGGGAGTCAGTGTGTGGGGTCAGTGTTGGGGGGGGGGGTCAGTGTAGGTCTCAGTGTATGTAGGAATGTAGGGGTGGTCAGTGAAGGGGGGTCAGTGTAGTTATCAGTGAAGTTGTCAATGTAAGGGGGATCAGTGTAGTTGTCAGTGTAAGGGGGGTCAGTGTAGGTGTCAGTGTATGGGGGAGTCAGTGTATTGTGGGTGGGGGTCAGTGTGGTTGTCAGTGAAGGTGTGAGTGTGGGGGGGGGGTCAGTGTAGGTGTCAGTGTATGGGGGGTGTCAGTGAAGGTGTCAGTGTAGGTAAAATGTAGGTCTCTGTAGTGGTCAGGTTGGTCAGTGTAGGTGTCAGTGAAGTGGTCTAGTATATTTGTGTAGGGGGCGCAAATTACTTACCTTGCCCCGGGCGCTGCCAACCCACGCTACGCCACTGCTTGTAGTCCTTTGCTTTTGGGGATGTAACCCCCCAAAAGTGAAGGACTACAGGTCCCAGCATGAGCCTCTCAGAGCACAGCATGTGTCACACACGCCTGATCTCCCAACTAGTGAAGGACTACAGGTCCCACTCTCCCAAATGAACCACTTTCAGACCACCCACCACATATATACCGTAGCAGGGGGGCCCAGCTGCGCAAAATCACGTACTGGTAGGTGATTTTGTGCATGGGTTCTTGGGGGCACACGCGTGCCGCTGGGGCGCCGCTCCCCCTGTGATTAGACACTGCGGAAGCCAATCAGCAGGTCCGATGGCCGCCGGCCACCTGCGATCATGCAGGAGAATGACAAAACGGCGGTCTGCCTTTCTAAACAAGGCAGACGGCTGTTCTGTCACAGAAGAAGATGGAGATCTTGTGTTTTAGCTAAGCTGAAACATAGATCTCTCTTTTCTTCTAGTACATCCACTCCCCATACAGTTAGAAGGCATTCCCTAGGAGCACACTTAACCCCTTGATCACCCCTGGTGTTAACCCCTTCCCTGCCAGTGCCATTTATACAGTAACAGTACATTTGTTTTAGCACTGATCACTGTATTGGTGTCACTGGTCCCTAAAAAGTGCCACTTAGTGTCAGATTTGTCTGCCGCAATGTCTCAGTCCCGCTAAAAATCACTGATCGCCGCCATTACTAGTAAAAACAATTTAAAAAAGTATATAAATGTATCCCAAAGTTTGTAGACGTGATACATTTTGCACAAACCAATCAATATACAATTATTAGGATTTTTTTTACCAAAAATATGTAATAGAATACATATTGGCCAAAACTGATCAACATTTTTTTATTTTTTACATTTTTTATTGGGAATATTTTATAGCAGAAAGTAAAAAATATTAATTTTTGTTTTCAAAACTGTCGGTCTTTTTTTGTTTATAACGCAAAACATAAAAACCGCAGAGGTAATCAAATGCCACCAAAAGGCTTTTCTATTTTCTGAAAAAGTTAAGTGTGAAGGTTTATCGATTATTCCTAAATGTATCACATATTCTTTAAGTGTATTGTGTACATACATTACTTTCATTTGTTAATTTATTTTTGTTCATTTATTTTTTGTAAGAGCCCATTCACACAGGGGCGACACAACTTGCCGGGGCGACCTGTGAAGTCGCGGTGCACAGTGTGCACCGTGACCTCGGCACGACATGCACGGACTTCATATCATTGAAGTCAATGCAAGTTGCCTCCAGGTCGCCCCAAAGTAGTACAGGACCCTTTTTCTAAGTCGGAGCGACTTGTGCCGCTCCTACAGTATTAGAACGGGTCCTGTGCTAATCAATGGCAGGCGACCCACCGCGACTTGTCAGGCGACCAAGTCGCCTGACAAGTCGCGCTAGTGTGAATGGGGACTTAAAACACCTTTGTTGCTATTAAAATTAAATTATGTTACCACTTTGTATTATATTTGTCTTGCTATATAACATCAATATCCATTTTAAAACCAGGCGGGCATGGATGGTGAGCTGATTCGGTGGTTCAATGGGCCACTTGACTGGACTTGCCCCCCAGGCCTGAGGCTGCCAGCCCTCCCCTGTCTGCAGTGATCTCTATTCCTACAGGTCTGAGACCCCTATAGAAAGATCCAAAACTGAGCAAAGGTTACTGTGGCTGATATCTGCAGTGATCTCTATTCCTACAGGTCTGTGAATAATATAGAATGTTGCAGAAACTGACAGATGAACAATACTTTGATTAATATCTGATGTAAAGAAAGACAGCTCTCCCTACCTCACACAGGAACCTTGGCCTTCCCTACACTGCTACTCTTACACTGGCGCTATGCTATCTGATATGATGTAAAGAAATCAATCTATTCCTACCTCACACAGGAACCTGGCCCTCCCTTCACTGCTAGGAATGTTTCTCTGCACTTTCTTGCTAAAAAAAAAAACTATTCTCTCCCTGCCTGAATCGCGTGCCTGTCCCTGTCTGATCGCACGCACAATGACACTACACGCTGCGGCTGCGTGAGCAGCCTTTATGTAGTGTGGGCCATGTACTTGGCCCCTGAGACATGATTGGCTAAAGGCAGGCTGCCTTTAGTCCAATCATGGTAGAGATCATTTAATTGGCTAAAGCATGAGGTCAGGGTGCATGCTTTGGCCAATCACATAATGCGCTGCACGCATGGCGCGCGTGCAGTGCATTATGGGAAACTCGAATTTCCCGCGAAGAAGCACATTTGTTCGTCATTCGACGAACGATCAAATTAGCGATGTTCGAGTCAAACTTACCTTCGACTCGAACTCGAAGCTCATCCCTAGTCCCAAATATGAACACAAAATCACAAGGAATGGCCCGCTGGACTTTTAAAGAGACAGATACCAAATATTAAAATTTTACAAATTTATTGAACATCATAATCTATAAACAATGATAACAACATGATGAATTCATCAGTAAAGAAAACATCAAGAAATGTGGTCACACCCCTTTAGCATCTCTTGTGTTAAATATATGTAAGCTATATGGAATGAAGCACAGACATGCCACCTCCATTTCTATTGATCTCTGTACCCTGGTATTAGTGCCACCGTATTTACGGAGAAAAGCCACAACATGTTCCTGAATATAATAAGTGATTCACAGGAGAAGCTCTCACAGTAGCAGCAGTTGGAAATTGATACAAATAAAGAGAGAGAGAGGTGTTTGCTTTGGGAATGGTTGCTGTGTGCTGGGTTTACCATTTAACAAACTGTTACTGAATACTTTACTAGTTCAAATTTGTGATTTTGTGCTAAAATATACACAGCAGAATCTAGTGGTCATGACTCTGGGAGAATTGTAGGGCCAAAAATACTGGCCTATTTCTGAAGATGCCAGTTCCCTGGCCTCAATATTTATTTCTTCCAGAGCAGGAAAAAGTCAGAATTCCTGTTATGTTTGTTCCAGGCCAGTTTCCCCAGCAATGCCTTAGCGTAGCATTACCACAGCCAGCCTTTTCAGAAGCAGTAATGGCAAACTTGTTAGAAGCCTGAACAAATCAAACAGAGTTAAGAGTTGCATCTAGAGATGGGAAGGCCAGGAACAAATCTAGAAAAATTGGGAGAAAAACATTTTTTTTTTCAGGTTTATTTCCCAAAGCCATTTTTTGTTTTTATACAAGTGCCCATCAGTGCTGCCTATCAGTGCCACCTATTACTGCCCATGAGTGCTGCCTATCAGTGCCCACTGCTAATCAGTGCCACCTATTTATTAGTGCCCGATAGTGCTGCATATCAGTGCAGCCTCATCAGTGCAGCCTTATCAGTGCTGCCTCATCAGTGCCCATCAGGGAAGCCTCATCAGTGGCGATCAGTTAAGGAAAGAATTTACTTATTTGCTAAATTGTATAATGTAAATTAAGAAAAAAATTTTTTTTCCAAAATCTTCTGTCTTTTTCCATTTGTTTAGCAAAAAATTAAAAACCCAGTTATGATTAAATACCACCAAAAGAAAGCTCTATCTGTTTAAAAAAAAATTATAAAAACTTCATATGGGCACAGTGTTGCATGGCCTCCCAATTGTCATTGAAAGAGTGACAATGCTCAAAGCTGAAATTTGGCCTGTTCCGAATTGCAACCAAAAGTATTTCAGATTAAAATAGACCACTGAATATGAATGATAATGGTTTGCTGTTGGTGATTGTACTTTGCTTTTTGTCTTTTGCCTTGTTGAATAGCAGGACTGTAGCTTCACACGTGACAGATTCAATTTAGGTTTTGAACTTTCACCTATACATTTTTTTTTTTTACTTTCAGTCATGATAGGTAGGAGAGGGGATTCAAAAGCAATAGATTTACATAGCTAATGATAGAAAATAAACTAGCGCAGCTTCCACATATAAATCACATATAATGAATAATACATGAATAGTGCTATACATGTATTATTCTGTATATGTCATTTATATGTGGAAGCAGCGCTAGTTTAATTTCTATCATTAACACATGAGGTATTACACCTTTCACTATAGCAGCAGTTTCAAATTATTATTTATAATATTATTCACAGTTTAATAATTGAATTCATTTTGGTTTACCTAACTGATAGGCATAACAAGCACTTTTTATACAGCACCATAATGCAGGTTTACCCATAACTTCTTTAAGATTTCCATAGCTGGAAGAAAAGTAGTGGGTATCTTTGACTGGATCAAAAGCAGTTGATTTATTTGCCTGGACGAAAAGCAGTGGGTTTCTATGGCTGGAACAAAGCCAGTGGTTTCCATGGTGGGATGATAGGTAGTGGATTTGCATGGGTGGATGAAAGGTAGTGGGTTTCCATACCTGGATGAAAGGTAGTTGGCTTCAATGGCTGGTTTAAAGGTAGTGGGAATTCCATGGCTGGTAGAAAGGTAGTGGGATTTCCATTGCTGCATGAAATAAAGTGGGTTTCTTGGCTGGATTAAAGGTAGTGGGCTTCCATTGCTGGATGAAAGGCATGCAAATGGCTGGACAAAAGGCAATGTGTGTCTACGGCTAGATGAAAGGCAGTGGGTTTACATAACTAGATGAAAGGCAGTGTTTTCCATGGGGGGGCATACACAATGTTAAAGGGCCCATTCACATATATGAGTTTTAAGGGGCACATTTTAAAACATGTTACTAAATATGTACAGGTTTGCCATTGTTTTAATCGTTCTAGCTTTCATTCGTGCTGTGTGTTGCTGTGTGTTGGCTGAATATCACAATTAGCGTAATTAATATTACCAGAGACTACACATTTAACCTGGCTTAGTCAATTTTTCAATCCTGCTTTAGCAGGTATTGGCCAAAATTAAAGCAGGTTATGAATAGCTTAAAGTGATACTAAAGGTTAAACTTAAAAAAACAAAAAAAACCAAACATGTCATACATATCTGCTCTGTGCAATGGTTTTGCACAGAGCAGCCCCAATCCTCCTCTTCTTGGGTCCCCTGCTGGTGCCCCTGGCTCCTCCCTCCTGCTGAGTGCAGCTCGAGCAAGCTGCTTGCTCTGGGGGCACTCGTTCCTGCTTGCTCCTAAGCCACCCTTGTGTGTCCATAAGATACACAGAGCGTGGCTCAGCCCTACCCCTGCTCCCTCCTCACTGGCTATGATTGTTTCTCAGCCAATGATGAGGTAGAGATCCAGGAGAGCTGCTCTTCTCATGCACATCACTGAATCAGGGTCGGGCTCAGGTAAAGGGCTGAGTAGGGAGCTACACACAGAAGGTTTTATACCTTCATACATAGAATGCATGAAGGTAAAAAAACCTTCAGCCTTTACAACCACTTTACCTTGCATCATGGAAGAACAGCTCTGCCCCAGATCAGTAGATGAGGCTTTGTTGGAGCCCTACAGCAAATATCTTTTTTTCTGCTGTAAAGTAGTGTGTTCTTTTCTTTGGCAAGAGAAAAAGAGAAATAATCAATATCTTTTAATCAAGAATTTTCCATAGTCACATAAGCACAGTCTGGAAAGAAATATATTTGCAAATGTGTGATCAATGAAGATTTGTAAAGCTTTTTTCCCAGGAAAACAAACCTCTGGCAGAAACCCTGAGCTGTACTGGCAAGAGATCGCTGTGGTTGATTTGATGTCCTTAAAAACACCCACCTTTTTTCTAAGAGGACAAAGTCTTCATCATTTTTCTAACTTTTTTTTAGAAATTCTTTTATTTTTGAAAATGTTTGTATTAATTCACTGAATACAATATGGATCATAACGGTCTTGTTAGAGCTTCATTAGTGGTAGAGAATACAAACGCAAACAATTTTAAAGCATGAAAGGTGGTCTTCTGTAAGGTAAATGTATACAACACTCATCCTATGTTGGACTCCATTGACTTCTCCTGAGCCTCTCCCATCCTCTGAAACTCCCTACTCAAATCTTTCCCACTATCTCCAACTCTGGCCACTTTTAGGAAACACCTGAAAACCCATCTCTTCAGAGAAGCCTATAGCGCCTCCACCCAAAAACCGCACTTTTATTTTCTCCTTCAGCTAATCCCCCACAGTGATTACCTTTTTGTATCACTTGCCCCTCAATTTTAGATTGTAAGCTCTAGTGAACAGGGTCCTCTAGTTCCTCCTGTATTAAATTGTATTAGGGAATATATGTTTAGCTAGATAAGGGATAATATGGGTAAGGTGGGGTAGGATAACTTTTGTGTTGAGGGAGATATAGGAGTAAGGACATTAGTAAATTGGTAAAAGGAAAGGAATGCAGGAGACACTGGGTGTGGAGCAGGGGGGGTTGCGTAGGGGGATAGGTAAGATTGGATACCTTTTTTAATACATGTCAGTCAGTCTTCTTTTTCTGGTCATGCAAGTTAAGTTGGCCAAAGCCGATAAACAAGAGCTATAAAAAAGTAATTTCTTCACCTAATGAAATATAAGTTGTTCAGCTAAATCTTGACTTAACCACACAGTTTTACTGCGGCAGGCAGCCGCTCCTGGTCAAAGCGACGTAGTACTACGTTGCTCGCTCAGGAGACTCTAGGGGGCAAAGGGCACGCCGCCGGCGGCGCGCTCCTGCCCCCCGCTCGTTGCCTGGGGAGCCAGCGCGTGTGACACAGCCGTCTGTCATTCTCACTGAAGTATTCACAGAGGCTAGGTGATCCTGCTGTAAAGGATCGCATGTCTCTGATTACTTCACAAGCCACGCCCCCGACAGTTTGAATCACACCCCTAGGGACACACTTAACCCCTTCCCTGCCAGTGTCATTTTTACAGTAACAGTGCATATTTTTAGCACTGATTACTGTAGTAATGTCACTGGTACCCCCAAAAGTGTCAAAAATGTCAGTCAGGGGTCTGAACTTTTGCGCAAACCAATCAAAATACGCTTATTGTGATTTTTTTTTAACAAAAATATGTAGCAGAAAACAAATTGGCCTACAATGTTAAAAAATTTAGATTTTTACACTTTTTTTAAAATTTCATATAAAAAAATGTGAAATATATTGTTATTTTTTCAAAATTGCCGCACTTTTTTGTTTATAGCGCAAAAAATAAAAATCGCACAGGTGATCAAATACCAGCAAAAGAAAGCTCTGTTTGTGGTAAAAAAAAGGACATCAATTTTGTTGTATGTACAGCGTTGCACGACTGCAAAATTGTCCGTTAAAGTCACGCAGTGCCGAATCGCAAAATAGGGCCTGGTCTTTGAGCAGCCAAATCCTCTGGGGCTAAAGTGGTTAAAATAGTTAGGCCTTGTTCACACAGGTATACTTAAGTGTGAGGGCTATGTTTTTCATGCTTTTTTTGCATAGGAGGCACAGGTGATCCATGCTCCTGCGTGCAGGCAGTCCTATTCATGCTAATTGGGATGAAGCAACGGTTTGGACGCAGACTCTGCTCCCAATTGGACATTCATCTAGGTGTGGGTACGTGTCCCTTAAACTCACACTGTCTGCCCACACATAACACCTATGTTAACCTACTATGTTTTGTCTATTGAGATTACAGAAAAATACCTGCCAGAAATCCACTGAGCTCCTAACTTCCTGTTGTGAGCTGGCAACACTGCCTTTACTGCACTAAAATCCCTCAAAGTGTTGTCAGCCCTACTTGAGTTTTCCCTCACCGGACTATCGAAATCAGGTACGGCTGAAAAAACTGCTTGGGGTTTCAGTGATATAAAGGCTGTATTTTCAACTGCATCAATAAGTATTTTGATGTATCTGCACTGTTTTTAAAGTAAAACTTCACCTGAAAAGGAAAGTTCAATTTGCTTGCATCCTTCCTCCACCCTCTCTAATGAATGGCACTTTTTAAGGGGGTGGGGGGAGCAGGATGTGACGGAACCTCTTTGGTACCCCGCTTGGGTGCTTCCTTCGCCAAACAGTGTCTCCTGCCCTCCAAACTGTTCCAAGCAGATTGAGAGCTAATACCAGCCCTTTTTACCTCAAGCATCTTACACAGACAAGATGTTGGGATAGAACCAAAGGAATTACTTTTTATTGAACAGAAGTACAGGCTTTTTATACACTTGGAAAGTAGGTCAGTCACTGCGTGAACAATAAAACCAAATATTTACCCAAAATATCACACAATGAGGTAGAGCTGACACAAAGCTAATCCCATCTTAGATACCTCCAAGTGTTAGCCAAGTTAGCCAACAGACAGAAACAATAGGTGACTTAATTAACCTAAATAACAATGAGAATGCACACAATGGGAGAGACACACTTAATAAACACATAACATCTTAACAAACAGACAATAGCAGGAGACTCCCAGCACCAGTTTGCTTAACCTGATTATTTTAACATCGGCTCTGAGTCTCACAGTCTGAAGTAGTCATTGCTGGTTTGGGCCTAGAGACCCCAAATGTGTATATGGGTCCTCCAGTTTCCAGAGTCTGTGTGTTTTGGAGAAACATAGACTGGAATCAAGACCACTCCAAGGGTCCCCCAGTCACACACCTCCTAAAGAATAGTTTTCCCTTAAACACTTTAAAACCAGGCCTATTTTTGACACTTGGTGTTTACAAGCTAAAATATTTTTTTTTGCTAGAAAACTACTTAAAACCCCCAAACATTATATCTTTTTTTTTTTAGCAGAGACCCTAGAGAATAAAATGGAGATCGTTGCGATATTTTTTATCACACCCTATTTGCGCAGCGGTCTTCCAAGTGCAATTTTTTTGGAAAAAAATAAATTTTTTTTAATTAAAAAATAAAAAAACAGTAAAGTTAGCCCAATTTTTTTCCATAATGTGAAAGATAATGTTACGCCAAGTAAATAGATAGCCAATATGTCATGCTTCAAAATTGCACACGCTCTCAGAATGGCGACAAACTTTGGTACCTAAAATCCCCATAGGCGACATTTTAAAAATGTGTACAGATTACCAGCTTAAAGTTTCAGAGGAGGTCTAGGACTCAAATTATTGCTCTCACTCTAACGATCACGGCGATACCTCACATGTGTGGTTTGAACACCGTTTGCATATGTGGAAGGGACTTCCGTATGCGTTCGCTTCTGCGCGCGAGCTAACGGGGACAGGGTGCTTTAATTTTTTTTTTCCTATTTTTTTCTTTATTATTTTTTATTTTTACACAGTTTAAAAAAAAAAATTTGATCATTTTTATTCCTATTATAAGGAATGTAAACATCCCATATAATAGAAATAGGCATGACAGGTCCTCTTTATTGTGAGATCTGGGGTCAAAAAGACCTCAGACCTCACAACTACACTAAAAAAGAAAAAAAAACACACAACAGCACACACAAAAAAAAAAAATGTTGAAAAAAATTGTCCCTTTAAACTGGTTGCTAGGCAACGACATTTGACGTCGCTCCTCCAAGACCATAGAGTAGAGGGAGGGCCATCTTGCCCTCACTTGACTTCCTGTCTCAGGGGATCCGGGACCGGATCGTTTTCCCCGCTGCCGGCCTGTCCGGTAAGTGGGGAAAACAGCCCGGACGCGGTGGGGGTGGGGGGGCACCTCTTCCGCCGCACCTTAAGGGTAATCTGCTGCTGGGACCACCCTTACCTGAAAGCCGATCGCCCGCCGTTTTAAAAAATACCGGGGTTATGGCAGCTATCTGCTGCCATAACCCCTGTATTTCGCGTCAAAGGACCGACGTAAAACTGCGGCGGGCGGTCAGTAAGTGGTTAAAAACAAGGGCCCATAGTCAGTAGGCAAGAGGATAGCCTGCAGTCCCCTCCAAAAGCCTCTGTCCTGGTTGGGTCTGTCAAACAGGTACCTGGTTTTGACAGGTGCCCGCTCCAACATATGATCGGAGCGCTGCAGCAATCCGAGCGGAAGTTCAGCCCCCCTCCTCCTTTCCCCAGCAGCATTCTGAGACACTTTACAGGTCCCAGAAGACTACGGGATCTTTCACAAAGCGCCGCGCACCTTGTGCATGTGCAGTGGGAAACCGGCTGTAAAGCTGCAGGGATTATCTGCCGGTATCCCTTACTTAAGATGTCAGTCCCTGGACCCAAAGCGGATTGAAGAATCCGCTCAGGTGAGGACAGCTCTAGATCCCTGGGTGAGTGTCCTTATATTAAAAGTCAGCAGCTACACTATTTGTAGAAGCTGACTTTCATTTTTCTAGGGGGAGACTGGAGCTCCTCTTTAAAGAGACAAAACAATGTACTTCATATGTTTTTGTTCAGCCAAAATCCTGAAATTGCGTGCTGTTTCTATGATGCTTGCATTGACTACTGTCATGAGTTAATATTTTAGCTACCGCCAAGTACAATCGTTGGATATCTTATTTCCGCAAGGCAACACATTTGCTGTACCAGGCTACAATCTCAAATAACACCGAATTATCACTTCCTTCTAGCAAAGTCACATTTACATCAGCTTCCTAGAGGTTTCAAGGAAAACAAAAATTGCATATGAAAAAACTGTAAAACCAAGTGTAGACAGAAAATTCAAGAAACCATGCAAAAAAAAAAAAATCTGTATAGTAAATCTGTATTGGTAATAAAGCTATGCAGATAAGCTAAGCACTAAACAGAAGTCACATGTATTGTAAGAAAAACCCATCTGACATTCTATACACAAACTCTAAAGAGTAGGGGCACTACAGGCCCTACAACTATTAAAAGGTCAGAACTTTTAAAGGCCCTTATGTGGCATCAGAAGATGCTGGCAGAGCAATCTTTCAGAGCTACGCTGAGGTTCAGCTGGTAATTGTCTGTATGTATTATGAAAAAACAAATGCTACTAAAATCTATTTTATAATTATCAATTTTATACCAACACCGATAGTCTCAGGAAAACCACTATACACATACTGTATCTATTAGTTGTGTTTATTTACTCACAGTATATTTTATAGAGAATAGATAGATATTCATTATTCAATGAGAGTATCAGTTCTTTTATGCACTCAAAGCCTTTAGATCAACCTAAATAATTATTTTTTCACTTAGTTTATATGGTTGTATATACTATATGCATGTATATGTGTATATGAATTTACTCAACGAATCAACAGAATCTATCATATTGATTAATTTTACATATATTTTATGCAGAATGTATTTATGCAATTTTTTAAGACTAATAATATTACTTTTATCATTATAAACTTTTTTTTAATGGATTTAGAATCCTGTATATTTTCATACTGACATGTTAATAGGAATATACAGTCAGGTCCATAAATATTGGGACATCGACACAATTTGAATCTTTTTGGCTCTATACACCACCACAGTGGATTTGAAATTAAACAAACAAGATGTGCTTTAACTGCAGACTTTCTGCTTTAATTTGAGGGTATTTACATCCAAATCAGGTGACTGTAGGAATTCCAACAGTTTGTAAATGTGCCTCCCACTTTTTAAGGGACCAAAAGTAATGGGATAGATTAACAATCATAAATCAAACTTTCACTTTTTAATACTTGGTTGCAAATTCTTTGCAGTCAATTACAGCCTGAAGTCTGGAAGGCATAGACATCACCAGACGCTGGGTTTCATCCCTGGTGATGCTCTGCCAGGCCTCTACTGCAACTGTCTTCATTTCCTGCTTGTTCTTGGGGCATTTTCCCTCCAGTTTTGTCTTCAGCAAGTGAAACGCATGCTCAATCGGATTCAGGTCAGGTGATTGACTTGGTCATTGCATAACATTCCAGTCTTTCCCTTAAAAAACTCTTTGGTTGCTTTCGCAGTAGGCTTCGGGTCATTGTCCATCTGCACTGTTAAGCGCCATCCAATGAGTTCTGAAGCATTTGGCTGAATATGAGCAGATAATATTGCCCGAAACACTTCAGAATTCATCCTGCTGCTTTTGTTAGCAGTCACATCTTCAATAAATACAACAGAACCAGTTCCATTGGCAGCCATACATGCCCACGCCATGACACTACCACCACCATGCTTCACTGATGAGGTGGTATGCTTTGGATCATGAGCAGTTCCTTTCCTTCTCCATACTCTTCTCTTCCCATCACTCTTGTACAATTTGATCTTGGTCTCATCGGTCCATAGGTTGTTCTAGAAATGTGAAGGCTTTTATAGATGTTGTTTGGCAAACTCTAATCTGGCCTTCCTGTTTTTGAGGCTCACCAATGGTTTACATCTTGTGGTGAACCCTCTGTATTCACTCTGGTGAAGTCTTCTCTTGATTGTTGACTTTGACAAACATACACCTACCTCCTGGAGAGGGTTCTTGATCTGGCCAACTGTTGTGAAGGGTGTTTTCGTCACCAGGGAAAGAATTCTTCGGTCATCCACCACAGTTGTTTTCCTTGGTCTTCCGGGTCTTTTGGTGTTGTTGAGCTCACCGGTGCGTTATTTCTTTTTAAGGATGTTCCAAACAGTTGATTTGGCCACACCTAATGTTTTTGCTATCTCTCTGATGGGTTTGTTTTGTTTTTTCAGCCTAATGATGGCTTGCTTCACTGATAGTGGCAGCTCTTTTGATCTCATATTGATAGTTGACAGCAACAGATTCCAAATGCAAATAGCACACTTGAAATGAACTCTGGACCTTTTATCTGCTCTTGTAAATGGGATAATGCAGGAATAACACACACCTGGCCATGGAACAGCTGAGCAGCCAATTGTCCCATTATTTTTGGTCCCTTAAAAAGTGGGAGGCATATATACAAACTGTTGTAATTCCTACACCTTTCACCTGATTTGGATGTAAATACCCTCAAATTAAAGCTGAAAGCCTGCAGTTAAAGTCCATCTTGTTTGTTTCATTTCAAATCCATTGTGGTGGTGTATAGAGCCAAAAAGATTAGAATTGTGTCGATGTCCCAATATTTATGGACCTGACTGTATCTAACTTTTTTCTAACTTATTATGTATTCATATTTGAATATTTAAATGTAAAATGACTGCATAACTCTATACCGCTAAGATAACAGTGAAGTTTAGCCCCTTTTTGTGTATGCATATTGATTCTTGCATATCAAATGTATGATAAAAACAACATGTATTAATTCACAAACTAATGAGACGTACACTTATAGTCCAGAGGCACCATATATCTTTTGTATGAAAATTCCCAGCACATTCGATAGCCTGATGGATTTCGTTCAAAAGTTATGACTTGCTTCTTCTGTCATGAACACCGGCACTGACTGTCGTTTGAAACAACCTCTGCCTGCAGATCAATCTGCTTAGGAGTACTTTTATGTCAATTTACCATTCTGCCATTTCACCCAGCCCTGATGAAGAGGGATTTTATGGCCACCAAAACATGTTGGTTGTCTTTTGCCCTGCTTGTTGTAACCAGTTGAACAATATAGACTTTGGACCCCTACGGATTTTTCATTTGGTACTCTCTTTGACCTATTACACTTGAGTTTCAACTCGAGTAATGTTTTCTCCCGCGGCGAATGCCTGTCTTTATGGTGAGCTTCCGAATACAGGCCAATTGGTCTTAAGTAAAGACTTTGTCCACATTTTGATAACCTGTGAAAATCTTTGTCCAGCACCCCTCTACCACTACATCTTGAGCTACACTTCTGTACATCTTTCATAAATACACAAAGCTACTGGCCCACCAAGAAATGTCCCTTTCACTCTAATTCCTGTCCATTTTATCCAAAAGCTGAAAAATGCTACACACTACCATATACATATGAGCTGGTGTTCCTTCTTCCTATTGCTAGATACACCAGATTGTATTTAGATGTTTGTCAGTACATTGTCAACTGAATGAAAAAATATATTTACAGAGTTGGGTTTTCCCAACAGTTGTTACCGATCCCCTTTGCACACCAGAAATGCCTGATCAATGCATACTAGGTATGTTGTAATACGTAATATGTTTACGCTATAGTGAAAAGAGCACGAGTGCATGCTTTATTACCATCTCGTGTTAATTTTATGTACCCAAAACATACTGGTTCCTTATTGTCATGTAAGATAATCAGGCCCTTTGACTTTCCCTTTTTCAATATATGTGCAGTGTGTCATAATTATGTGACAATGCTCTCTTAGTATCTCAGGAGTATCACTTTCAAAAAGCTTTCCATCACAAAAACAAACAGATACAGTAATAAAACTCATGGTGGTAGGCAGTGGCGTATTTAGGTTTTGTGCTGCCCTAGGCCTGACTAAACTTGTGCACCTCCTAATTTACATATGACCCACCTTCCTGTAAAGACCACACTCCTTCCTGTTTATGACCGACGCTGTCATCTGTAAACCACAGACCACAACCACAGTCTATCAGTGCAGCCTCATCAGTTCCCATAAGTTCAGCCTCATCAGTGTCCATCAGTGCAGCCTCATCAGTGCCCATCAGTGCAGCCTCATCAGTGCCCATTAGTGCAGCATATAAGTGCTGCCTTATCAGTACAGCCTCATTAGTGCCCATCAGTGCAGTTTATCAGTACCCACCACTGCCGCCTCATCAGTGGCCATTAGAGCAGCATATTAGTGCCCATCAGTACAGACTATTACTGCCCATCAATGCAGCATATGAGTGCCCATCAGTGCCTGGGGGCAGAGGAGAGAAGGTGGAGCATTTGGCTGCAGTGCCACACTTATTAGCATTAGCGGCCTTCGGGCCAGTTGTATTAAGTGTGGTCAGTGGCCTGCGGTCTGTCCGAATGTCCTGACCGGACGGTATTATCATACTGGTAGGTAGCAGTGTGAACGCTTTATGGGGGTACCAGACTGATTTGCCTCCTGGACCCTGCCCTCTGGCTCAAGTCACCACATAAGACTGGCACTATACTAAAAGTGTAGCGTAAGCCAGCGGGGACCCTTTTAGTGCTGGGAGGAGGCTGTTTTTTTTTTTTATGCAGGGTGCAGCTTTTTGCTGCCCCCCCTGCAAAGTGCCGCCCTAGGCCTGGTCCTTGTTGGCCTAGGCCAAGATACAGCACTGGTGGTAGGGTGCCTTAAACTATGCCAGTGGTCTCCAAACCGTGGCCTGAGGGGTGCAGCCCTTTGCTTGCCTTCTTCTGGCCCTTGGTGCACTATTTCTCCTACTGATACAAGGCACTATTCCTCTTACTAACACCAACAAAGGGGCACTCTTCCTCCCACTGACAACAACAATGGAGCACTCCTCTTCCCACTGACACAAATGACAGGGCACTCTTCTTCCCACTGACAGCAACAATGTGGCACTATTCCTCACTCTAATACCAATTATGGGCAGAGATGTATAGTAACTAAGTAGAACTACTTCACTACTGTACTTAAGTACCGAAAGGCGGTATCTGTACTTTCCTAGAGTAGAATTTTATTTCTCCTACTTCCACTTTTACTTCACTACATTTTTTCAATGATTTCAATACTTGTACTCCAATCTTTTTTTTGTGCTGCATAGTTACTATTTACAATTATAAAAATTACCACTGCCAGAACAGTAGATGGCAGGTTTCATGAAGCTCAAAACGTTTATTATCAGCGCATACGAAGATAAATGCTACTGTATGTATAAATAAAAGCTGCATTTGAAATAATAAAAAACAATATGATGTTCAAACTTTTGACTTCTTTCTTGAATAACTACATAACTTTCAGTACTTGAGTAGCAATTTTTTTTCAAAACTACTGGTACTTTTACTTTCAGTACTTGAGTAGCAACATTTTCAAAAAAACTACTTGCAATACTTAAGTACAAAAAATGTTGAATACTTTAGTACTTCTACTCAAGTCACTTTTTGATCGAACACTTCCACTTCTACTCAAGTTACTTTTTGATCGAGTACTTGTACTTTTACTCAAGTATGGGTTTCGAGTACTTTATACAACTCTGATTATGGGGCATTGTTTACTTCCAATGATGTCAGGACATTTTCTACTCCTCCTACTAGCCACAGTGCACCCCCCCCTTAACTCTGTAGAATATGAACTGGCCTTTACGTAGCACTAACCTTTGCAGGGGGCCACTTGATTTGTCCTAGGTTCTCTCCCCACTAGTGTAGTGGCAGCCAGGCAAACAGCAAAATTCATTCTTCTGGTTCAGTAAACAGTCTAGGGTTTGCTTTTTTAAAGTTTTTTCAGATTAACCTGGATGGGGCATAAGGAAGCTGTGAGATACTCCAAACAATGAACAGTAATTGGAGGAGACACCCTTCTCTTTGCAGCTACATCCTAAAACAGTCCTTTCAACAATAGGACAGGGAATGGACAGCACAGGGACACCATAAGTAATGTTCTAGGCCAGGCAAGCCTTGGTATTAGTGCACTAGGGGTATCACGTACCTGGTAGCAGAGCCTGATATGATGAGGAAGGCCTCTCTTATACCTCTGACTTGGGGCTTCTGATAGTGTAGACAGGAGGAGCAGGAGCACAGAGTGGCACAAGTGCATGTAAGTCTTGCTAGCAGCAGGGCAGGTGTCCACACTGAGCAGCTGAAATAGTCATAAGGCTCCAGGAAGCAAGCTAACTGGTAGGCAGCTGATGGGTAGCAGACTGGGGCAGGCTGGCACAGATGAAAGCAGGCAGCTGAGACAGTTTCTGGTAGTAGATAGTAGGTCAGCCAGAACAGCAGGGTGGTAGGCAGGTACTGATGCCAGCAGGCAAAGTAGCAGGGTCAGTCAGGCTAGGTCATACAAAGGCAGGATGGATTGGGTACAGGGCACAGGCAGGAACGTGGTCAGGAAACAAGCCAGGTCTGGAACTGATCAGAGAAGCAGGAGCCAATGGAGCTGACAAAAGCGGAGGTCAGGAGACAAGCTGGGCTCAGTGCAGGCGGAGTTCATAGAGTAGTTAAGACAAGCCAGATCAAAAACTGAAATCAGGATACAGAATCACAGGAACACAGAATACACCTTTTCTGAAGGCATGGGAGCAAGATAGGACAGAGTGCATAGTGCAACACTGTGGGTACTTACAAAGGAGGGAGACTTCCACATGTGGCCAGTCTCCTTTGAAGACAGTGTGCATAAATCTTCAGCCTTTTCCTAGAGATCTCCTGAGAGTCAGCCGGGTGGGCTTGGGAAGTGTTAGTCAGGTGGACTGGTGTGGAGAGTTAGCCTGGAGGGCTAGTGAAATGGGCAGATGTGGCCAGGTGGGTTGGCAGTGCATGAAGAGGTGGTGCTGGGATCATTGGACACACAGGAGAAGTTACAAGCTGTTTCACTACAACTGTGCTACACAAAAAAGGGGTTCCAAGTTCCTGCCTGTTATGGGCTATTGCTAATAGGACTGGGAGCATGTCAGATAAATCAGAGTGATTCAGCTGGAGCAAGCAAGTGAATGTGCTGGAGGAGAGTTAAGGGAACTGTACAGTATATACAGTAGGTGTTTATAGGTGGATGTCCCTGAAGTTTTGCTGAAGTCAAGTGGGCATCCCATAACCTCCCATCCCTACCCAAGTTATTAACCCTCAAAAAAAAACAAAGTCTGACTGTTCTCTGACTCTGGGTGCTTGTGAAAATTCAGTGTGCCTGGCTGTGCAGGAGTGGGGGATCCATGTTCATCAGCAGTCCCTATAGGGGTGTGCTACATATGCACTCTCCCAGCCACCTTCTGGGCACCCTCCTCCAGGGATTGGCTGGAACCATATATATATGTATATATATATATATATATATATATATATATATAATATATATATATATATATATATATATATATATATATATATATATATATATATATATATTCAAGCTGTTCATTTGACTCTCCTATCCACCATGGGGGAAGCAATAAAACCTACAGCCTGCAGAGCACAGAGCAGCTTAACCACTTTACCACTGAGTACCGTAGTACTACTGCGGCAAAGTGGCTCGTTATCGTCTGCCGATGTAGTACTACGTCGTCAGACACTCCCCTGTATTCAGTCACAGCAGGAGTCGGGCCAGGGGAGGAGCAGCGGCGATCGCCTCTGCTCTTCCCCGATCGTCGGGGATCTAGTGTGGAGATCCGCCCGCTTGTGTAAACACAAGCGGGCGGATCTCCCAAGTGACAGGCAGGGTCAGATTGCAGGGTTCAGCATAGCTGTACCCTGGATCTGTCCTTGTGTCACACAGTCACCCCCCCCCCCCCCACACACGTCAGTAAGCACCAGGCATACATTAACCCCTCCCTCTCCAATAAAATTAACCCCTTCCCTACCAGTGTCATTTTTACAGTAACAGTGCATATATATAGCACTGATTACTGCAGTAATGTCACTGGTACCCCCAAAAGTGTCAAAAATGTCAGTCAAGGGTCCGATCTGTCCGCCGCAATGTCGCAGTCCCGCAAAAAAAACGCAGATCGCCGCCATTACGCGTTAAAAAAAACACCAAAAAAGACAGAAATCTTTCCCTTTGTTAGTAAATGCAATAACTTTTGCGCAAACCAATCAAAATACGCTTATTGTGAATTTTTTTTACCAAACATAGGTAGCAGAAAACAAATTGGCCAAAAATTAAAAAAAATTTTGATTTTTACATTTTTTTTTGGGGGGGGGGGGGAATTTCATATAAAAAAATGTGAAAAAAAAGTGCGCATGCGCACGGGCACGGACAAGGACATGTCCTAGACGCGCTCCGCACACCTCGGCAGCAAACCAGCTAAAATAAGCGGCGGAGGAACGGTGATCGGGCCCGAGACTCAGCGAGTTGCCGGTGAGAGTGTCATGAAGCGGGGGGCGACCGGATTGCCCCGAAAACGGCCGTACAAACAAAGCGGCAAGCGGGACACTTTGAGGCCTAGTCCGGCCGGCTCCTCACACTCGCCTAAGATGGCGCCGGGCAAGCAGTCCGCTCGCGGCGGCCGGGACGCGGCCCGCGAGCCGCCTCCGGGCACTACACCTACCCTCACAGCCTCCAGCCCCCCCTCCGGGGAAGACTTGGGGGACCCATTTGCCTCACAGGCCTCCGGGGAATCGGTGGGGAGTCCGGGCGCTTTGGCGGGATCTCAGCCCCCCTCCCCCACCCCCTTCCACAGCAGGCCTGAGCTGTCGGGCTCTCCGGGCTCATCTATGGACAGGAACATGGCCGACCTGGCAGACTCCCTATTTAGCCAGCCTAGCCCCACGGGAGTGGACCCGGCACCCCCCCAGGCACATTATTCGGGGGACGCAGTCCTATTGGCACGCTTTTCTTCCATGCTACAGACAGAGTTGTCCAAGGCGTGCTCCATCATCACAACTGATATCAAGCAAGACCTGCAGAGTTTCGGGGTACGATTGGACACCATTGAAAGTAAAGTGGACGGCTCCCTGTCTAGAGTCAACCAAAATACTAGATTGGTAACTGAGCTGCACGAGAGATTGGAGGAAGCATATTCCAAAATAAAGTGAAATGTGCAAAAGGGGTTGAAACGGCGCTACCTGAAAAGTGATTGAGTGCTAATTATAGTGCAATAATGTGCAAATGCCTTTTAAAAAAGAAAAGTGACACCGGCAAATAATAAATATGTGAAAACTGATTATATTTCCAAAGGGTTAAAAACCACACATATCCTTATCAGTAACCACAACCGATATGATCTGTTGGTGTGTGGTGAATTTTATCTGTAAAATAATAATAATAGTGCCAACAGGTGAGCAGATATTGTAGTGGGTTTATTCCAATAGTGATACAGTGTAAATCAAACAATATATATATATAAAACCCTGGTGGTGAAGTGATGGATATATGTGACCAAGGTGAATACTGAAGTGCTGTATTCCTTAGAGGTGTAGGTGCTGTAGTACCCCCGATGACCACTAGGTGAGGTATATACGCCCCGGGTCCATTGCGTCATTACGTCACTTCCGGTCTCGGACTTGGGAGCCGTGGAACGCGGAAGCTTCCCGGCGTCTCTCTACACTGATCCGAGGCAGCTTCACCGTGAGTTTTTACTACTTTCTACATTGGTATAACTTCGCATACTACTTGATGGGGCTCCCCTTTCCTTTCTTTCCGTGAGATTACCAGCCGGTGCCTTGCGGGATAAAGAGAGGACCCCACGATCCACCCCTCTTGGGACCACTTCATGTGAACAGGTCGTATATACCTCACCTAGTGGTCATCGGGGGTACTACAGCACCTACACCTCTAAGGAATACAGCACTTCAGTATTCACCTTGGTCACATATATCCATCACTTCACCACCAGGGTTTTATATATATATATTGTTTGATTTACACTGTATCACTATTCTAGACAAGAAGCGGGGAGTGGCAATATGCTTCTCTCGCAGGGTGTTCTTCACCCCGGTGACGGTGATCCGGGACAGGGGCGGTCGCTACCTTATGGTGGTGGGTCGCATTAACGACCAACTAGTATCTTTCATATCATACTACGCCCCTAATTCGGGCCAGCTGGCGTTTTTTCATGACATGTTGCGAACGTTACTCCCCAAAGTGCAGGGCAAGGTGATTCTGGGGGGAGATAGCAATCTCCCCCTTGAACAGACGTTGGATAAATCCGACCCGGGCAAACCCAGATTTAAGCACTTACCAAAGAACGGGCACAAACTGGCCCGCCTCCTGCACGACTGGGACTTGTTGGACCTTTGGAGGGAACTTAATCCCTCTCAGCGGGACTATACCTATTTTTCACATGTGCACGGAACATACTCTAGAATAGACCATGTGTTTGCCAGCTCCGCTCTTGCCCCGAACGTGTGCTTGGCGCGGATTCTGGCGACCCCTTGGTCTGACCATTCCTCGGTGTTGGTGCAATTCACGGCTTTGTGGTCTAAACCTGGCCCGTCCCCGTGGCGGCTCAACACGTCCCTCTTGAACGATCCTGGGGTCTTGCAGGAGGTGGAACAGGACATAAAATTGTATTTCCGGGAAAATGGTCTGGAAGCTACGTCCCCGATCATAACCTGGGCGGCGCACAAAGCTACGATCCGAGGTAAATTGATTCAGATCGCAGCTAGACTAAAGCGTTCTCGGGAGAGTATATTACAATCTCAGGAGCGAACGCTTACCACATTGCTCAGCGAACAGAAGTTACATCCTCAAGTGGATATTAGACATAAGATAGACGCTGCCAGACTGGCACTGAACCTGAGCCTTACGACTCGAGCGGAGAAATATCTCCGATGGTCCCGTCACCGTTATTACGCAATGGGGGACAAACCGACTACGTTACTGGCCAGGAAGTTGACCCCCCGCCCCTTCACCTCGGCCTTGCCCAGATTGCGATTGCGGACGGGTGAATTATCCCGTAATCCTGATCTACTGACTAAAGAATTTACGCAGTTTTACACGAAACTCTACAGGGCCCCGTCGAATTACGGGCGGGAACTAGCTGACGAATTTTTCACGGACCTGAACCTGCCGCGCTTGTCGACCGCTCATACCGACGCCATGAACGCCGAGATTACGTAATCGGAAGTGATACAAGGGACTACATCCCACCAAGGCCCCAGGGCCAGATGGATTTTCTGGGGCTTACTATCGTAAATTCCGGGACGTATTGGCCCCACATCTTTGTGCCTTATTTAACGCTATTCGCGACGGGGGGTCCCTTCCGCCCCAGGAAAACGTAGCATACATTCATGTCCTTCCTAAACCGGGCAAGGATTATAGCTCATGCGAAATTATCGCCCGATTTCCTTGATTAATTCCGATCTGAAGATCCTAGCCAAAATCATGGCCACTAGACTTGGCTCATTTCTGGCCACCTATATACACCCCGACCAAGCGGGCTTTGTCCCAGGTTGTCAGACCTCGGATCAGACTCGGCGGGTTATTAACCTCATTTCCGCAATCCGCTCAAACTGGGATGGGGGGGGGGGTCGCGCAGGGGTATGCTCCTTTCATTAGACATCCACAAAGCATTTGATTCTTTATCATGGGACTACCTCTTCGATGTACTGAATCGGTTCGGTTTCGGCCTCCCCTTTCTCACCTTGCTGCGGGCCCTCTATGATACACCCAAGGCTATACTTAGGTTGAAGGTTTATTCCTCAGAAGCCATCAATATAGGTAGAGGCACCCGTCAGGGCTGTCCCCTATCTCCTCTCCTCTTCGTGTTAGCCTTGGAACCATTGGCAGCCAAAATTAGGGAATCAGCGGATGTCCGGGGGGTAGTCTGTGGAGGTATCGAACATAAATGTGTCCTTTTTGCGGACGACCTTTTGGCTGTAGTTTCCTCACCCATCACTACCTTGCCCAATTTGTTTGTACTGTTAGAAACCTTCTCGCGCATATCGGGACTGCATGTGAACCAAGCAAAATCGCAGGCTATGAACATTTCCCTTGAAGCACGGACAATAACAATGCTTCAGCATACATTTAAATTTGTTTGGCACTCCGATTCCCTACCCTACTTAGGTATCAATCTGACCCCCTCCCTGCACACAATATACTCCAAAAATTATCCATCATTATTTGCCCGTTTGAAGGAGGACATGGAACGGTGGGCAGTACACCCTCCCTCATGGTTTGGTCGACTGCACTCAGTCAAGATGAACGTCCTTCCGAGGGTGTTGTATTTGTTTCGCACGCTACCAGTTGCACTAAGGAGGTAGGAGGTGCTTCGATTTCAGAGCCAGGTTCTCGCATTTATCTGGGGGAATAAGAGACCCAGGGTGAATAAACGAACGCTTTACACGCCAAAAATCAGGGGCGGTCTGGGAGTGCCAGACTTGCTGAAATATTATTACGCTGCACAACTTGCCCAATTAGTCAACTTCCCAACTTCCATACCCATCAGCCCCCTGCCATCTGGATGAGAATGGAGGCTAGCTCCGTCTCGGACCGAGAGATCTCTAATATTATGTGGCTGCCACCTAGAGATCATCCCTCTATCCTTTGTCCGGCCTTGTCTCATTCCCTAGCCCTCTGGGACCGATTGTCTAAATTGCATGGCTTTCGCTCCCCGCACGCCCCCTGGCTCCGATTCTCAACAATAGCGGGTTCCCCCCGGGTCTCTCACCCAAATCATTCCAATGGTGGACTAATAAAGGACTACTCCGTATTGCAGACTTTTGTGACCATAGAGGTATTCTTAAGAAACAGCAGTTGATTGATAACTACACGTTGCCTGCCTCAAAATATTTTAGGTTCACTCAAATAGATCACTTCCTGCGTTCCCTCTCCAACCTCTCTGACCTGACCACCATGACTTCTATGGAATTTCTGTGCCGCAAACACGACAAATTGCGGGGCTATATTTCTATGATCTACAATATGTTAACGGACTCGCCTTTGAAACTCCCGTACATGGAGCGTTGGGAAGCAGATGTCCAGGAAACCATTGACTTGGCCGACTGGCATGTCATGGCCCAGGAGGCCTCCAGATCTCTAATCAACACCTCGATCATAGAAGCTAATTATAAGGTACTACTGCGTTGGTACATGGTGCCGGCCAGGATAGCTTCCTTTGTGCCCGGGGCGTCTCCTCAGTGTTTCCGAGGCTGTGGCCAGGTTGGTACTATGTTTCACATTTGGTGGCAATGCCCCAAAGTGAGGCGTTTCTGGATCAGAGTGTATAACTGTATATACTCTCTCACACAGATAAACCTGACTAAGTCACCGCAGCAGGCCCTACTGGGCAGAAAGGTGGACACGGCAACCAGGGCGCAAAGGAAACTTATAACTTTTATTTTTACGGCGGCTAAAATTACGATTGCTAGATCCTGGAGGTCTCCTGTCCTGCGGTTTGAGCAACTTAGACACAAATTATACTGGATAATGCTGAACGAGAGGCTGTCGGCTCAACTAGATGATAAGATGCACATATTCGACAAAGTGTGGGAACCCTGGATTAATTATCTTACTGGGAACGAGTGAGCGGTCCGCTTGGGTCGGGGGGTGGGGGTCCGGTGAGCGGGGTTGGGTCCACTTCTTCTTCTTTCTCTTACCTCTTCTTTCCGTCTCTCTCTTTCTTCTCCATTCTCTCTATCCGTTATATTAGTTTTTCAGCAACTTTTTTTTTTTATTTAGCTGAGGTTTTCTCAGTGGTCACCAGCTGTGGCTTACTCTTCTAGGTCGGTTTCAGCCCAGTTATCTAGCAGTAACCGGTATGTTTGCCAATTAGCGATAGCTGATATTGTTTGTTACTAGAGTTCTGACGTAGTGCGGAGGGACGTCTCTATATATCCACTTGTGTGGGAGCCCTTGAGCCCTCACTTCGCAAGGTCTCCCTCCTTGGAAATAACAAGTTTTCTACTGTATCCTTATGATTGTCTATTTCGGACCGTACTATCTGACCACTGAGATTGTTATACTGTTATGTACCATTTTCAACTATTGCATTTTTTCTTACTACACGTTTGTATGCTGAAAACTTTCAATAAAAATCATTGAAAAGAAAAAAAATGTGAAAAATATTGTTGTTTTTTTCAAAATTTACGCTTTTTTTGTTTATAACGCAAAAAGTAAAAATCGCACAGGTGATCAAATACCACCAAAAGAAAGCTCTGTTTGTGGGAAAAAAAGGACGTAAATTTCGTTTGAGTATGGTGTCGCACGACCGCGCAATTGTCAGTTAAAGTCGCACATCGCCGAATCGCAAAAAGTGGCCCAGACGTAAGACAGCAAAATCCTCTAGTGGTAAAGTGGTTAAAGTAATCACTAGCTGCTTTATTGGTTATAGGAGAGTCACAAGAAATACATTTTCCTAACCTAGCTAGCAACCTATATAGGCGGGTCCTACATCTGTTTACACTGTGTGCACAATTATTAGACAAGTTGGTATTTTGACCAAATCATAATTTATATGCATATTGTCCAACTCCAAGCTGTATAAACTTGAATGATTATTGGATTTTGGTATATCAGGTGATATGTATTTTTGTAATGAGGGAAGGTGTGGCCTAAGGAAATCAACACCCTATATCAAGGTGTGCATAATTATTAGGCAGCTTCTCTTTAGGCAAAATGGGCCAAAAAAGAGATTTACTGACTCTAAAAAGTCAAATATTGTAAAAAGTATTTCAGAAGGATGCAGCACTCTTGAAATTGCTAAGATATTGGGGCGTGATCGCAGAACTATCAAAAGTTTTGTTGCAAACAGTCAACAAACAAACAAACATGTTGAGAAAAAAAAGGCACAAATAAACTGCCAAAGATTTGAGGAAAATCAAACATGAAGTTTCCAGGAACCCATTATCCTCCAGTGCTGTCATATGCCAGAACTACAACCTACCTGGAATGCCCAGAAGTACAAGGTGTTCAGTGCTAAGAGACAAAGCCAAGGTAGGGGAGGCTGAAACCCAACCACCACTGAACAAGAAACATAAGCTGAAGCGTCAGGACTGGGCCAAAAAATATCTAAAGACAGATTTTTCAAAGGTTTGATGTATTGATGAGACGAGAGTGACTCTTGACGGACCAGATGGACAGGCTTGTGGCTGGATCTGTAACAGGCACAGAGCTCCACTTCGAATCAGACGCCAGCAAGGTGGACTTGGGTTACTGGTTTGGGCTGGTATTATTAAAGATGAGCTAGTTGGGCCTTTTTGGGTTTAAAATGGACTCAAAATAAACTCCCAAACCTACTGCCAGTTTTTAGAAGACACTTTCTTCAAGGAGTGGTACAGGAATAAGTTTGCATCTTTCAAGAAGATCATGATATGTATGCAGGACAATGCTCCATTGCATGCATTGAAGTATTCCACTGCGTGTCTAGCCAGTAAAGGCCTTAAAGATGAATGAATAATGACATGGTCCACTTCCTCACCTGACCTTAAACCTATGGAGAACTTGTAGGCCCTTCTTAAACGGGAGATTTACAGTGAAGGAAAACAGTACACCACTCTGAACAGTGTCTGGGAGGCTGTGGTTGCTGCTGCACAAAAAGATGATCTTTAACAGATCAAGAAACTGACAGACTCCATGATTGGAAGGCTTATGACTGTTATTATTAAAAAGGGTGGCTATATTGGTCATTGATTTCTTTTTTTTTTTTTTTATCAGAAATATTTATTTGTACATTTTGAGTTGCTTGTTTACCATTCTCAGTCCATCACCTTTACCCTCAGCTTCTTCAGCAAGTCAGTGGTTGTCTTGGAGGTGTGTTTGGGGTCGTTATCATGTTGGAATACTGCACTGCGGCCCAGTCTCCGAAGGAAGGGGATCATGCTCTGCTTCAGTATGTCACAGTACATGTTGGCATTCATGGTTCCCTTAATGAACTGTAGTTCCCCAGTGCCGGCAGCATTAATGCAGCCGCAGACCAATTATTCACATAACTGATATCTGCTCTAAAGCCAGGTACACATAGGGAGTGGACAAGCTGGGTTGAATGGAAAAAAACTATTAGTGTGTACCAGGTTTAAGGCAAGCCATGGATGGGTGGAGCCATTGTGTTCTCCTGGCAGAAGTGGAGGGGGGGAGGGGAAGGCCTTCCCCCCATCGAGAAAAAAACAGTGATTATTGCTAGCAGCTATAGCAGCCGCTATCAATAATCGCATGTAAAATCGGACAGGCTGGTTGTACCCAAATTGATTGACTTAGGTACATTCAGACTGCCCATACATGGTTTGAATTTGAAACGCTTAAGGGCAATTACAAGAATATTTTGGCATAAATAGCACAATGCCCACAGACATACAGTCATTGTCTGATCCAATGTTATTTGAAATCTCTTTTGCTGTTAGATAGTTGGTGGCTGGAGCAAATTCTTGCTACAGGGAATAAAATGTGAGATGGGTGTCCTTGCCCCTTGCAAATATATGCATAATAAGTAGGTACTTTTTATACAAAGTAAAATCCCCGTTATAAATACATTTTTTTAAATCAAGATCAAGTTATTTAAACAGCACTCATTTCAAACACCCATTTTTTCACCACTTGCATGTTGGTCATCTTCCCACTTAATTTCCTTGTGATTGCACATTCACTCATATTTCTTTATTTCTTGAATGTCCGGGCAGCCTACTCAGCATTACTGAGCTTTTCTGTATGCCCCACACCAGCTCATATTACCTTTGATCACATATGACTTGTTCTTGTTTTTGTTTAAATATGTATGCACACAGGAAAGGTGCTGATACTAGAAAAACTTGTTTAACTAGCCTGAGTAATAATGAAAATCAATTTTAACATATTTTAATGCAAAAATATGTGAAGCAGCCAAAGAACCTACATTTTCAAGTGTTCTGATGTATTAGGTGTTGCTGAAATATAGAAAAAATTCAGTCAGGAAGCTTAAAGTAAAAGTCAAACACTAAGGCAGACTTGTGTGTAGTGTTGTATGCGGAGTTCACTCAGAAGATGTTGTGCCTTGTCCTACACACTTGTAAAGCTGTATGCGTTGCATTAGGAGGGACATACAGAACCTATGCCCACTCCATGAATCAGCATAATTATGTTACCTCACTCCCAGTAACAGAATCCAGCGTCCAGCAGAGCACATAGCATGGACCACAGGCATGCTCCACTTAACCCTTCTCATTCTGTACCAAGTGACCAGGTATTAGATCTCCGTAACGCTAATCCGCTCCTGGTGACCAACAGAGACAGACAACTAGGGAGAGAGCCGAACACCAAACTCCCTCACTACCGAAGGACCTGTCATCTATTTAGGTACCATGCCACCGACTGGTTGCTGTTCTTCCTTTCTGGTTACCCATAGAAACTTCCTTGCAAGTTAGCCTTTTGTTGTGGTGATGTTTCACCGACCCCAATGTGCTATTTCAAACCCTGGTTCCCTAGAGAGACACCAGGATCCCACATGCACCCCTTAAGTAACTTCAGACCAGGCTTCCAGCAATGGAAATAACTTTATTGAATTTTCGGTAGAACATGTACAACATGCAGTAACTTCTTTTCCCTAACTAAACCTAATGGTGGCTGCCCCAGGTTACCTCCACGGGTGTACCGTCTTTGGAAAGGGTCCAAACTGGAGATAACTCGAGCAAAATAGTTCATGTACTTGGGGCTTGCTGACATGCAAGACATATCTGTGAGTTTCCATGCATCCAGAGCCTGTTCTAGGTCCCTTTACTTGTTGTTCTGTAGGTTTTTTACCCTACTTGTTCTAAGTTCCCCTCCCCCCAGGATCTGGGCCTCTTTATATCACACAGGAGGGAGGCTGGACCTCAGAGCAAAAACCCACAAACACACAAGAAAAGGCAGCATTAGCATTAACCGCTAACCTCCCAACCTGCTCAGTCAATAACTAACTTAATGTCCACAGTAGGCAGCCAGTGTTTATTTTGTCAACGAAAATATTTTCAGAGACAAAATTAACACTATTTTAGTCAACTAAAATATGACTAAAAATAAAACAATTCAGATGACTAAAATATGAATAAAACTAAAATAGCATTTTAGTCAAAAGACTATGACTAAAACGAAAACTAGAAAAATTTAAATTTTACGTCAAAATTAACACTGGTTATATATCACAGATATATCTGTATCTGTAGTGCATGTTCCAATCTTAATACCATGAATAATAACATGTTTTTTAATTCTTACTCCAGGAGTATATAATGAGTTTGAAAATTCTAGAGAATTGTGTAAATAATACATTACAATTTAACTTAACCTTTTTCGATTTTAGTCGACTAAAATTATTTTAGCTGACTAAAATGTAGGAGATTTTAGTTGACTAAAATATGATCAAAACTAAAACAATTCAGATGACTAACACTGAAATGGCATTTTAGTCCAAAGAATAGGACTAAAACTAAATCAAAATTTGACGTTAAAATTAACACTGTAGGCAACCTTTTAAATTCTCCAGTTCATGCAAAATATGCATTAGTTGATATCATAAAAATAAATATATTATGAAACTTTATATGTGTCCATTAATGAAATAAATGTTCTATATAAATTCTTATGTGTCCAAATACCAATATATATGTTGCGCTACTCCCGCAGGAGCCACAGGGTTACTGTCCATGTCTTCCCCACATGCTTTGCCCTGCAGCCAGCCACATAGGCTCATTCACACGTTTCTTCAATAACCAGTCTAGGGGACGATGTTTTGCGGTTTTTATTTTTGAAGAACTTGGATGGGGTTGAGGGTAGTGGTGGGATACTTCAAAAACAAGAACTATGTACAACTTAGGACTTAGGTATTCTTCCGAGCAGGCTATAATGAAGTCTGGGCTTAAAGTGGTTGTTAAGCCCTGAGTCCTCTTCATACAATCTCCCCTGTTTCCTAATGCTAGGTGCCCCTGTGTGTGTGCTTTATAAAAAAAAAAAAAAAGCCGATCTATACCTTATTTCAGAGTGCCGCTCGGCACTCACGTGACCAGCCGCCGCTCCCCTCTCTCAATTTGACAGCTGCAGCGGGAGGGGCTGACGTAATTTGGGAGGAGAGAAGGAGAGAGGAGACCGGTCACCTGAGCGCCAAGCGGCACTCTGAAATAGGGTATAGACAGCATTTTTTTTGTAAAGCACACACACAGAGGCACCTAGGATTGGGAAAAAGAGATAATTGTATGAAAATGTAAAAGTAATTTTCGCAGCAGGATGGGAGAGCGGGCACTGTCACCAGCTGACAGGCAGGGAGGGGAGGGGGGAGAGGATGAGGGAGAGGACAGAGGCACATAAACTGACCACCGTGTCAGGGCTCAACAGCCATGATAAACCGTGGTCAGTTTACAGGGGGAGGGCAGAACCAGGCAGGATTAGCCAGGTATTTCAAGTGATAGAAAGGGCCAAATTTCACAGCACAAGCACTGTGCTATGTAACATGCTTTAAGGTAAGAGGATTCCATATACATATACATATATATATATATATATATATATATATATATATATATATATATATACTTTTTTTTTTTTTTTTTTAGGTTAACAAATGCTTTAAAGCAAACAGTGGACTTCAGCTTAGTAGTAGAAGTTGGAGCCACAAGTGCAGAGTCCCTTTTAGGAAGGAGTTTAAATGGACAAAGTTCTTCAGGACACCAACCAGTGTTCCATTTAAATAGCCCCTTGGCTGACTATGTAGTACCAGAGGGGTAGCAAAAGTACAAAGGTCCCTAAGATCTCGCTAGCTTCTGAACTCAAGCCCAAGAACAGCTGGTAGTCTCCATCCAACCTCCAAGTGAAACTTTCCTGTGATACCAAACAGATCTTCAGCAGGCAGCACCTCTCAGTCAGCCCCCTTTAACTCCTGGGTCTCAGGGTCGCCCACCTGAGGCATCATCAACAGCAGCTTCAAACACAGTTACCCAGCATGCACCCACAGGGCATAGTGAAACATGTCACAGAATTCAAGAAAGGAAATGTGTGAAGATCTTCAGAAAGTAAGTTTGCAAACTTCAACATCATTCAGATTAATAGGAGTAGACTAGTAATAATTGAAATATGATTTGGTAATGAATAACCGATTTAAACTTTTGACCATAGATACACTTTAACTTCCACTAAATCCATTATCATAAGTTTTGCTTGTGTGCATTTGATGTGCACACACATTCTTTGGTAAATCAGGCCAACTGTAATAATGGATGGAGATTGTATGTGTTAGATTTATACTGGTATAGGAAAGGTAGGTATAACACATAGGTTAGTAGTGCTGGAGTCATCAGTTCAAGGATAATCAGTAATGTACTAAAGTAATGTATAAAACCACGATACACTCCCAAATACAAGAGTTGTCTGCATTAAAAAAGTTATAATCAGATTACAATATTCAGATTACAACTTCTTCGGTGATTGGCCAGCATTTATCTAATGCTCGTACATATTTTCCATGCAGAAACCTATCTAGTGGGTAAGTAAATCATGGGCTAAGTGCAGAAATGTCATAGAAATTAGCTGCTGTAAATAACATTTGTTTTCATGAGTTGAACAAATTAATTTGCTTGAAGCACTGCAATAGTACAATACAATGAATATATTAGGATGTTCACTAATATTTAATCTAATTATATATACTTTATTATCCTGGAATTGTTTAAATATAACATTATTAAAACAGCTCATACTATATGTAAGGTAAATATGTTTAATCTACAGAATGAGTCAGCGTGTGGAAAATGTGTATTTCTGGAGTCTATATTTCCTGAGGTTTAATTACTACAAAAGGTCCAGTTTGCAGTAAATCTAATGTACACAGTATATTTTAGCACAGACATTTATATGCAGTGATTGCAAAGGTTAAGCATTAATTAAAGCAACACGTGAATACAATCTTAATGGAATATATGATAGTCATTCTTTTGCTTTAAGAATTAATTATTTGGTGGATAATAAAAAATGAATAATATTGTTTTAGATACCAAACCTGGCTGCTTTAACCACTAGGGGAAAAGGGAGGGACGCCAAAAGCCCTTTTTTGCATGGGTCCCGCCAGAGGATTGAAAGACCCTCCACTGGTCCCCTTGCAGATTGGGACCCAGACTAGTGAAGTAGCACTTTCCAAATAAGAAGAAAAGAGCAGGCACCATCAGATAATGAAGGAACGATTAATCTCCTTCTAGCCTTGTTTTCTGGAACTACGACTTCCTGTCCCAGTGACCACAGGAAAGTGTAGGGAAAACTCTCCAACAGGAACACAGAGTACAATGAAAAGCTGGCAGTTGCTCAAATCTTTTCTAATTCTATCCAAAAAAGTTTTGGATAGAAGTTATTAGAGCACAACAAAATGTCCAGTATGCTGGTCCTGACACATCACTTTAGCTTGTAGACAGACTCACCACATGCTTCATTTATCTTGGTGTTCTATCAAAATCACCCCTGGTGTTTTTTCAGCCCCTTGTGTGAGAGCAACACTTCAGTTCTGCAACATCAATGCTTCTGTCACTTAAGGATCCAGCCTTTTTCTGGCATTTGTTATTTAGTTTTTTTTTTTTTTTTTTAATTTATTTTTATTGAGTTTTATACAAATTATACAAGCATGAGAAAAAAAAAAAGAAAAGAAAGGTAGAGTCTCCCAAGACTGCATACAGTTAGGCAATCCCTACACGTCATAGCTAAAGCGAACGCAAAGACATACGGTTTTATATGCATACAAAAAGAAAAATCAATATTTCTGGGATTGTTAAACATTTTAGTGCAATTTTTTTTAAACGGGGGGGGGGGGATCTTCAATATAGAAAAAAGAGAAAGAAAAAAGAGAAGAAGGAGCTGGGGAAGAGGGAAAAAAAAAAAAAAAGAGGGGAGAGGGAGGGGGGGTCCCTTGGTGTTTCACCAGTCTTGACATTCTAGCCTGGTGAGGCCTCAGCCATATATGAAGCATATATATTAGTGTGGGTAAATGTTAACCAACAGGACAAAATCTTACGTGCCAAAGATGCCTGACCACGAAGATCCAATGTCATGTCTTCCAGGTAATAAATACGGTCGACTGCCCGCAACCATTGAGGTATCGAGGGAACTGTAGACTGTTTCCAATATTTTGGGATTAGTGCTTTGGCTGCGTTTAAAAGGTGAGAGGTAATAGATTTTCCATACTGGGCCGGCGGGAGTTTAGTGTCATGGAATAGAACAGACAACGGATCCCTAGCAATAGGAAAACCCTGAATCTCTTTAATTAAAGATAATACGCTAGTCCAAAGGGTTGGATTGCTGGGCAGAACCACCAAATATGTGCGTGCGTAGCTTTAAGCCCACAGCCTCTCCAACAGGCAGCCGAGAGAGATGGTGTCATCATCTGTAGCTTAACTGGGGAGTAGTGCCATCTAGTGAGCAACTTATAATTGGCTTCTGCTGTCCGCGCCGAAATTCCTGAACTATGAGACAGTTGGAGAATAACCTCCTCCTGTGTCGGCGAGAAGGTACATTTAAAATCTAGTTGCCACTGTTTCAGGAAATGTGGGGTGGAGTTTTGGGCTCAGTGCGTCCAATGCCTTATAAAACTTTGATAGTAAACCTTTACCTGGTTCAGGGCTTGCTAGGGTTTGTTCAATCGGGTTCACGGAGTGTATATTGCGTAAGTGTTGAGGTAGTTTTTTCACAAATTGCTGAAGTTGGTGGTATTTCCAACAGTCCATAAATGTCTTTGGTGAGGTCTGGCATATTTTAGAGAGTGGGAGTTTTCCTTCCATCCCCGTTTTATGATGCAACAGCGTAGCATTGGCCTGTGGTAGCCAATGGGAAAAAGAATGATCTTTATAACCAGGCGGGAAAAGGCTATGGCCTAAAATCGGCATAAGCGGAGAGTTGTATGGAATTTTATGGAGCCTATGAAGCCGATCCCAGGCACGGAGAACCGAACTGGTTAAGGGCGAAATAGTATCAGCAAAATTTCTAGTCTCCGGCGGTACCCAAAGTTGAGTATATAATGATGTATTTGCCAGCTTCTGCTCCAGCTGAACCCAGAGCTTTTCATCTGTATGATATTTCCAATCGGCTATCCGAACAAGGGAGACGGCATTCAGATATCTCCCAAAATCCGGCACCGCCAACCCCCCCGGCTTTTGCCCCGCATAAGTAGCGAGAGCGCCAGCCGAGGCTGTGAGCGGCGCCAAACATATGCTCTAACCAAAGAGTTTAAAGTCCTCACCAAATTGACGGGTATGTTAAACGGCAGCATTTGAAACATGAAGAGCACCCTGGGCAGCACATTCATCTTGACAACATTCACCCTCCCTACCCAAGAGGTGGCTAAATGATGCCAATTCGCGAAGTTAGCTCTAATTGTATTAAGCAAAGGAATATAATTTGCCCGTGCTAGATCCTCCACCTGGGCAGTAATATGTACCCCTTAGTATTTAAGAGAATAGGATTGCCATATAAAGGGAAATGCTGGGCTGATGTTATGTACCATTGCCGGGGCGATTGTAACATTTAAAATTTACGACTTCGCTAGATTGATTTTAAAATTAGACAGAGCACTATAATTTGTTATTTAGTTAGTTTAAATCAGTTTTTGTTTTTTTTTGTTAGACAATTACCTAGAACCCCCAAACATTTATATATATATATATATATATATATATATATATATATATATATATATATACAGCTCTACTATATTTACATATATAGATATACTGTATACACATTATATATAATGTATACTGTATATACATTATATATATATATATATATATATATATATATATATATATACACAGTATGTATATATTTACTGTATATATATATATATATATATATATATATATATATAGATAGATAGATATACTGTATATACATTATATATATATTTGTAGCATAGACCCTGGAGAACAAAGTGGCAGTCATTGAAATTTTTTATGTCACGCGGTTATTGCCCAGCAGTTTTTCAAACTCAATTTATTTGGAAAAAATATACTTTAATGAAAAAAAAAAACATAATACCTACCCCATTTTATTTTGTATAATATGAAACATGATGTTACGCTGAGCAAATAGATACCTAACATGTCATGCTTTAAAATGGTGCACACATGGGAATGGCGCCAAACGATTGCACTTAAAAATGTCCATAGGCGACGCCTAAAATTTCTTTACAGGTTACCAGTTTAGAGTTAAAGAGGAGATCTAGTGCTAAAATTATTGGTCTCGCTCAGACGTTTGCGGTGATGCCTCACATGTGTGGCGCAAGCACCGTTTACATATGTGGGCATTACCTGTGTATGCGTTCACTACTGCGTGCGAGCACGCGGGGACAGGGCGCTTTGAAAACATTTTTTTTCATTAAATTTATTTTATTTTTACAATTTTTACACTATTCCTTTAAAAAAAATTATCATTTTTATTGCTATGGCAAGGAATGTAAACATCCCTTGCGATAACAATACAGCATGACAGGTCTACTTTATGGAGAGATCTGGGGTCTGTTTACATGGCTCAAGAACTGGACTAGCGAGCGACGTCGCTCCTGTCCTCCAAGAGCATAGAGATGAGCGTAAGCCATCTTGCCATCACTCATCTCTATGCAAAAACCCTGTCGACGCCAGATGGTTCCCTGGCTCAGCAATCGGTAACGTTAACCCGGGAACCACCGGGAAGAGGTGCCCCCTCCTGCTGTTTCTAAAAGTGATCTCGCTGCAAATCTGCCTCTGGGATCACTTTTATCGGAAAGCCAGCCACCTGAGGAAAATAATGATATGGGGTTATGGCATCTAGCTGCAGCCATAACCCTGGTATTAAAAGGAAAAAACTTGACATACATTTCCAGTTAGGCAGACGGCAAGTGGTGATTAAAAACCCTTACGCATAGCCAGTGAAGTGACTGGTCTTAGATGATACACAGAGATGAAACAACTCCTCCTACATAAGTTCTTGCTGTTTATCTGCAGCCCTCTGCAGTTTTCATAGCATTTCATAGCAACATGTGGCAGGGGGTGGGGATCTGATGTCATACACTGCACAGCTCAGAGAGGAGAGCTCTGAGAGCTGGTTGGAGGAAAGGAGCACACCCCCCTTCACAAAGCACAATCATAGGCTGTGTGCTGGAACTCCCTCCCTGCCCCTTCTATCTCTTGGAGTTGTAAAAACCAGTCAGCAGTGACTCATGTAGATAGCCAAATAGCTAGACAGTACAGAGATTTGAGACAAGTACACACTCTAGTGGGATGTGCTTTCTTCATATTACAACCACCTCATTTAAATAACGTGATGCCAAATTACATGGCCATAGCAAATGGAATTGCCCCTTGAAAGTGAACCTGTAGTCCATTTAATTAAAAATAAAAAGATGCCCACTATTATCTTTATTAGCCAAAAAAATGGATCGGTGGTCCTCTCTGATTTAGTTTTACTGTGTCATTTGTCTCTAAAGGAAAGCTGTGATTTTTATATTTGTGTGTGTGTGTGTGTATGTTGGGGAAGGGATCATGGGGTGGTGGTCATGTCCTCCATGTTTCCCTCCTTGTTAGGTCCCAAGCAAGCGTTACATGAGAGGCCTACATCGGGTGGGTTCTTATGGGCTATGATAGGCCCTTTTGATAGGGTCACTGCCTTACACATGAGGGTACCTTTGCTTGAATGTATGACTGTGCTCTAGTTAACTCTCTTGATGCACATATATTAGGGACACACAGGGCCATTGTCCTCTCCACCTATCCAGCTTATCAACGCTACCTAATTCCTAATGGTATGGTGTCCCGCTGTGGACCTAGTGTGAACTCCATCCATTCACTTCACTTAACTCTTCTGTACCTGTGCACAGGTTGGGGGCTTCTGTGGGGCTGATCTGCTCCTGCTGCTATGGGAGACGTATCTGTTTTTCCCTTCAGTTATACTTTAACCACTTAACCGGTTGCCGACCGCCGCACGACTATGTACTGCGGCGGTCAGCCCCGGCCAGGCAGAGTGACGTATCGATACGTCACTCGCCTGTCACTGACTTGCGAGCCTACTGCGCCCGCCGCGGCTCGTTCACAGACAAGTCAGTGCGTGTGTCCGGCAGACTCGATGTCCGCCGGTCACACTACGATCGCTCCTGTGAAGGGAGAAAGGCGGAGCGGCTTATGTAAACAAGCCGCCCGTCATTCTCCCTGGTGTGAAAATGAAGATCAGACAGTTCTACTATGTAGAACTGTTGATCTTTGTTTTTACACCAATAGCAATGTCCCTGCACAGTTAGAAACACGCCCCTAGGACACACTTAACCCCTCCCTGTCCAATAAAGTTAACCCCTTCCCTGCCAGTGTCATTTTTGCAGTAACAGTGCATATGTATAGCACTGATTACTGCAGTAATGTCACTGGTACCCCCAAAAGTGTCAAAAATGTCCGTCAAGGGTCCGATCTGTCCGCCGCAATGTCGCAGTACCGCAAAAAAAATCGCAGATCGCCGCCATTACTCGTTAAAAAAAAAACCACCAAAAATGACAAAAATCTTTCCCTTTGTTAGTAAACGCGATAACTTTTGCGCAAACCAATCAAAATACGCTTTTTGTGATTTTTTTTTACCAAACATATGTAGCATAAAACAATTTGGCCGAAAATGTTAAAAAATTTTGATTTTTACATTTTTTTGGGGGGGAATTTCATATAAAAAAATGTGAAAAATATTGTTATTTTTGCAAAAATTACGCTCTTTTTTTGTTTATAGCGCATGATCAAAAAATCGCATAGGTGATCAAATACCACCAAAAGAAAGCTCTGCTTGTGGGAAAAAAAGGACGTGAAATTCGTTTAGGTACAGCGTCACACGACCGCGCAATTGTCCGTCAAAGTCACGCAGTAAAAAATCGCAAAAAAACCCCTGGTCTTTTAGCAGCCAAATCCTGAAACATGAAATGTATGTCCTTTTTCCCCCACAAATAGAGCTTTCTTTTGTTGGTATTTGATCACTTCTGTGGTTTTTATTTTTTGTGATCTAAACAAAAAAAGGCAGAAAATCTTGAGAAAGATTATAAAATCTTATAAAAAATCTTATAAAAAAATCTCCAATAAACTCAATTTTTGTCACACATTTAGGTTTAAAATGTGCTACATGTCTTTGATAAAAAAAAAAATCTTAATAAGTGTATATTTATTGGTTTGTGCAAAAGTTATATCGTCTACAAACTATGGTGTATATACTGGTATTTCCACAGCTTTTACTTTCTGACTCTCATTTCTTGAAGTGCTGAAATGGCAGGGCAGTACAAAAACTCCCCAAATTACCACTTTCTGGAAAGTAGACACCCCAAGGAATTTCCTGAGAGGCATGTTGAGCCCATTGAATATTTCATGTTTTTGTCACAAGTGTTTGAAAAATGACAAAAATTATATTTTTTTCTTTACACGAAGTTGTCATTGAAATGATATATTGCTCACACATGCCATGGCTATATGTGAAATGACACCCCAAAATACATTTTGCTGCTTTCCCTGAGTATGGGGATACCCCATGTGTGAGACTTTTTGGAGGTCTAGCCGTGTACAGGACCCCGAAAACGAATCACCGCCTTCAGGCTTTCTAAAGGCGTAAATTGTTGATTTCACTCCTCACTACCTATCACAGTTTCGGAGGCCACGAATTGCCAAGATAGCACAAAACCCCCCAAATGACCCCTTTTTTTCAGAAAGTAGACACCCTAAGCTATTTGCTGAGAGGCATTTTGAGTATTTTGCCAATCTCACTTTTTGTCACAAAGTTTTGAAAATTGAAAAAACAAAAAAAATACATTTTCCTTTTCTTTCTTCATTTTCCAAAACAAATTAGAGCTGTAAAATACTCACCATGCCTCTTAGCAAATACCTTGGGGTATCTACTTTCCGAAAATGGGTCATCTGAGGGGGGGGGGGGGGGGGTTTGTGCTATCTTGGCATTTTATGACCTCCGAAACTGTGATAGGTTGTGAGGAGTGAAATCAACAATTTACACCCTTAGAAAGCCTGAAGGCGGTGATTGGTTTTCGGGGTCCTGTACATGGCTAGATTGCCAAAAAGTCACATGTGGTATCCCCATACTCGGGAGAAGCAGCAGAATGTATTTTGGGGTGTAATTTCACATATAGCCATGGCATGTTTGAGCAATATATAATTTAAGTGACAACTTTGTGTAAGAAAGAAAACATTTCTGTAATTTTCCCAAAACTTGTGGCAAAATATAAAATATTCAATAAACTCAACATGCCTCTCAGCAAATAGCTTGGAGGGTCTACTTTCCACAATGGGTTAATTTGAGGGGGGGGGGTTGTGCTATCTTGACATTTCAGGGCCTCCGAAACTGTGATAGGTAGTTAGGAAGTAAAATGAGCAATTAACGTCTTTAGAAAATCTGAAGGTGGTGATTGGTTTTAGGGGTCCCGTACACAGCTGGGCTCCCAAAAGGTCTCACACATGTGGTATACCTGTACTCGGGAGAAGCAGCAGAATGTATTTTGGGCTGTAATTACACATATACCCATGGCATGGGTGAGCAATATATCATTTAGTGACAACTTTGTGTAAAAAAAAGAAATTTAATTTTCCTGCAACTTGTGGCAAAATATAAAATATTCCATGGACTCAACATGCCTTTCAGCAAATAGCTTGGGGTATCTACTATCCAAAAAGGGGTCATTTGGGGGGCGTTCGAACTGTCTACTGTCAATTTTTTTTGCCACACTGTATTTGCGTAAAGATTTTCCAAGCGCAATTATTTGGGGAAAAAAAAACATTTTTTTTAAATGTATTGCACAAATACACTATATATATATTGCCCAATTGTTTGGTAAAATATAAAAGATGATTTTATGCCGAGTACATAGATACCAAGCATGACTTGCTTTAAAATTGCGCACGCCCATGCAGCGGCGTCAAACAACATACATTTTTAAAAGCTTTTAAAAGACTTTACAGGTTACCACTTTAGATTTACAGGTATCTGAGGCCATAAACATGATTCATTCTGGTCTCCAATCAGCTCTGTGGTCAGCTGACGGAACCACCGGCTGCAGTCTCGGGTTACCCAGTGGGACAGGAGAGCCCGAGCAAACCGTTAGACAGCGGGGGGGGGGGGGGGTCCCCTCCCACTGCTTGTAAAAGCAGTCTAGCGGCTAATTATCCTCTAGGATTGCTTTTACATGAAAGCTGACCGCTGCCTGTAAAAAACTTTACCAAGAACTGTACCAGAACTGTGGACTGAAATAAAGAAGAGAACCTAACAGATTCCTCCATTCACATCAATCAGTGTGTGGTATGCCCACTATTAGACCTCCCAGCATGCACCCACTTCTAATGAAGCATAGGGGAGATCTGCACTCTGTGTCCACCCCATCCCCTATGCTTTGCCATATATGCTCTCTTTTTTAACTGCGGTGGTGAAATCAGCTCCTACAGCGCTGCAATCATTGATTTACATATATGCAAGAGCAAACACTGTTGCTGTCAGAATAAACAAATCAGTGCTGCAACTGATGGGCGTATCTGCAAAGCAAACAATGGTTAACAATAAAACACAGTAACAATAAAACATTACAATATAATACCGTGTTTCTCCAAAAATCAGACATACCCTGACATTAAGACCTACTGTGATTTTCGGGGGGGGGGGGGGGATTGCGATTTAAGCCCTACCCCAAAAATAAGCCCTAGTTTAAAATGTTTGTAAAATCCTAGAATCTATTACTGTTTTATATAATGTCCAATGTGTGTGTTTCTGTTTTATAATTGCTGACCTCCCGCTGCTCTCCTCCTCTTCTCCCAGCTGTCAGCGGGGGATCTCAGCCCCTCCCCTCTGCAGTCCTCAGAGGATAGAAGAGAGCTCCAGCGGGTCACGGAAGCGCTGAGCGGCGCTGTAACGAAGGTATTTCACACATTTATAATACAGGAACACACACATTGGACATAATATAATACTAATAATAGAGTGGATTCTAGGATTTTACAAACATTTTTACTCAGTTCACACGGGATTCCTGACAGGCAGGTAGGAAGAGGGGGAGAGAAGACAGCACATTACATGTTAAGATCTACCCCGAAAATAAGCCCTACTGTGTCTTTTGGTGCCAAAATTAATATAAGACCCAGTCTTATTTTTGGGGAAACACGGTAGTATAAAGTGCAGTAGAACAGTAGAATGGTGGTATCTGCAAAGAAAACTTTGGTTAACAATGAAAAACAGTAACAATAAAATATTACAGTATAGCAGTATATTATAAAGTGCAGTAAAACAGTAAGGACAGAAAATTAACTCAATAAAGTGACAACTATTTTTGGCTTTTTTAATTTTTTAAAGTTTTTTTTATTTTTTGTTTATTTTTTTTTAGCTTTTTTTACACTTTTTTTGTAACTGTAAAAAAACTTTAAACGTTCCAGGCTAGGGTCTCTCAAAAATGCAATAGCCATCTAACATCTTTCGAGACCCTGTGTGAAAGTGTGCTCTAGGCTGTGCCATGCTGTACCCTATACTAATACTCTACTACTGTGTGGTAGCGACAGATACAGTTCCTGATGCAGAGACCAGGTTGGCCTGGACAGGAGGGACAAAAAAGTGGGTGTCATGTCTATATCTGCGTTTTCTACCAACATTACATCTTCTTTGGGGTGCTCTTTGGGTAGGGGTACAAGGGAGAACATCCAAAAAAATGCCTCTCATGCAGCCGGCTCACTGCATCTGGATTGTGAATCTGGGCCACAACACCTTCTGGATACAGAAGGGCTGTGATGATCTCTTCCTGCATTTGTAGGAAGGATCCACTTCTTCCTGACGCTTTGTATAGCTCAGCAGAGCCGATTGGAATAAATATAGAGACACTTTCTCGTACCAAAGTCTGGCCTTATGGGCAATTAAGTATGGCGCTATCATCTGGTCGTGAAAACCCACCCCTCCCATATTACCATTGTATTTGTGGACACAGAGGGGCTCCTCAACAACACCAGTCGCCGTTGCAATTTGGACTGTTGTACAGTGGTGATCGAAAGTTTGGGCACCCCAGGTAAAAATGTGTATTAATGTGCATAAAGAAGCCAAGGAAAGATGGAAAAATCTCCAAAAGGCATCAAATTACAGATTAGACATTCTTATAATATGTCAACAAAAGTTAGATTTTATTTCCATCGTTTACACTTTCAAAATAACAGAAAACTAAAAAATGGCGTCTGCAAAAGTTTGGGCACCCTGCAGAGTTAATATCTTGTACTGCCCCCTTTGGCAAGTATCACAGCTTATAAACGCTTTTTGTAGCCAGCCAAGAGTCTTTCAATTCTTGTTTGAGGTATCTTTGCCCATTCTTCCTTACAAAAGTCTTCCAGTTCTTTGAGATTTCTGGGCTGTCTGTCACGCACTGCTCTTTTAAGGTCTATCCATAGATTTTCAATTATGTTGAGGTCAGGAGATTGTGAAGGCCATGGCAAAACCTTCAGTTTACGCCTCTTGATGTAATCCCCCGTGAATTTCGAGGTGTGTTTAGGATCATTATCCATTTGTAGAAGCCATACTCTCAGCTTTTTTATAGATGGCATCAAGTTATCATCCAAAATTTGCTGAAATGTTATTGAATCCATTTTTCCTTCTACTCGTGAGATGTTCCCTGTGCGTCTGGCTGCAATACAACCCCAAAGCATGATTGATCCACCCCCATGCTTAACAGTTGGAATGAGGTTCTTTTCATTAAATTCTGTGCCCCTTCTTCTCCAAACGTTCCTTTGCTCATTCCGGCCAACATGTTCAATTTTAACCTCATCAGTCCACAGAACTTGTTTCCAAAATGCATCAGGCTTGTCTATATGTTCATTTGCAAAGTTCAAACGCTGATTTTTGTGGTGAGGACGTAGAAGAAGTATTCTTTTGATGAATCTTCCATGAAGACCATATTTGTACAAGTATCTCTTATCCACTTTACCACCGGAGGATTTTCCTGCTTTACGTCTGGGCCACTTTTTGTGATTCGGCACTGTGCGAATTTAACTGACAATTACGCGGTCATGCAATGCCATACCCAAACAAAATTTACGTCCTTTTTTCCCCACAAACAGAGCTTTCTTTTGGTGGTATTTGATAACCTCTGCGCTTTTCATTTTTTGCGATATTAATAAAGAAATGCGACAATTTTGAAAAAATAACAATATTTTTCTACTTTGACAGTTAAAAAATATCCAATATATTCAATTTTTGTCATATATTTAGGCCAAAATGTATTTAGCTACATGTCTTTGACAAAAAAATTCTCAATGAGCGTATTTTTAACCGCTTTAAGACCAGAAGATTTTACCCCATTCCTGACCAGGCCATATTTTGCGATTCGCGACTGCATTATTTTAACGGACAATTGCGCGGTCGTCCGATGCTGTACACAAATTAAATTGATGTCATTTTTTTCCTCACAAATAGAGCTTTCTTTTGGTGGTATTTTATCACCTGTGTGATTTTTACTTTTTGTGCTATAAACAAAAAAAGAGCGACAATTTTGAAAAAAATAACAATATTTTTCACATTTTTTTATATGAAATTCCCCCCCCCCCAAAAAAAAATGTAAAAATCTAAATTTTTTTAACATTTTAGGCCAATTTGTTTTCTGCTACATATTTTTGGTAAAAAAAATCGCAATAAGCATATTTTGATTGGTTTGCTCAAAAGTTATAACAGCTAACTACGGGAAATGTATGTCATTTTTATTGTTTTTATTTTAACTAGTAATGGCGGCGATCTGGCGGCTATCTGCGATTTTTTTTGCGGGACTGCGACATTGCAGCGAACAGATCGGACCCTTGACTGACATTTTTGACACTTTTGGGGGTACCAGTGACATTACTACAGTAATCAGTGCTATAAATATGCACTGTTACTGTAAAAATGACACTGGCAGGGAAGGGGTTAACTTTTATTGGTGATCAAAGGGTTAATGTATGCCTGGTGCTTACTGACATATGTGGGGGGAGGGGACTGTGTGACACAGGCACAGATCGCAGGTTCAGCTATGCTGAATCCTGCACTCTGACCCTGCCAGTCACTTAGGAGATCCGCCCGCTTTGTTTACACAAGCGGGCGGATCTCCACACTCGATCCCCGATGATCGTGGATCACCGCCGCCCCTCCCCTGGCCCGACTCCCGCTGTGACTGAATACAGCGGGAGCGAGCCTCCAGAGGAATGTCTGGTGACGTAGGTCTACATTGCCAGACGATGACGAGCCACTGTGCTGGTAGAGGCACAGTGAGCAGTGTTAAGGTGGTTATAGTGTCTGCCAGATCTTTCTGGAGGGATCGTGCAGTCAAACGTGGGTTTTGAATTGATTTTCTCACAATCCTGCAAGCTGTTCTGTCTGATAATTTTCTTGGTCTTCCAGATCTTGCTCTAACTTCCACTGATGACTGCCATATCTTAATTACATTCTGAACAGAGGATATTGACATCTGAAAACACTTTGCTATCTTCTTATAGCCTTTTCCAGCTTTGTGAGCGTCAACTATTTTCAGTTTCAGGTTTCTAGGCAACTGTTTAGAAGATCCCATGGTGCTGATTGTTGGGGCAAGGTCAGATGAGTCTGTGCATTTAAAACCTTTGAGATTGACATCACCTGGTCTTCCCAGACGATGATTGAGAACAATCCATGACACTGGAAGTTCTAAGCCTTGCAAAGGAGGCAGTGCTTGCTATAAATTCTGCAGGGTGCCCAAACTTTTGCAGACGCCATTTTTTGTTTTCTGTAATTTTGAAAGTGTCAATGGAAATAAAATTTAACTTTTGTTGACATATTGGGGCCAATCCTATTTAATTTATTCATAAATAATCTAGAGGAGGGGATATCTAGTACAATCTCAGTATTTGCGGATGATACTAAACTAAGCATGCCAATATCTTCTATGCAGGATGTGGAAACCTTACAAGCGGACCTGAACAAAATAATGGGGTGGGCAACTACATGGCAGATGAGGTTAATGTTGAAAAAAGTAAAGTAATGCACTTGGGTACCAGAAACCAGAAAGCAAGCTACTCACTAGGGGGGAACCTCTGGATGAATCTAAGATGGAAAAGGACCTGGGGGTACTGGTAGACAACAGGCTTGACAGTGGCATGCAATGCCAAGCCGCTGCAAGCAAAGCCAACAGAATACTGGGATGTATAAAAAAGGGGATTCACTCCAGAAATAAAGAGATTATTCTCCCTCTCTACAAGACTCTAGTCCGGCCACACCTGGAGTATGCTGTCCAGTTCTGGGCACCGGTCCTCAGGAAGGATGTGCTAGAACTGGAGAGGGTCCAGAGAAGAGCAACAAAAATAATTAGGGGAATCGAGGACATCAGCTATGAGGAAAGACTACAGGCACTGAACTTATTCTCTCTGGAGAAGAGACGATTAAGGGGGATATGATATCAATGTACAAATACTGTACTGGCGACCCTAGCATAAGAAACAAACTATTCAGAGAAAGGGAATACAATAAGACACGTGGTCACTCACTAAAACAAGAGGAAAGGCGGTTTAACCTTAAAGTACGCAGGGGCTTCTTCACTGTCAGAGCAGTAAGGATGTGGAATTCTCTTCTGCAAGCAGTCGTATCAGCAGGGAGCATCGATAGTTTAAAAAAAACTATTAGATGGGCACCTTAAAGACCACAACGTACAGGGGTATACAATGTACAGTTAACAGCAAACACACACACACATCATAGGTTGAACTGGATGGAATGATGTCTTTTTTCAACCTCACTAACTATGTAACTATGTAACTATATTATAAGAATGTCTAATCTGTAGTTTGATGCCTTTTGGAGATTTTTCCATCTTTCCTTGGCTTCTTTATGCACATTGATACAAATTTTTACCTGGGGTGCCCAAACTTTCGATCACCACTGTATCTGCGTGAATGGAGGACAGAACTAAAACATTCCGTGTGTCCCTCCACTGCACTGCAAGCAATTTATTACACTTCAAGCAAGCTCTCTTCCCCCATCTAATCCGGGAATCGAAAAGCCGTTGAGGGGAAGCCCCACCAATTAGGTCGCATGGTGCCACGTGTGCCAATTCCAGAATTAAGAAGGTGACTAAAAAGTGGCATGCTTGTGTAATAATTGTTTGCGTATAAATGGTACCCCTTTCCGAATAAGGGTGACACCAAGTCCCAAAGAATTTTGCTGCTGCTCCCTATGTATTCTGGGCAGTTGGTGGGCTCCCCACCTTTTCCCTTGTAAATCCGGAAACGACATGTATAGCATGTTGCCCGGTCACAGAGCTTTTTCATCTTGGCCCCATATCTGGCACGCTTGCTGGGGAGAAACTGTTTGATAACAAGGTGGCCAGGGACTCATCATCGCAGACAGCTTGTTGGGGCGTATACAAGGCTGCAAACTTTTTGTTGAAGGGATTTACGAGGGGCCGAATTTTGTGGAGTCGGTCATATCCAGGGTCACCCCGAGGACGAAAGAGTTCATTGTCATTGAAATGCATGAACTGTAAGATTTGCTTGTATCTAGTCCCGGTCATGGCAGCAGAGAACCAGGGCATATGATGAATTGGGTCAGTGGACCAATATGATCTCAACTCACTCTTTTTAGTAATGCCCATGATGAGGGATAGGCCCAGAAAGGTTTTAAATTCAGAAACAGTGAAACAGTGATACGTTTCCATGCACAAATTGATCGGCATATAAATTGCTTTAGTTACATTTCGAGAGCAGTATGTCATTAATATGGACAGGCCTATGAAGAGTATCATGTCAGATCACTGACAAAATGGGCCAAGCTGTAAATGATGTCCAATGAGTGCCCAACTGTGCTTGGGTTTTCTGCCCACCACCTTTATTTTAGAAATATTAATAGTAAGTCATTTCCTTTGTGCTGTTGTGCTGATTTTTGTGTGTTTTATTATGACTACATTTAGGGGTTAATTTACTAAAGGCAAATAGACTGTGCATGGTGCAGTTGTACTAATCTTCCCCAAAGCTTAGTAAATGAGGTGAAACGTTGCTGATTTCATTCATCCAATCCTGTGCAAGCAAAAATTGTTGTTGTTTTTTTTTTCCTGATGCTTAATTGGGTATTCTTTTTTTTTTTTCAACCTTAATCCATTGAAAAAATTGCACATACAAATGACACTTGTCAAGCGAATACAGAGTCAAAGTACTGTCCAACAAACAGTGTATACAAAGTGAATTGTTACAGCACTGGAGTATCAAAGCCTGTAAATTCTGTACATACTGAAGCAACAAATAGGTACATCCATATACAGTATATGCACAGTCTGAAAAATTAAACAGGAATAAGAAACTTACATTAAACAAGTAACAAGTAAGCAATCAGATATAAGAATATTGCACTTATGTATGTTATTAGACTGAGCGTGTCCACCCAGAAGCCCATCACCACAAAAAGTTACTAAAAGTTTTAGTAATGCTGGTCATTGTCCCAAAAGTCATAATGGCACTCTTACTTCCAGCCCAAAAGGGTGTAGTAGCAAGAACAGAGGAGAGGGTTAATTTTAAAATAAAAAGTAACTAAGGTATAGGATAAGAGACTACATTTTAGAAGAGAGTCACTTCTGTCTTGTGTGGCCAGATAGGGTCGCCAGAGTCCAGTAAACTTCCCTAGACACCCTCTCGCCTCATAAGTTTGCTTATAAAGTTGGCAATTTTGATGAATTAAACGTTCCCACAAACCAATGTGCAGGGGGCCCGAACATATCCAGTATAATGCAATGGTCTTCCTGGCGTAATAGAGCAGTATTTGTAAGAATCATTTCACTTTAGCAGTCAGTTCAATATCATCAAATAGACAAATACCCCAAAAAAACAAAGACAGCACTTAGGGCTACAGACATTGGGGAGATCAAAATGAACTGAAATAAATGCAATAATCTCAGACCAAAACGGTCTGACCTTAAAGCACAACCAAACCTTATTGCATTAGGTACCCTTGTTCTGACTCACATTTATGGCATGTGGGGGTGGCATGTTTGAAGATTTCATAAGAAATAAATGCTTGGGTGTATAGTACATTCTGTGTAAGTATCTCAATTACATGAGTTTGCCCCTAGCAGAGATTACAGTATCGGGATATGAGGCATACACCTCCTTTCAGTCATCTGGAAAGAGTTCTGTTATATCAAGCAGCCACCTGTCTTGTATTTTAGTTAGCTGAGCGGAAGGTCTGTCTAGTAGTAAGGAGTAGTAAGTAGAAATAAGTTGTGTGTAATTCGACAAAAAATGTGCATGCTCTAGTTTAGAATTACTTAAACGCACCTCCCAGCTGTGCCTCTTGGCGTGGTACCTGAAATGCCACCCGGGGAAATTTGTAGCTCTCTCTGCAAGTGTATAAACATTTTAAATATGCCCCCTTGGTATAATTGTTGAACATAGGTTAAATCATACCCAGCCCAATGCAGACTATCCGGTAGGTCATAGAAGTGTGGCAAACAGGGATTAAACCATAACGGCTGGTTTGGGGAGCAGAGGTACTTGGCCTCATCTAAAATATATAAGCAGGTGTTATAAATCTGCAGAGAAGCCTTTAGAGTTACTATCCCTGTAGTAGTGTCTAGTGTTCCTCTACGAATAAGGTTACCCAAAGTCTCAAGTGATGAGACCACCGCCGCTTCGGCAGGAGTCAATTTCCCAGAAGTGATGTTTGGAAAGATATACCGGGAATTAACAAGAATGTAAAGAAATGTCAGTAGGAAGACCATTTTGAATAGGCTCACATGCCCTAAAAGGGTGAGAGGCAGCCAAATCCAATTATTTATTCGGGTGCGAAAAGCGGAGATGCAGGGGAGGATATTGTTATGAAAATTTGCCAACGGGAGCTGAATGTCAACACTCACATATCTGAATTTGTGGGTAATTTGCAATTGGCAAGACTGGGGTAACTGGAGGGGTGGGTTTTCATCAATAGTGAATATAAAAGATTTCATCCAATTGACCTTGGACCCTGAATAGCACCCAAACTGCTGGATAAGTTCCAGAGCAGCAGTAACAAAGTGCAGCGAGTCTGAGATATACAGCAACATATTGTCAGCATATAATATTCTTTCCTCCAGAGGGACATTTTTGAATTCTTTGACTTAGTCGAAGGGAAACTCAATGAAGTTTCCGCCAGGGGTTCTATCGCAAGCACGAACAAAATGGACAGTAATGGACACCCTTGTCTAGTGCCCCTCTGGCTGGAAAAGAGTTATTCTTTACAAGGTGAAAACTTCACCACAATCACTAAATTCTGGGGGAAATGAAATGCAAAGTTCACAATCTATTTTCCTTTAGTAAATCAACCTCTTAGGCTTTAAAAATAGGGGGAAGGTTTGAGTAGATAAAATGGTTCTACACACTGAAGGTTTTTTTACGATGAACATGACATATACTTTAAGGGCTATCCATATGAAAAGAAACCTGTTTTCAAAAACAAGCCGTTGGACAGGCAAAAATGTCTGCAGTTCATGGGCCTCGCTAAAACCCCTGCTGGAATGTTGCTAAACCTACTTCTTCTGTAACCAACCATCTGTTTTATCAGCTTAGTAAATGTAACTTTGAATTATTTTTAATTGTAAGTGTGTCATTTAATACTATTATTTTTTGAGACTAAACTTTTATCTTTGTGGGTTATTTGTTTAGTGTTGTATTCAGTGGTTTAGTCTGGCTATTTTTAAAACCGTCATACATTACACTGCGTCTACACACCCTTCACATATGGAACTACCTTCTCCCTATTATTCCTTCTAGTCCTCCTAAACATATGTGGTCATTTACAGAAACCAATGAAACATTATTTCCCATCATTTGTGTTAAATATGTAACATTATAACAGGCGGTAACTCACACATTGTTTCATGTAAAACAGTATTTTGTGATGTTAACATAAATCATACTAAGTATGATATCAGTATAATTGAAGCAATATGATTGTCCTGTAGGACTTGAAATAGTCATGCCTGTGCTACTGATTATAATATCCTGTATTACAAATACTCAAATTTCTACATTATGTACTATATACCTGCTGTGTGATGAGGCCATGTCTGCTGGTAGGAGCATATGCTTCTCGTAACATTTTAATGCACACAGGATCTTGAACCTGTTACACAAAAGCAGATATATTGCTTTTGTTGTTGGAATCAGAGAATTTACAGTCAATGTCTAGGCATATATAAAGACACAAATAACCTATCACAAAGGCAAAACATAAAAAATAACATAATTATAGATAGAGTAAGTGAGGGTTTTAATACCTGTAACTTTTTTTCCTTTTTTCTTTTTTTTTTTTTTTTGCTATCTGTGTGCCATTGGGGAGATTTTCCTTCACTTTTTGTCACATAGCCAAAACAGGAAGTTAGAAGAAATCCCTCCAAAGTGAGAGAATCCCAGGTTGTCACCAGGGTCACCAGAACTAATGTCTCTATTGAAAGATTTCCTGTCTATTAATGTGTAGCCGGGATCGAACTACTATTATTAACACACGGATTTATCATTGTTATTTGAACTGTTCCTGTGCCCCTTTAATGTTAATCTCATTGGAATTGTCCTTTGGCAGCAAGTGGAAGATTAGGATTGTGGGAGATATAGTTTCTGTCAGAGAGCTGATCATTGCTTGGAGACCTGAGCAGTGGTGTATTTAGGTTTTGTGTTGCCCTAGGCCTGACTAAGCTTGTGCACCCCCTAATTTAAATATGACCCACCCCTTCCTGTAAAGGCCACACCCCATCCTGTTTATGACCCGCTCTGTCATCTGTAAACCACATACCACAACCACAGTCTATCAGTGCCCATCAGTGTATCCTCATCAGTTCCCATAAGTTCAGCCTCATTAGTTTCTATCAGTGCAGCATATCAGTGCGGCCTCATCAGTGGCCATCAGTACAGCACCATCAGTGGCCACCAGTGCAGCCTATCAGTGCCCATTAGTGCAGCAGTCTTTTAAGATATTTGGACATGTGTTTGCTGCCACTGATTGTAATCATAGGATTATTTCACTTATTTTTATAATGACTAGAAAGTCCATAGGAATTATACAAATAAGTGAAATAATCAGTGGCAGCAAACACAAGTCCAAATATCTTATAAGATTGGAGTAATCTTACTAATCCAGTTACATATTGCAATAGCACATATGAGGTGAGGATGTCCAAAATATTATTGCAATCAATTTAAAGTCTTAATTCTATATGATGCAATTCAGTATGCTCGCTCAAGGACAAGGAGGTTTAAGGAAATTAAATTATATTATTGACATGATGCCTGCCATACTTGGGGGCGGAGGAGGGTAGGCAGAGCTTTAGGCTGCAGTGCCACACTTATTAGCATTGGTGGCCATCGGGTCAGTTTTATTAAGTGTCGGCGGCGGCCTGCGGTCTGTCCGAATGTCCTCACCGGCCGGTATTATCATACCAGGAAGTAGCAGTGTGACCACTTGGGGGTGCCAGACTGATTTGCCTCCTGGACCCTGCCCTCTGGCCCAATTCGCCCGATAAGACTGGCATTATACTAAAAGTGTAGCACAAGCCGGCAGGGACCCTTTTCTTGCGGGAGTTGGGAGGAGGCTGTTTTTTTTTTTTTCGTGCGGGGTGCAGATTTTTGCTGCCCCCCTGCAAAGTGCCGTCCTAGGCCTGGGCCTTGTTGGCCTAGGCCAAGATACAGCACTGGACCTGAGAAAACTATCTTCCCAGAAGGCTCAAGGGGGAGCGGAGCTTCATAGGAGAACATATAAAACCATCTGCGCTACAGCTTGAAAACTCTCTTGCTCCCGGGACCCATTGAGTGTAGATCAGCTCGCTGAGTGTGTGCCTGAGGGCAGCTGCAGCCTAGTGCACGAGGCCTGACCCGCTCGCGGAACTCAGCCTCAGCGAAGTGGATGCTGGACACTGTGTTGTGGATGCTTTCACAGTGTTGCTGAAGAAGACAGAGTGAAGGTCGGTCGGACATCCTGTGGTGGCAGAGCGCGGCCTGTTCTCAGACGCCGGAGCGTGGGAGATTGCATCACCTATCCTGCAGGGCACTCACAGATGAACATCTCAGAGCAAGAGAGGGTGTCTCAGCCTGGTTCAAATCACAAGTATACCATCCCATCATTACACTGACGGCAGACATTACAGTAAACATCAATTATTTTAGGATTACAATTTAACCTTTGATCCTCTTTGCTATACTAAATGACGGTGGAAACTGTTTAAGAGCTCCAACTCCCGGTGAAGAAAGTAGCAAGGCCTTGCTAAAGGAGGGACATTGATACACATAATTCTTAAAGGGACACGTTCTAGTTCATGGTTACACTGCTGAGTAGTATACTTACAGCATAAATTAACCTAGAGTTCTTCTTTAAGCTCAAAGTTTCCATTAATCTTCTACCATTGCATCATTCTAGGAAGCAGCTATATATGCTTAGATGATAGAACATTGTTTCACTACTGTACTTTAATATTATAACTTACTGTTTCTGTTGTTTCTGTGTCAGTCTTGCTTAACCCTGATGGTTTAAGCAGGGATTCAGCTGACTGATAATTTTACTTGTTTACTTTCTGAGTAAAAGTAAAAACTCATTGGTACTGTGTCAGTGTAATTCTTAAAGGTGTACACACAATGTCTGAACCAAGAGTGTCAGGTGGGCTGAATGGTTTACAGGGTCACAGTAGGGCTGAAGAACACCCATTAACCAGCAACCCCCAAGGGGGCAGTGCTACAAATGCTTCCAGGGCAACCCAAAAATTGGGATTTTCTTTTACTTTTACTCTCGGTTAGAAATGAGCTGAACTGCCCTGGGCTTGGTTCGAGTAGGGTTAAGCAAATTTCGGATGTTCGGAACCTGATCTCAAGATGAATCTGTCAATTAAAAATGCTAATTTTCTAGACAAATAGGCAATGGGGTGTTAGAAGAAATAACAAGGGGTGACACTGCCCTGGGAAACATGTACCAATGCAAATACTTTTTTTTTTCAAATTCCATTTGACTAAAATCAGTGAATTTAAGTGTAACCTCAAAAATGCCCAATTCCTTAAAATAACCTGCCTGGGGTGCCCTAATTGCAGTGTCCATGAAATCATTAACAACAAAAAAAAGTATGAATAAACACAGCCAGGAGTTAAATATGGAAACTGCAAAACAATGATATCACAAATCACAAAAATCAGACGTCTATTGGGTTTGCCCCTATATGGCTAGCACAAATAATCAAATAAACATCAAAACACTACTAAAAGATCTAAAGTGGATTGAATAAAATATGCACATCACATATAATATCAAGTTTCCTTTATAGGAGACTCACCTTAACCAACTTTCCCCAAATGGAACCCTTAGCAAAAACAAAATGAAAATGAAACTATAATAGATTCTACGTGAGTTGGATTGCTTTTATATTATCTTTTATTGAGAGTACGATTGAGTGTACTATTGAAACCCAATATTTTAATAAAATACTGCACTATGGGAAAAATCTATTGGCTTCTGGTGAGCTTTATTTATCATAGCTGGGACATGACCTGGGTGCCATTGAGTAAAGCAAAAGACAAGCGGAGCGCCTCTAAGTGCAATACGTTTATTGAAAGGTAAGCATACAATATAAAGTAACTCACTAGATGAAAATGAGTGAAGGCTCAAATGCAACGTCCTGGGGTCAAGCTGTCCATGTAGCTGCTCCCGAGAGAGAGGATATGAAGATGGTCTTATCCGGTGGATGAAATGGCGGGGAGATGCCGGGTGCCATTGAGTGGACGAGGCTTGAGGCTGGTACATGTACCCTGGAAAGTTCCTTATTGTAACACATGCAATAACACACTCTGACACAGAGAAAATTGAAGTAAGCCGCCAAAAAAAATCTGCAGGTCCAACCCATAATGCGCTGCATACGAGCACATTAAGACACACTTCCCTGCACATGGAGCCTTCCAGTGCAGCACTCTAACCGATCTCTCGATTCTTCCATCTTTACCCAGTCTTCCTTCCAGGTTCACGTTCTCTGGCTATTTAAATGGGCGGGGCCATGATGATGTTACTCCCGTGCGTGCTCATGGGAGCCCCGGTGCTCTGCTTACAGAGGCATACTGCATGCCCTGAATGCAAAGCATCACTGCGCACGCACGGGTGAGGTCATTGGCTATTACCAGTGTGAATATCTCCTAAACAGTGCATGTTTAGAAGATATTCATTGTACTTTCAGGAGGTAAGCCTGATTGTAAACTTACCTGTGGGTACAAGTGAAGAGAATGGTCTTTACTACCACTTTAAGGAGCTGGTGGGAGACTTATCCTCTTACTCTTCACACTGGAAGTGATTTTTATATATTTTTATTTTTTTTATTTTTTATTTTTATATTTCTATTCATTTATACATTTTTTTGGGACATTGATTTTGGATGTTTAGTTTCTGATATTGCACTGGATACGCCAGATAATTTATTATTGTGTTTTTATCTGTGTGGTGCTGCAGCAATTTGTGAAAGTTTCTTTCAGACATGTCAAGAGGCATACTAAGCCACACCAGAAAGAATTCCACTGGCTGTTGAATTTGCAATTATGGGATTTAGTGGACAATTTGTAAAACTAATTCATTTCCCCATCAATATTATTATTGTTGGCAACCAGAATTCCCATGGTTCAGACAACAAAAAGGGCTCTAAACTTTGCCTTTGTTTTTAATGGATGAGTTCCTGATTTTTGTTCTATGCATATTTTTTATTTGGCCTTCTTCATGTAAAAAAAACAGATGATGTAATAAAACTCATAAAATACAAAAACAAAGCTTAGATGTTTATGAATCAATGAATGAATTTGAATGCAATATCATGTTATATATCATATTGAAATTGTAAAAGTTGGTGTGATGATGGATAGTCTTTCTGACAGACTATATGAGGGTGAATTAATGTAATGCTAATAAAGCAGGTTAGCATGGGCAGCCTGTCCAGTTTGCATACTAAGTAGTCCACAAGGTGACAGTTCTGATTTTCTAAAAAAAAAAAAAGAGGGGTAGTTCTGGCCATTTGTTTTTCAACATCTTGGTTATTTAGCACAGCACAGGCATTATTTTATTTTTAAATTATTTTCTAGACTTCTAGTAAATCTTCTGCTGACTGAGGGGACACTCTACAGCTGGTCGCATGAATGATATACTTCTCAATATCTGGTTTACTGCTGGCTGCGGGAGGATAATATATTGCAGACAATAAGTGGTGGAAGGTGATATTTTACTAAATGTGGGGAGTGCTATACCGTTTATCCATGTCCACTTTCCTTGAACACTATCTATATTTGGCTTCTGTGCAGTACACAGTTTTTTCTCATCCTGCAAATTATTATGAGGTTGACCGTACTTTGGTATATTGATGGCTGTTGGAGGAGGAAGGTCTGCTGCTCATGGATTTGGTTTGCTCATGGTTACCATATAGCTAACGTTCACGTTTGGTGTCGAATAGGGAGGGGTAAAAAAAAAAAAAAACAGCCAGAATACTTTTTTTGTGTACCATTAGGGAAATTTCCCTTCACTTTTTGTCTCAGAGACACAATAGGATAATTCCCATAGTGAGGGGAATTCCCCTTTTAAATTGTTGTCACTTTTGGAAGATTTCCTCTTGTTCTAAAGTATGGCCCCTTTCACACCAGTGGACCGATAGGGTCCACCTATAGGTTTTTCAGGTGGACCCCCCATTGCTGTCTGCGGGGACGCGGATGTAAATGGACACGTGTCCATTTACATCCACCTGCATCCGATCCAGGCTGCCAAAAACAGACGGCTGGTGATCCGTTCCCTGTCCATCCAGCAGATTGGATGACAGTTGGATGGAAACGGACAGGTGGTCCGTTTCCATCCGACCACCCCATAGAGAACAGCAGGCTTCTGCAGAGCAGACATGAGCCTATCATCTGCCTGATCAGCGGGGATCAGCAGATAGATCCCCCGCTAAGCAGGCGGACCCACTTGACGGACTATGCCCCATGTGAAAGGGGCCTAACCTTGAAAATTCTGGGTTTCCCCTAATTTTTTTCTTGATGATAGTGGTCCCCAGTATAAATACAGCAGTGAATCTTCTTAAAGGGGACACATACAGCAATAAAATTTGACAGAGGGTCTAAACGTTACCCGAACTGTCCTAAATTAAAAAAAAAAAAAAAAAAAAAAAGGTTTTGTTTGGAGATACACTTAAACATTAATATACAGAGGTTAAAATGTTGCTATTCAACCTTGTCCTATAAAAAAAAAAAAAAAAAATCACTGTGCTCTACAGCAAATGCCCACATTTTGCTGTAGAGCATAGTAAGCCAACGCCACAGGCCTATCATGGATATATTGCAGAAACATTAAAAAAAATGATGGCTTGAAAAAAAATAGAGAAGAAAAGAAAAAATAATTGCAATAAGATGTAATGTTTTTCAGACAGAGCCTCTAATACTAAAAAGCAGAAAATAAGAGGGGCCCATGTAAATTTCCAACTTAAACAGCTAATGGTCATGTGTAAAAGTCAGTTTCAGAATGGATTAAAGAGGCAAAATGTTTGCCTTTAGCGTCAATTAAATATAAAAGCAAATGCTAAGCTCTGGAAAAGTTTCTCTTGATAAGCATCTCTAGGTATCTTTTGTTTGAGTCAGTTGGAGGCCCCTGATCTCAACTTAAAAAAAAACAGACTATTACACAAGTAACATGACCAATTGGTATTAAACTGAGCCCAGGATATATCTTTGTCCAAATATTAAAGGTTGCTATGGGGGGTTCCACACCAATTAAATTGTCATCTTTTATTCCATCATCTCCATTTAATAAACACACATTGGTTACTCTTGAATTGCACAGGCCAGGTATTTACCATGGGTCAATCCACATTTCAGTTTCAATTACAGATTATTTTCAGAATGTTAATGAGTATGTTACTGTCAACTATATGCCATTTGAACCTAGGATCTTAATTGAATTTGACAGCTTCTGAACTCCACAAAATCACTTTTAGTGTCTGGAGGGCTACAGTGGTTGTTCAGTCAATTCAAATATGGCATATTTTAAAGTAAACAATCTTCAAACTATGTCTAGACAAATGCCAGAAACTGTACTGCAACATTGTTGAAACACAGTCACTGTTTAAAACAGCAGGAAGAGATTGATGTAGATTCCAAAATCGAAAGTTGGTCTAATAAGGTTTAACTTTTTAATGTAATGTAGCACTCACCCCCGAAGGAACCCCCTCTTCCCGGTGCTCAGGACTCAGGAGAGAAACAACACACTTCTTGACACACCTTTAAAAAGGAATAAAAAACAGACAAAAGCCCTGCAGGGAAGAAATGAGTGGAACAACCAAGAATGATAATACATCTCAATAGAACATCTAAAGACACACACGATTGTTACAAGAGACAATATACAAATCTGTTGTAGAGAACAGCAAACTATCTAGGTGACATGACTGAGAAAAAAAACACTGTCTAAACTGCAGCACAAAACCAACTTTTTTTATTTCAAACTGCCAACGCTGGTGATGATCGCCCACCCCAAGAGGTATTGCAGTCAGTTCAGCACTCACCCGTCTCTGGAATCCAGTGTCGGTGTGCCTGGGAGCAGCTTCTCCTTTGGTGCTCTTGATCACCCTCCTCTTTCTCTCGGTCATGTCCTCTCAGCACTATCCTCTCACTTCTCTCTGCTTCAAATCCAGGGGCTCTTGTGGCTTGGCCTCTCTCTCTCCCTTCCAAACCACCTCAGTCTCCACACTCATCTCATTCTTGCTCTCCCTTAGCCCTTTTTCTCCTGGGCTTGAGGCTGTCCTTCCTCTGATTTTTGCAGAGCATGCTGGGGCTGTAGTTTTCCTTTAATTAATTAAAATGGAGCCATAGTCTTCTGGGACTACATGTCCCATGGTGCACTTGTCCTGCCTCCTCATTGGTCCCTGGCTGCAGCCAATGGGGAGGAAGGAGGAATCAAAGCGATCCCTGCAAGCACCACTCTGTCCCTGTCCTGAGTATTTAAAATCAGATGGGGAAAAAAAAGTAAAACGTGCAAGGCTGACTCGACAGCAACTTTAACAGCAATAACAGCAGCAGGGTCAGTATTAAGCAAGTGACAACCAAAGGGCCTCTTACCACTCCCAGTGATCCTTATGCATTTTCTTGAGGCCTGGTGAGAGACCTCACTGCATGCACAAGGTTTTACCCTCAACCCGATGTTTGATGGAACTGCAGCCTCCGCAATCCCTGGAGTCCTTAGCAGTAGCACCACACAGTACCTTTAGTGGTGTAGTCTCTGGCATGCACAATGCAGCGAGACAGCCTATGAAGAGGACTGCATCCTTTCTGCACTGAGGTCGTGGTGATCAGCACTACCAGACAACAAAGGTAGCTCCTCAGTCCTCACAACAGGCAGCGCACAACAGGATGGAGCAACACAGGTCTCAGCACTCACTGTTTTCCCTCTCTGCATCCTGTAACAGCCCAACTGCTGACAGGTCAGGAAGCTGGTTGCCCTGCAGCAGCTCAGTCCACACAGGCAGGTGTGCAGCTTGGAGCCTTATGCCTGGGTTCAGTGGCCTTCTCTCTAGAAGCAGCCAGTCAGAGGTCCTCTTTACCATAAGTCATTGTAGTTCCTCCTGTCCTGCTGCCCCTGCTCTCCACAGGATGTGTCACGGGTTGGAGACTACATCTCCCATCAGCCCTAGTTCCTGCCACCAGGCTTTTTGTCATTCCCTGGAGGCACAGCAATTCATATCCTCCTCTCTGTGTTCCTGGGGTGGTGGGCGGGGCTTTACTGGGATGTTTGTAGCCCTATAGTGACAGTGTTCTATCCCTCCTACTTCAGTCACCCATGTCTCTCTGTCAGCAGCAACAAGGTGGGTGGGGGGTCTGGGGTAGTGGAATAACAGAGACAGTGTAAGCTGAAAGCCTGATTCCTGCAGCCACTCCTCTGCTGCCAGAGTTAAAGACTGGGTTACAGCAATTTCAAAAATTATTTTAAATCTTTTTTTTTTTTAAATCTGCAGCTTTCATTTAAATATTACCTGGTGGTCTTACCATGAAGCTCCTTATTTACAGTGTCAATTGCTTCTCAGTTATGCTCCCACATTGTCACCCTGTCATTTGAGACCTTTGCACTTTTACAAGCACGGTTTACTGTTGTCACCATCAATAAGTAAATCCAAAGCAAAGATGTGCAACTAATGCAGGAGTAAGATAATTAAACAGTAGATGGCTAAAAGAGGCTGGAGGATATAGACAAGATGAAAACAGTTTGTTTTTGGAAAAAAAACGCCACAGCAGTTGTATAACACATATAGCTTTAACAAACTAATGCTGTTCAGCTTACACCAATTCACACCAGGGTTAGTGGTTATCCCTTATTTCTTGTAGGAGTCCGTACTAGGACGTTACTTGTGTAGCACCACTCCCGAAGGAGCCGCTTGAGTATATTTGGTTCTGTGCTCTGCCTCTCAACCCCAAGAACAGTCTCAGCCCCTCTGGTACACCTAATATACAATGTCATTGCAGCAAAACAGTAAATAGACACAAATGGAAGTAGACCAAAAAATTATCTTTACTAAGCGGCTTTGGTTAAAAAACAACAATAATAATAACACTGAGTAATAAAGACTTGTAAACTCTGATATAAAAAGATTAGAGGTGGGCTCAGGCATGTTTCTGATCCTAGTCCAAACCTATCTGCCCAATCCGGTCTATACAGCGGTGGACTGGGAAATGTCTCACTGCCTGTAATTAGCTATGTGCAGTGTCGGCTTCCTGGCGAGATCGGGCAGGTGGGTTGGGACTAGAATCCCGAACACGCCTGAGCCCATCTCTATAAACAGTATATCTCAAAGGCACATGCAGGTTATGAAATAACACAGTTTAACACTTCAGATGACTCAAGTGTGGTCTATGTGCTCAGGCATAAAGGGGGAACAGAAGTGGCGTGTTTTAGACCAGTCTGTCTACCTGAAATCTGGAAATCACAGGCCGAGACTTTATAAACATAATACCATATACAACATTATTAGCTTTAGTATCGAGGTTAGAGGTCCTCCTTAGTGAGTATAAGTGCCACTGAGCTCCTAATAAACAGAGCAGAGATGTTGAAATCCGCACAGTGAATATGTCCAGTATCTTCAGCTAGCTCTTTGTTGGTGCACTTTAGGTGTTCTGTTTAGTCTTCCCCTTGCCTCCTGGTGTCTCGCTTTTCTCCCAGGCAGCCTCGTGTTCCCCGTTCCTGCTCTCTCCCTGCTGGCATGCTGGGTATGTAGTTCTGCACCCAATGAATTGCTATGGGGCCACCTGTGTTAAGGACTACATGCCCCAAGTTTCTCTGCTGCTGTAATTCTGCCTTTTCATGGGTCCTCGTCCCTTGCCAACGAGGAAGCAGGGGAGGGGACAGAGCATTAAGCTGAATCCTTGCAAGCACCACTCACATACTGCAGTTTGGGGAGGGGGAGACATCCTTTACAGATGCTGACAGGCTCTCTCTCCATCTGTGTGTGTCACGGGGGCAGTGGCGAAAGGTGCGGGGGCGTGGGCGGGTTGAGCGGCACCCACTACACACTCCCCCCACCAAAGAACCTTTGGTCCTCCAAATAATCTGGCAGAGGAACCTCCCACCACTCATCAGAGGAGGGAAGGTTGTCCTGACTACAAGTCAATGGTATTGGGATGGCCCAGCTAGATGTGTCAGGGGGTGAGTTAGGGTCGCCCTTCACCATATTGAAGAGTACAGACTGAGACCTATATAAAACAGGAAAATATCTACTCACATAGGCAACAGGCGCCCATTATGTTCTTGGTACAACACGCCACCCAATCCATCTTGGCGAGCATCAACGTGCAGCTCATATGGCTTAGTTGGGTCAGCATAGGCCAGAACAGGAGCAGTTGTTAGGCTTCACTTATGCTGCTCACACTGGTCAATCCACTGATCTTAGTTTGCCATAGTGGCCACTCCTTTAGAAGAGACAACATGGCAAAGGTAGTTAACCAAAGGTTGGTAAAACTGGCATTTCCTCAGGGTCAGCTTCAACCTTTCCTCAAAGGTTCTCTTCAGGACCTTCTCCTGACGCTCTTTGTGTTTTTCCAGGGTTCTTCTTGCCAAAGATGATAATATCATCCATATACACCAACACCACAATAACGATCATGTTCCCCACTGTTTTTTCCATCAATCTCTAAAATGTGGCTGGAGCACCAGACAGACCTTGAGGCATCCGGTCGAACTTAAAGAACCCCACTGGTTTAATAAAAGTTGTCTTCTCTCGATCTTCAGGGTGCATGGGGATTTGATAGTACCCACTCTTCAAATCCAGCACACTGAACCACTTTGCCCCTGACAGGCTTTGAAGGGCATCTTCTATCCTTGGAGTGGTATATTGGTCAAGGATAATCCTTTGTTTCAGCGTCTGTTCTTCTTCCGTACCACCACTATCGGTGAAACGTATAGACTCCTGGACTCTTGGATGATACCTGCTCTCTTCAGTTCTGCAAACTGTTCATGTAGGTCTTCCAAGTCCTCTAAAGTGATCCGCTGGACTCTCTTCCTAAATGGCTTGCCTTTTTACAGGGCACTTTTTGCACATCCTACATCGAACTCACTCTTAGAAAATGCAGCCTGCCATCTCAAGATCTGAGTCTTGACTCTTTCCTTCCACTCAGATGAGAGGGGAGTATTCTTCGGGTAGAACTCCTCGAAAGGGAGTCCATCCTTCGCTCCCCCCACCAAATCAGATGGTGAGACTGGGGTTGCCAGAATGGTGCCTAAGCAACATTCGAGCTGGCATCTTCACTGACGAAGCTCTAATGTTGTGGGCACTAACTGGAATCTTCCTGTGACTTCACTGCAACGCTTTGGTCAATATTTATTTTAGGGATTATTACCACCCCTGTGTCTTCTCTCTGGTAGTCAGCTTCAAGAACAATGAAAGGGCCTGGTTGCTTCCAATTGAGCTTGACTGACGCTCATAAACCTGTCCCTTCGCCGGGTTGTAATACCTTCTCACTCCGGTCCAGACGCCATATCTTCCCCACTCCATAAGCTGGGGCTTCTGCTCTTGCACCAAGTGCTGTTAGCCTTGTCTTAGTATGGAATGTTTATGCTAGTTGGAGTATCAGGCTCTAAGACAAGAGGGGTCAGCAACCTTCTGATGACATCAGTGTTGGTTCCTATGATCAGGGAACTCTTGCTGACCCCTGGGGCGTGAGCACAGATCAGAACCAGGGTGTCAAACTTTTCTGTTTTCCTAGCCAAGGAGGGATCAAAGGCTAGGTTAACTGGCAGATAGACATTATAGGGAAATTCCCATATCTCTAGCTCCACCAACTTCTGCAAGGGCAAGTGTTTGAGATGTTTGCCGTAGAAGTCTCGGTAGAGATGGGTCCAGTCTCCAGGAGGTCTTTTGTGTAGATTCAGTCTACTTGGATAGGCACGACAGGAGAAGATCCCATGAGCATGGCAGGGAACTTGTGAGAAGTGGTAGCCTTAGCCTCTTCTGTGGTCTGTGCCCGTGCCCCTTTCTTAGCAGGATTCTGATCTGGCTTGAATCTCCATTGAATTCCGGGGGGCTTGTGTGCACCGACTCAAAACAATAACGGTACAGAGCTAAGTGATGAATTAGGATAACGGCAAAAGTGGAATACTAGGCAACAACAGGAGCCCTCTGCAAGTGTTTGGACATCTGCTGCGGTCTCTTTACGTCATTGATTTTGGAGCTAGCTACTGTAGGTGGACACCCGATTGGCTCCTTCAAGTTTCCCGTCAGCTTTGCAGAGGACCACTGCTGCAAGATCTGCTAAGTTCTCTCTATTTGGGCATTGCGCAATGACATGTATTACTTCCCCACAGCCCTACTGTATTCTGAATACCACAGAATGTTGTGTTTGTGCCAGCCGAGCTATGACTTGTGCCAAAGTGTCAATTGGGTATATGGCCCTTCCCCTGGGCTGGTCTCTAGTTCAGGTTTAGACTATGTTATGTAAGCTGTAACACCATGTTTGAGTCCCATGGCAGGCTCGGGTCTCAGTACCTTGGCTGCAATGAGAGCCTCCTCCTCTCTAATAGTCTTCACTAATTTATAATAAGTGAAGGGGTCACTCGAACCCTACGACTTGAAGCTGTAGCACGATAGGATCCAAAGGCTGAGCCCCTCTTTGTTTCTGTAGTATTGGCAGACTTGTATAAAGTACTCGAAATTTCTACTTGAGTAAAAGTACAAGTGCTCGATCAAAAAATTACTTGAGTAGAAGTGGAAGTGCTCGCAGAAAAAGTTACTTAAGTAGAAGTACTAAAGTATTCAACATTTTTTTTACTTAAGTATTGCAAGTAGTTTTTTCAAAAAATTTGCTACTTAAGTACTAAAAGTAAAAAGTACCAGTAGTTTTGAAAAAAAAATTCTACTCAAGTACTGAAAGTAGAAGTACAAGTACTGTGTTATGTAGTTATTAAAGAAAGAAGTCAAAAGTATGAACATCATATTGTTTTTATTATTTCAAATGATTTATTCAAATGATTAACCGGTGTTTGTTAGTAGTTTCTTGATGCACTTTAAGCGCTGTAGCACCATTTATTTGTTTGTTTCATATTTTCTTTTTATTGGAAAGATTTGGTATAGCAGCTTTTATTATACACAGCCTTTATTTTCGAATGCGCTGATTTACAAATGACATTATACACATTTTTTTGAGCTTTATGCAACCTGCCATCTACTGTTCTGGCAGTGGTAATTTTTTTAAAAGTAACGAGTAACTATGCAGCACAAAAAAAAAATACTTGAGTAGAAGTATCGAAATCATCGAAAAAATGTAGTGAAGTAAAAGTAGAAGTAGGAGAAAAAAATTCTACTCTAGGAAAGTACAGATACCGCATTTCGGTACTTAAGTACAGTACTTAAGTAGTTCTACTTCGTTACTATACATCTCTGAGTATTGGGGCTCTACTTGCAGCTTTGGTTTCCATTCGACCCTTAATTATTACTTGATGAAGAATCTGATCTAGCCGTGCGACATAGGCTGATAGCTTCTCACCCTCCTTTTGATAAATGTGCTTGAGGGGAGATTAATTCTATGCAGTCATTACAGTCTTCAACTCTTCCATAGATCTTGCAAAGCACTTCTAAACACTCGGAAGCATCAACAAGGGGGCAAGATGATTTGTGGTGGGGAGGGGGACTTGTGATAACAGGGGAGATTTGGAGACAAAGAGGACTTAAACACGGGGGGAGGGGTTGTGTAAGGATTTGTGCCTGGGGGGATTTGTACAGATAATAAATCTTAAGTTATAATCACTGTAATTGATATTGTTCACCATTTTGGAGTAGCGCACCACTATATTAATTTATTTTATTTCTGGATGTACTGTATATATGCCGGACCTACATATGCATTTTCATTGCATATGCATGTGTTCATGGGAGCACAGGGTGCTTTTACATTTTTTTTTAAATGTTTTTTTTTCTTTATAGTAAGGTGACAACATAGGACTGCAAACGTTTGATATTGCAGCACCATGTTAAAGCTTAAACAGTATGATACTTTAATGATTGGTTTTCATTTTATGTTACCTTATATCTTTATAATCATCATCAATCATTATAATCACCAATCATCTGGCTTGGACCAATGTAACAATGTGTATACCATGCCTGTGGGATCCCTCCAGAACAGGGGTCTCCAAACTTTCAAAGGAAAGGGTCAGTTTACTGCCCTATAAACTTTAAACTTTAGGGGGGGCAGACTTAAGCCAGTAGGAGTAGAACAAGCATCAGTGGTATCAGGGTGATTAAACAATGCCATAGATTTGGAGGTCAGTGAGAGTAAAAAAAAATACATCATTGGTTTCAGTGGGAGTATAGTGCCCCAAAGTTGGTGTCAGTGGAAGGAATAGTGCTCAATCATTGGTATCAGTGGGAGAAGTAGTTCCTCACCTCTGGTGCCATTGGGAGGAATAATGTCCCATCATTGGTGTCAGTGGAAGGAATAGTGTCCCATCATTGGTTTCAGTGGAAGGAATAGTGTCCCATCATTGGTGTCAGTGGAAAGAATAGTGCTTCATCATTGGTGTCAGTGGAAGTAATAGTATCCCATCAATGGTGCCAATGGGGGGGGGGGATTTGTGCTGGGAGGTGGGATTTGGAGAGGGAGAGGATTTGGGAATTTATTCTTATTCTTCAAATTATTGATTTACTGTCTGTAGTGTGACTAAATCACCTAAAATATTTAATATACAATGTATACGTATATTTATGTTATAGATTGTCAGGAGATTTTGTATATTATAAGTCTTTACATATTTTATTTATATTAGCGCTACACTTTTTTACACATACAGTACTTTAGTACTTTGTATCAGAGTATAGCATTAGCAGCTCTGGATGTTTATTCCAAGCGCAGATTAATTTATACATCCATAGTAGCACCGACTAATACAGAGATTTTGAACTTCCCAGGCAACCCATCAGGTATTAGTTAGTTGTACTTTTATTATGCTAAACTGGACCAAGGTTATAACTGCAATGCAGATCACTCCTGGAGTTCCCCTTTAAATATCATTTGAAAAAAGGAGTGCGCATGCCCAGTGGGGCCGTCGCGCATGCTCTGAAACGCGTTGTGTTACCCCTTCCGCCCGTTGGTGACGTCACCCACTGTCTACGTTACGGTCCAAGCTGGTTTCTGTAACGCCGAGTGCTCCGGGTCCCGTGGCTTCCCCGGAGTACTCGAGGCGTCCCGCGGGCTGCAGGGCTCCGGTCATTGTCCCCGACCGTGAGCGCTGCTCCCCCACATCCTCAGTCTCTCACCCACCGGGTTCCCTCAGCTCTGCCTCCCGGCGCACGCCGGGTTCCTTCATGTCTTCCTCCCGGTGTGCGCGGCCCCGCTCCCTAGGGCGCGCGCCCGCCGCTGCATTGAAATTTAAAGGGCCAGTGCACCACTAATTGGTGCCTGGTCCAATCAGTCCAAAATGTATAAAAACCCACTTCCCCTTCCTGTCCTTGCCGGATCTTGTTGCCTTTTGTGCCTTGAGAAAGCGTTTGGTGTATTTTTCCCTGCCTGTGTATCAGACCTTCTGCTGTTGCCCCTGACTACGAACCGTTGCCGCCTGCCTTGACCTTTTGCTCCATCTGACCCTGCCTTTGCCTTGTCCTTCTGTACCGCGCCTGAATCAGCTGTCTTTGAGGTTGAGCCGTTACCGGAGGATACGACCTGGTTGCTACCGCCGCAGCAAGTCCATCCCGCCTTGCGGCGTCTCTGGTTAAAACCAGTAGTAACTTAGAACTGGTCCCCTGGTACGGTCCACGCCAATCCCTCACTGACACAGAGGATCCACCTCCAGTGCAGTCACCTGCCGCCAGTCCGGACCCTGACAGTTTCACAGTCAGCTGACCTGGAAGACACAGAGTGCAGGCACTCTCCTTGCCTCCAGTTACCATCTCGGCTCCGGCGTTGGATCCCGAACACACCGCACCACACCACCACCGGACTCTACCTGATGAGCTTTTATTCTATTACTCCATGTGAGTTTGCATTTGTCCACTTTATGTACTATTAAAACTACTGCACTTAGAGGCACTCTTCTGTCTTTCCTTTCTACCTCATTCTACAGAGTCCACTTCACTCTACTGAAGATTCTGCCCTGGCTGCATGTTGCCTGTCAGTCCATTTGAAGTTTATACATCCCCCCTTATGGACTTTTTTATATACTTGCTCACGGACTAATATTTTAACCCATTCATATACTCATTGTTGCTTTGTATTGCTATTTTATTTGTATTCTACCTTGAGCGCCAATATTTTATCCTATAACTGCAATGCAGATCACTCCTGGAGTTCACCTTTAAATATCAACCAGTTAAGGTTTAAATGTATTTAATGGCAGGTCAGTTTATGTGCAAGTCTAAGATATAACTTTATGAGGATCCTGGAAAAGACAAACTAATCAAAGAGGAAATTGTTAACAAAGCAAATAAAAAACAGACGTTTCCATTGAGAGGCAGACACTCATTTGTTTTCTCCCACCCAGAAGGTAACAGACTACAAAATGAGAATAAAATGTTTCCAGCGCAATGAACAACCCAGTCTGGGCAATGCATAAAAGCAAAACTGGATTGCCTCAGGATGACTTGGTTAACCTAGATCTGAAAATTCATTGTTTCAAGGTGATTCCAAACCTTTGTTGTCTTGTCCACACACATGAGGAGCCAGTAGACACCACGTCATCAAATCAATATCACAGGCGACCAACTTAGTACTGGAGGAAATAAAATGCTTAATATTTTTGTGTTTAAAGGGAAGGGGATATACTGTATATCTACTCGCGTCTTTTTACCTTTGTTTAAAACATTTCAAGGAGTCACGAAGACAAGATTGGATTTTGTTAAGAGGTTTCATTCATTTGACTTTTTTGCATTTTGGGAATGGCTCTTCTATTTTGGGAAAAGGTTATCAACTGACATTAAGGCTCCAAGTTATGCCTTGCTTTAAAACTTTTTCATATACCATATAGCCATTGCAACCATTTTTTCCAAAAGCTTATTGTATGGCACAATCTGAGTCAAAAAATAGCATGCTGAAAAAGCTTTAGTTGAATTCCGATTTAGTCTTTGTAACCCATGCCAAGTCCCATTATCTGAAGGTAAGTTAATGCCGAATGTAGTAGTAAGCAGAGCAAATCTCAGTAAACAAATCTTTCCAAGTATCTTTGGAAGGTATGCTGGTATATTGTAGATCAGAACAGTAAGGCTGGGTTCACACTTTTCCCCGCATCCAATTCGCAAGACAGGTGAGTGAGATCGGCTCTCAATGAAGCCGGTTCACACATCTCTGGGGCAGTCGCGGAGCTCACTGCAGAAGGGTCCTGTGTGTCTTTGGCTCCGTTTCAGAACCGAATTCAGGCAAAAATTGGTGAAACAGTGAACAGGGAAGCATCAGAGCCCCTGCTGTGAGCCGCTGCGCAAATAGTGTGAAACCCAGTCTTAGTAATTTCAGCGTATATTGGGCAAAATGGCTCATGAAACAATCGGATTTTGAATAGAGAGCATGGCAGATATCAATGTCTAGAGTTGATGCAGATACATAACATTTGCTTTAATTTTGTGTCCTAAAAAATTGATGCAATTTTACTAGGGCTTCTGATACCTGCATAGCTGGCAATTTGCTGGCTTTTGGCCAGACATTTGCCCTACTGTTCCCCCTAGAAACCATCAGTTAGGTATTTTTTTATTTCATTGACAGCTAACACTGGCGCAGTTTATACTCCTTCTGACCTTCTGAGGCATGGAGGACCTCCGCTATGAGAAAAGATTGGAGGAACTGAATTTATTCTCTCTTGAGAAGAGAAGATTAAAGGGGGATATGATCAACATGTATAAATTAATAAGGGGTCCATATAGTGAACTTGGTGTTGAGTTGTTCACTTTAAGGTCAACATAGAGAACAAGGGGGCACTCTTTACATCTAGAGGAAAACAGATTTCGTCTCCAAATACGGAAAGGTTTCTTCACCGTAAGAGCTGTGAAAATGTGGAATAGACTCCCTCCAGAGGTGGTTCTGGCTAGCTCACTAGATTGCTTTAAAAAAGGCATGGATTCTTTCCTAGGTGTACATAATATAAATGGGTACTAAAATTTCTTTTAGGTAAATTGATCCAGGGAATATCCGATTGCCTCTCGGGGGATCAGGAAGGAATTTTTTTCCCCTGCTGTAGCAAATTGGATCATGCTTTGCTGGGGGGTTTTTTTCCGCCTTCCTCTGGATCAACTGCGGGTATAGGATTGTGTATATGGGATTGTATGGTTGGGTTTTCAATACTGTTTTTTTTTTTTTTTTGGTTGAACCAGATGGTCTTTTTTCAACCTGACTAACTTTGTAACTATGATCCTTAAAAACGGGGAAATCAGGAAATGGCAAAAAGTAAAATTAATGGTTACGATCACTAAAAGATGTGAGGATAAGAAGGGCTTACTATGTGTCACAACTACATTGTTACAATATACAAAGCCTTCATAAACATGGAATAAGGCAATCTTAACAAACTATTACAGTGACAGAAAGCTGTGGAGAATTCGTCAGGAGTATGGAAAAGCAGTAATGCGGCCATACTGAAGACATTGACATACAACGGGTAAATTAAAGGTTAGTTTATTATGCCAAAGCAAACAGAGCAGTGATGTGAGCAAATAATAATTATAGCAGTAGAGATAATGAATGAATACAGCAGTAGTAAAAAACCAATAAGCACAATATGAAAGCAAAATACTGATTTGCAGTGGGTATAGAAAAGAAATACCCCCCTCTGTAAAATATTCACATTTTGTTGCTTTGCCACCAGAAATGAAGAGAGACACAGTTTTAGTTGTATGCAGCTGTATTTACAAGCACAACTTATAACATTTACAGTATCTCACAAAAGTGAGTACACCCCTCATATTTTTGTAAATATTTTATGATATCTTTACATGTGACAACACTGAAGAAATGACACTTTGCTACAATGTAAAGTAGTGAGTGTACAGTTTTTATAACAGTGTAAATGTGTTGTCTCCTCAAAATTACTCAACACACAGCCATAAATGTCTAAACTGCTGGCAACAAAAGTGAGTCACCCCTAAGTGAAAATGTCCAAATTGGGCCCAATTAGCCATTTTCCCACACCGGTGTCATGTGACTCATAAATGTTACAAGGACTCAGGTGTGAATTGAGATCAGGTGTGGTAAATTTGGTGTTATCACTCTCACCCTTTCATACTGGTCACTGGAAGTTCAACATGGCACCTCATGGCAAAGAACTCTCTGAGAATCTGAAAAAAAGAATTGTTGCTCTACATAAAGATGGCCTAGGCTAGAAGAAGATTGCTAAGTCCCTAAAACTGAGCTGCAGTGCAGTGGCCAAGACCATACAGCAGTTTAACAGGACAGGTTCCGTTCAGAAAAGGCCTCGCCATGGTTGACAAAAGAAGTTGAGTACACATGTGCAGCCTCATATCCAGAGGTTGTCTTTGGGAAATAGATGTATGAGTGCTACCAGCATTGCTGCAGAGGTTGAAGAGGTGGGGGGGGGTCAGCCTGTCCGTGCTCAGGCTATACCCTGCACACTGCATCAAATTAGTCTGCATGGCTGGCGTCCCAGAAGAAAGCCTCTTCTAAAGATGATGCACAAGAAAGCCTACAAACAGTTTACTAAAGACCAGCAGATTAAGGACATGGATTACTGGAACCCTATCCTGTGGTCTGATGAGGCCAAGATAAACTTATTTGGTTCAGTTGGTGTCAAGCATGTGTGGCAGCAACCAGGTGAGGAGTACAAAGATAAGTGTGTCTTGCCTACAGTTAAGCATGGTGGTAGGAGTGTCATGGTCTGGGGCTGCATTAGTGCTGCTGGCACTGGGGAGCTACAGTTCATTGAAGGAACCATGAATGCCAACATGGACTGTGACATACTGAAGCAGAGCATGATCCCCTCCCTTCGGAGACTGGGCCACAGGGCAGGATTCCAACATGATAACGACCCAAAACACACTTTCAAGACAACACCTGCCTTGCTAAAGAAGCTGAGGGTAAAGCTGATGGACTGGCCAAGCAGGTCTCCAGGCCTAAACCCTATTGAGCATCTGTGGGGCATCCTCAAATGGAAGGTGGAGAGTGTAAGGTCTCTAACATCCACCAGCTCTGTGATGTCATTGTGGAGGAGTGGAAGAGGACTCCAGAGGTAACCTGTGAAGCTCTGGTGAACTCCATGCCCAAGAGGGTCAAGGCAGTGCTGGAAAATAATGGTGGCCACACAAAATATTCACACTTTGGGCTGAATTTGGACATATTCACTTAGGGGTGTATTAACGTTTGTTGCCAACAGTTTAGCAACAATTATTTTTTTCAGATCCTCAGAGATTTCTTTGCCATGAGGTGCCATGTTGAACTTCCAGTGACCAGTATGAAAGAGTGAGAGTGATAACACCAAATTTACCACACCTGCTCCCAATTCACACCTGAGACCTTGTAACACTAACAAGTCACATTAAACCAGGGAGAGAATGAGATGAGGGGGTGAGGACGTACGTTCCTTGAGCTCCTGAGCTCCTCCGTGAGAACCGCCAGGTGTTTGGCTCGCTCTGTCCGCCAGCTAATTGATTGCTAATTGCTGCCTGACCAACGTGCACAGCAGAGAGCGAGCCGGGATACTGCCAGACAATCAAGCCGCATCGAGCGGAGCTACACTGACCCGCGGCACCGCCACACAAGCAGGGGCTACAGAGGCTGCTTTGGGCAGTGGTACCGCCGCACAGAGCGGGGCTACACTGAGCCGAGGTACCGCCGCACCGAGCAAAGGACTGCACTGAGCAGAATACCGCTGGATCACCGGACTATCACCGGACTATCACCGGACTATCGGTCTATTAAGCCGCGCTGTACGGCTCTATACCGAGTCGCTAAGCCGCCGTGCGGAGGAGCGGAGGATTGTCGGGCAGATCTCCCGACTAGACTTCTGCTCTTCTGCCTCTGGGCTGCCTGAGTGGGGCTGAGCCGAGCCAAGCTATTGCCATTGGAGTGGAGTGGAGCCGAACCAAGCCGTAGAGCTGCCAATACTGTTATGACCCTAAGCCACCAGGTTGAGCAGAGTGTACAGTGCTTAGTGCTCAGTGGGTCAGTGCGCACAGTGTCAAGCACAGTGTCAAAGCAGTGACAAAGCAGAGACTAAGGGTGACTGAGACTGAGACTTTAGTTAAGAACTGCCAGGTTGTTTGCCTGCTCACTTTGCCTGCTAGCTAGCCTGCTTGTTAGTGACTGTGCATCGCAGCATCCGAGGCGGGATAGCGCTGAAGTATCAAGTCGCTGAACCGCTAAACCAAGCTGAACTGAATTCAGTCGCTAAGCCGCCAAGCCACTAAGCCGCAGAATTGTATTGAGAATTGCCGTACGGATTGATCGCTGACCTGCGGATCTGTTGAGCAGCTGTGCCGCCGAGCCATTGGGTTTTTTTTTTTTTGGGTTTGGGGTTCTTTGTGTCCCCTGACCTTACACATCTACCTTAGAGCAACCTGGACTGCTTGTGCATCTGAGCCGCAGGGTCTGTTGGGTGTGGATCTGGTTGTTGTGCCGCCTGTCAGCTATGGGGAGAAGGACTTTGAGAACAACACAACCACAAAAGAAGCCGACCACCGGCTCTATAAAAAAGTATCTGGCAGTGGAGACCGAGGAGCTGCTGGAAGCAGGGGGTTCGGACCATACGCCGGGTGCCCGCTCCGGCCCTCCCCAGAGCCCGTCAGCTTCCCATAGATCGCCAGCCTCATCCTGGTGCTCGGACGGGACGGATGTCTCCCCGAGCCGATCTACAGTAGCTGCGCTTGTAAGCGATCTTCCTACAAAGGCGGACTTAGCCTCTATGTTGAGGGGTTTGGAAAAATCAATTAAAAAAAGAGGTATCCTCAGTCCGGGCGGACCTGAATCAGGTATTAACCCGGGTTGAGGAGTCCGAGCATAGATTAGATTCACATGCTGTTGCAATCCAAGAACTCCAAGCTATCTCCAAACGTCAAGCATTAGCACATAGGATGGCCCTGTATAAAATTGAGGACCAGGAAAATCGGAGCAGGCGTAATAATATCCGAATCCGAGGTCTGCCTGAAGCCATCAAGGACCCAGATCTGCTCCCTACGATAAGTGGCATTTTCAACAAGCTGCTCGGCCTCCCTGTTGACAAGTTAATGAGGATTGATAGAGCCCATAGGGCCTTTCGCCCCCGCAGCCTGCAGACAGAGACCCCAAGAGATATCATATGCAGGATCCATCACTATCCTGAGAAGGAGCGTATAATGCTTAGAGCTCGGGAAGTCCAAAACCTGGACTTTGATGGGGCACCTTTGTCGCTTTATCCTGACTTGGCTAGGGAGACCTTGGAGCGCCGCAGGGTATTAAAGCCCCTCACAGAAAAGCTGAGAGCGACCGCCATAACATACCGGTGGGGCTTTCCCTCCTGTCTAATTGCATCTAGAGAAGGACGCACTGCAACTTTGCGATTCCCCGAAGATCTGGAGGGCTTTTGCACGGCTCTTAATATACCAATACCTGACCTCCCGGGCTGGCAAGATGAAGCTTTCCCGGCTCCAGCCTCATCTGTAGATGCTGCCTGGCAGAAGACGTCTAAATTGCAGAAACCACGGAAATCTCCCTCTGACAAGCCCACTTGATTATTACTTGAATATTGGCAAGCTTTCCTGGACCCAACCCCATCTGTAGAGGCTACCTGGCAGAAGACGCCTAAACCACAGAAACCACGGAAATCTCCCTCTGACAAATCCATTTGAATATTACTTGAATATTAGTAATTATAATATTGCACTACTTTTGGACTTGGCCCCCTCCTTTTTTTTTTTTTTTTTTTTTTTTTTTTTTTTTTTTTTTTTGGAACTGATTGACTGACTGATAGGTTGGACTGGTCCTTTAAGGCCCTATGGTTATTTTTTGGCCCCTTATGTTTCGGTTTAGACGAACAGAGGTCAACCATAGCGTTTTTTTTTTTTTTTTTTTTTTTTTTTTTTTTTTTTTTTTTTTTTTTTTTTTTGGGGCTATTTTGAAGATACAGAGAGAGAAAAAGTGATAATTTGATAAATTTTGCAGCTACCTGGCGAAGTCCCGCGGAGGGGCTCCGGATTTTTCAGGGTTATTATCTCTGACTGGTTCTGCCTTGACCCCCCTCTCGCTGCTCACCCCTCCCAAACTCTTGAGCGGAGCTCGGCTTTCCCTCACCTGCGTCTCCCGCCAGGTAGCGGGTCTCCAGGTGGGACCGCGGCTGAGGGATCACCGTTTTTCCGCTCTTTGGTGAGTGTTCCTCACCGACATACTGTCGCTATGGCGACAACCTTTTTCCTTCTATTCCCTGTTGTTTTTTTTTTTTTTTTTTTTTTTTGTTTTTTTTTTTTTTTTTTTTTTTTTTTTTTTTTTTTTTTTTTTTTTTTTTTTGTCTTTTTTTTTTTTTTTTTTTTTTTTTTTTTTTTTTTACTGTTCCTTTCCCCCCTTGGTGTACACCAGTCTATATGTGGATATTGGTATATATCCGGTTTAGATTTCAATGTCAAAAGTGACATATTTATCCTATAATATAAGGGGGCTTCATACTCCAGCTAAACGGCATTGTCTATATAGGGAACTGAATGCGCTGAAAGGAGAAGTAGTGTTCCTGCAGGAGACTCATATTACCCACACTTCAAATCTTAAATTGACCACTCCCACGTACCCTACTTGGTACTATAGCCTTTCGGATATTCGTAACTCCAAGGGAGTCGCCATAGGGTTCCGTAAAGGCTCACCCTTTAAACTCATACAAATGGTAGCTGATAGATTTGGGCGTTATTTGTTCCTGAAGGGCACCCTGGGTAGCACTGTTGTTTCTTTTGCAAATGTTTATGCCCCTAATCAAGATCAAGTGTCTTATTTAACGACCACCCTGCGTAGGTTCCATGAATTTGCTGACGGAATATCAGTGGTGGCAGGCGATTTCAACGTCACTATGGACCCCCTGCTGGATACCTCCTCTGGTAAGTCTTATATCTCATATAAACGGTTAAACTATTTGCGTACACAATTGCATGAATTTCAATTAATAGATGCTTGGCGTGTTTTCCACCCTTCAGATAGGGATTACTCGTATTTTTCCAAAACACATAATTCATATTCAAGACTTGACTATTTCTTGGTGGACCATTTCCACCTCGAACTAGTTGACTCTGTCACTATTGCTTCATCTTCTATTTCGGATCATTCCCCTATTTGTCTGACTTTGAAGATTCCTTCTCTCCTTTATAAAAAATCCACATGGAAGTTAAACGATTCCCTAATTCTGAGCCCCCCGGACAAACAAAATATAGGTAAAGAACTAGATAATTTTTTTGTTGACAACTCCTTGCCGGAGGTCAATACTGCTGTTCGCTGGGAGGCCCATAAAGCCTATATTAGGGGTAAACTAATAGAATTAGGAGCAAGGAAGAAGAAAGAGCGCGTATCATGTCAAAGAACTCTTGTTGCTGAAATACAGGTTCTTGAACGCTCTCATAAGGCCTCCCTTGCTGTCTCTACCCTACAGTTACTGACTAAAAAACGGGAGGAGCTTAAGGCCCTATTTCATGCACAAAACAAGGCCATATATCGCAAGGTGTCCCAAAGGATATACGAATGGGGTGATAAACCTGGCCGACACCTGGCACGGTCTTTGCAACAACAAAAAGTAGCCTCCTATATTCCTAAAATCAAGCGACACGATGACTCTTTGGCGCACGATTCCACCTCTATCGCGGCCGAATTTCATAAATTCTATTTAAATCTCTATTCTGTTCCGAAAGCTATCTCGGATCCAGAAAAGCGTAGATCATTGATGTCAGAATATCTTGCTAGTGCCAATCTCTCTTCTATCCCACCAGAGAAAGTTAATTCTCTGGAGGATGAAATTTCGGTGGAAGAACTCAGAGCCGCTTTAATCTCTACCCCAATGGGGAAGGCCCCGGGCCCTGACGGCTTTTCGGCCTTTTACTATAAACAATACACCGAAACCTTGCTCCCTCACCTGGCCTCCTATGCTAACTCTATTCTGGAAGACTCTTCTTTGCGTCCGGAGACTTTGCATGCATATGTTACGTTAATCCCGAAAGAGGGTAAAGACCCCTCTTTATGTTCTAGCTATCGTCCCATTTCTTTGTTAAATGTCGATGTTAAACTATATGCCAAGGTAATCGCCAACAGATTGCTCCCCTTTTTACCCGCTAGTATCGCTAACAGTCAAACTGGTTTCATTCCTGGTCGTGAGGTGAGGGACAATGTGTCACGCACAATTTCACTTTTATCTTTTGTTCGCCGGCGCTCCCAGCCCACCCTGTTGCTTTCCACGGATGCTGAAAAAGCGTTCGACAGGGTGGACTGGGAGTTCCTGATGGCGACACTACAGGCGTTTGGTCTAGGCCCCCGCCTGTGTCGTTTGATTAATGCGTTATATAAATCCCCTACTGCTCAGATTAAGATTAACGGTATCCTTAGCGAATCAATCAAGCTCTCTAATGGGACCAGACAGGGCTGCCCGCTCTCCCCTATACTTTTTGTTTTATCCTTGGAACCTTTTCTGGCTAGAATTCAAGCAAACCCCTCGATTCACGGTATCACGGTCGGGTCTATGTCACAGAAATACGCGGCTTATGCGGACGATGTTCTTTTTTATGTACAACAACCCATGATATCTCTGCCTAATCTCCTTTCTGAATTTGATAGATATAGTGCTTTGTCTAATTTTAAAATCAATTTAACGAAGTCGGAAATCTTAAACGTTACAATTGCCCCGGCAATGGCACATGATATCAGCCCAGCATTTCCCTTTATATGGCAACCTTATTCTTTTAAATACTTAGGGGTACATATTACTGCCCAGGTGGAGGATCTAGCACGAGCAAATTATATTCCTTTACTTAACACAATTAGAGCTAACTTTGCGAATTGGCATCATTTAGCCACCTCCTGGATGGGGAGGGTGAATGTTGTCAAGATGAATGTGCTGCCCAGGGTGCTCTTCATGTTTCAAATGCTTCCGTTTAACATACCCGTCAATTTGGTGAGGACCTTAAATTCTTTGGTTAGAGCATATGTTTGGCGCCGCTCACAGCCTCGGCTTGCGCTCTCGCTACTTTCGCGGGGCAAAAGCCGGGGGGGGTTGGCGGTGCCGGACTTCGGGAGATATCTGAATGCCATCTCCCTGGTTCGGATAGCCGATTGGAAATTTCATACAGAGGAAAAGCTCTGGGTACAGCTGGAGCAGAAGCTGGCAAATACATCATTATATACTCAACTTTGGATACCGCCGGAGACTAGAAATCTTGCTGACACTATTTCGCCTTTAACCAGTTCGGTTTTCCGCGTCTGGGATCGGCTTCATAGGCTCCATAAAATTCCATACAACTCACCGCTTATGCCGATTTTAGGCCATAGCCTTTTCCCGCCTGGTTATAAAGATCACTGTTTCTCCCAGTGGCTACCACAGGCCAATGCTACGCTGCTGCATCATATAACGGGGACGGAAGGAATACTTCCATTCTCTAAAATATGCCAGGCCTCACCAAAGACATTTATGGATTGTTGGAAATACCACCAACTCCAGCAATTTGTAAAAAAACTGCCTTACCCCTTACGCAACATACACTCCCTGAACCCGATTGAACAAATCCTAGCACGCCCTGAATCAGGTAAAGGTTTATTATCAAAGTTTTATAAGGCATTGGACGCACTAAGCCCCAACTCCACCCCACATTTTTTGAAACAGTGGCAACTAGATTTTAAATGTACTTTTTCGCCGACACAGGAGGAGGTTATTCTTCAATTGTCTCATAGTTCAGGAACATCGGCGCGGACAGCAGAAGCCAATTATAAGTTTCTCACTAGATGGCACTACTCCCCCGTTAAGCTACAGAGGATGACACCATCTCTCTCGGCTGCCTGTTGGAGAGGCTGTGGGCTTAGAGCTACGCACGCACATATATGGTGGTTCTGCCCAGCAATCCGACCCTTTTGGACTAGCGTACTATCTTTAATTGAAGAGATTCAGGGTTTACCTATTGCTAGGGATCCGTTGTCTGTCTTATTCCATGACACTAAACTTCCTCCGGCCCAGTATCAAAAGTCTATTACCCCTCACCTTTTAAATGCAGCCAAAGCATTAATCCCAAAATATTGGAAACAGTCTACAGTCCCCTCGATACCTCAATGGTTGCGGGCAGTCGACCGTACTTACTACCTGGAAGACATGACATTGGATCTTCGTGGTCAGGCATCTCTGGCACGTAAGATTTGGTCATGTTGGTTAACATTTACCCACACTAACATATACGCTTCATATATGGCTGAGGCCTCTCTAGGTTAGAACGTCAAGACTGGTGAAACACCAAGGGACCCCCTTCCTTTTTTTTTTTTTTTTTTTTTTTTTTTTTTTTTTTTTTTTTTTTTTTTTTTTTTTTTTTTTTTCCCCAGCTTTCTTTTTTCCATCTTTCTCCTCTCTTTTCTTTCTCTCCTCTCTTTAGTGGAGAGCCCCGCTTAAACAAATGGACTAAAATGCTTAACAATCCCAGAAATATTGATTTTTGTAGGTATATTAAACCGTATGTTTTCTGCATTGGTTCTAGTTATGACGAGCAGGGACTGCCTAACTGTATATAATCTGGGGAGACCCCCCTTTTTCTTTTCTTTTTTTTTTTCATGCTTGTATAATCTGTATAAAACTCAATAAAAAACATATTAAAAAAAAAAAAAAAAAAAAAACCAGGGAGAGAAAATGGCTAATTGGGCCCAATTTGGACATTTTCACTTAGGGGTGTACTCACTTTTGGTGCCAGCGGTTTAGACATTTATGGCTGTGTGTTGAGTTATTTTGAGGAGACAGCAAATTTACACTGTTATAAAAGCTGTACACTCACTACTTTACATTGCAGCAAAGTGTAATTTCTTAAGTGTTGTCACATGAAAAGATATAATAAAATATTTACAAAAACGTGAGGAGTGTACTCACTTTTGTGAGATACTGTAAATGAAAGATATAATACCAGCATATCAGAAAAAAAATTAAAAAGTTCAAATCCAGAATCACCTGGTTGGAAAAAGGATCACCCTCCTTATGTCAGTATTTTGTTGGACTACCTTTTGCTTTAATTACAGCCTTTAGTCTGTTGGGATATGTCTCTACTAACTTTGCACATCTAAACTTTGCAATATTTACCTGCTCTTCTTTGCAGAACTTCTCAAGTTCAGTAAAATTTGATGCTGGCAGTTTGTGGACTGCAGTCTTCAATCCTGCAAGTGCTCCAGTTCCTGCTGCAGAGAAACAACCCCATAACAGGATATTACCACCTCCATGCTTTACTATACGAATGGTTTATTTGGATGGTGAGTCGGGATGAGCTTCGAGTGTTCGTTCATTCATAGAACGACGAACAAACGGGGAAGTTTGCAGGAAATTCGCTGGCCATAATGCAATGCTTGTGATTGGCCAAAGCTTGCTCCTTGACCCTTATGCTTTGGCCAATCACAGCACAATGTCCATGACATGGGTGTTTTTTTGGTGGTGAACCAGCACCAATAATATTAGGGGCATATTTGCTGTACCCCCTTGTGCATCTCAGGCACTCTTCCTTCTGCTCCAGACGTGGGTGTTTTTTTTGTTGGTGAACCAGCACCAATACTATTAGGGGCACAATTGCTGTACCCCCTTGTGAATCTCAGGCGCTCTTCCTTCTGCTCCAGACGTGGGTGTTTTTTTTTTTGGTGGCGAAACAGCACCAATAATATTAGGGGCATAATTGCTGTACCCCCTTGTGCCTCTCAGGTGCTATTCCTTCTGCCTCAGCAGGGGTTTTCTTTTTTTTTTTGGCTTTATTCACTTTTTCTTTATTAATAAAATAAATATAATAAAACGGTTTATAGTGCACCAAACACAAAAGTATTGCTCCCAAGCACCATATTCCCTTTCCACGCTCTATACTAAAAAGTTATAAAAATCCCCCCCAAAAAATAAAACACAATAATAAAACAGTTTATAGTACACCAAACACAGCAGCCTCTGTGTCTACAGTGAAAAGTGGTGGCCATGGACATGGTGCATCCTCTGCAGGCAGGGCATGCTTGTCCTTTTTTTCTGATGCTGGCCATGTTATTAAGCCACAACATGCAGAAGAGTTGGTGGAGTGAATAACTAAGCCATCCTCATCCTCCTCGTCCCCTGTCACACAGGCTCATACTAGTTTGTCTTCCACCGCAGCCGCCAAAGTGGCCCGTTCCAACCGGCTCCTTGTCTACAGCTACTCCATCCATAGCCTCACCATCATGCATGGAGGAGTCACCTGAATTATTTGGTCATAATGTCAGTTGCATGATGCTGAATGATGTGCAGCAATTTGAATGCTCTTATGTTGGTTCCCAGATTGAGGAAGGGAATAATGTGAGCCTAGATAGAGGGGGGTGACAATGACGGACAAGAAACTAGCAGTCATGTTCCCACAGCTGCAGCATACTGCCAAGTTTGCTCTAGTGACGAGGAGGGAGGGGATGATGAGGTCACTGACTGTACTTGGGTGCCTGAGAGAACAGAGGAGGAAAGTAAGGATGAGGAGGAGGTGGCACAACTCCAACAAGGCAGGATGTGCTCGACATTCAATGGGAATTCAACCTGCCCACCAACCGCCTCATTTGTGACATGCCCACCAGGTGGAACTCAACAATGGCAATGCTGCAGCAGCTGCACATGCAGCAGAGGGCCATCAATGAGTATCTGTGTGAGTATGGCTCAAGGACAGGCTCAGGGGAGCTTGGCTTCTTTTTGCCATGCCAGTGGCTGCTGATAAAGGATGCATGCACTGTCCTTTCACCAGTTGAGGAGGCCACAAGGATGGTGTACCGCGACAATGCATGCATCAGTGACACTATCCCTCTAGTCTACCTGCTGGAGCACACGCTTCATGGAATCATGGACAGGGCACTTGAGGCAGAACAGAAGGAGTTAGAGGAGGACTTCCTTTCCTCACAAGGCCCCCTTTATGCAGATGTCATTCCTGCGACAAAACACACAGGAGCAACAGGAAGAAGAGGAGGAGGATTGTGGCAGCATGGATGTAGAGGATAACATACAGCAGTCTTCAAGGGATGGTTGTCATTCCCCAGAAACCCCAGGAGTTGTACGTGGCTGGGGAGAGGTTGCTCCTGACAATGTCATTCTTAGTGACCCAGAAGACTCACAAACTCATGCCTCCTCAAACTTACACTGCAATGGCTCCCTGATTCTGTAAAGCCTGCAAAAGGACCAGAGGATTTGTGGTATCAAGGAGAGGGATTATTACTGGTTGGCAACCCTTCTTGATCCACGTTACAAGGGTAAAGTTGCAGAGCTCATCCTGCTTTCACAAAGGGAGCAGAGTATGAAACATCTTGGGGACGCCTTGAAGAAAAATTTGTATAACACCTTTCCAGACACTGGGAGGTTAATGTTCTCTGGACATGTTTCTGAGGCATCGTTCAGCCAAAGGAGGAGAGGTGGAAAAGGCGGCTGCCTGACTGATGCCTTTAACCGACTCTTTAGTCCTAAGCGCCCAGGGCTGTTAGGTTTAGGCAACCACCGGCAGCGTCTCCATCATATGGTGCAGGATTATCTAGGGGCAAGAGCAGACTTGGAGACCTTTCCAACTGAGCATCCACTGGGTTACTGGGTCTGGAGGATGGACTACTGGCCAGAACTTGCTCAATATGCAATCAAGCTACTGGCCTGTCATGCTTCCAGCGTGCTTTCCGAACAGACATTCAGTGCTGCTGAAAGTTTTGTGATGGACAAAAGATTGTAAAAAGCAGAGACTACCCAGCGCTATGGAGTGCGTAAAGCAAAATATGTATAAATGTAAACAGGTGTGAGCTGCCACCAACCCACCCCTGTAAAAACAGGGGTGCAAATGTTAAAGGGAAGAGTAAGTTTGTATAAGACGCTACCTGTTGAGCAAACTTTAAAATGTTTCCCCCATAAACGTAAAACCAATAAACAATCTATTAGTGATAAATAAAGGGCTTGTGCTGAATAAGAGCTGATGGGTGGGCTAATAAACACCCCCCTAAAAAAATGTGCTCAGTGCAAAACAAATTATTTGAAAGCTTGAAATAAACAAAAGTGCACACTGTGTCATAAATTTTATTATCTGGACGCGGTGATAAGTGCCAGTGGATAACGTGTTAACAACGTATATGGTAAGTGATAATAAGGTGTTGGTATATAACTTAACCAAAAATGAAATAAAACCACCTGGTGTGGTAAAAATATATATCATTGTCCGTAATAGGTGTTTTTGAAAGTGAGTATTAGTGCCTATACCAGGGAGCCCACTAGGTATCGCACTGTTACTGACTGTTTCTGTCTTTTCTGGGTAGGGAAAATGGATGTAGTTGTTTTTCCACCACAGAGAGAAAAGGGCTGATCCGGGGTTTCTTTAAGACTGTTATGGGCCAAGCCGATGGATGCCTCCACAGCAATATTCACAGTTCTATAAAGCTCAAACAGACAAAGGACCCCATTGGCGTAGTATACAATAGTTTGAAAGGCAAAGCAAGTAAACACTCATACTTCAGACTGATCACAATCAGTTCAGGATGCCAGGATGCTTCCGCTTCTGCATTCCATGGCTCCACTCTGCTAAACCGGAAGTGACGTATGACGTGCATAACTCCGTCCTACGCGTTTCGTCATTCAGACGTCTAACGCGTAGGGCGGAGTTACGCACGTCATACATCACTTCCCGTTTAGCAGAGTGGAGCCGTGGAAGCATCCAGGCGTCCTGAACTAATTGTGATCAGTCCGAAGTGTGAGTGTTTCCTTGCTTTGCCTTTCAAACTATTGTATACTACGCCAATGGGGTCCTTTTTTCTGTTTGAGCTTTATAGAACTATGAATATCGCTGTGGAGGCATCCATCGGCTTGGCCCATAACAGTCTTAAAGAAACCCCGGATCAGCCCTTTTCTCTCTGTGGTAGAAAAACAACTACATCCATTTTCCCTACCCAGAAAAGACAAAAGATTGTGTCTGTCCACAGACTCTGTTGATCAGCTGACTTTTAATAAAGTCCTGGATCAACAGTAGCTATCAAGCCCCTGATGCTGATGTAACTGATTGAATTTGGTAGGGGTCTGCCATCCCTTAAAGACTGCATATGCTGCCTATCCTATTCCTCGAACTTAATAATGCTAGCTTCCGACATAGTTTTTGGTTTGAGCCACCACCAACACCCAAGGCCTAATTTTTCTGCACTTGTATGACAGGTACATGCAATTTCAATTACTTATCAAATTTTTTACAGCAGGGCTCGTTGCTGTGCCCAGCAAGAGTAACTGCGAGGGGTTGCGGTGTTCAGTCACCACCAACAACCAAGGCCCAATTTTTGTGCACCTGTATGACAAGTACATGCGATTTCAAATTTGTATGGAATTTTTATCAGCAGGGCCCGTTCCTGCACCCAGCAAGAGTAACTGCGAGGAGTTGCTGTGTTCAAGCACCACCAACAACCAAGGCCCAATTTTTCTGCACCTGTATGACAAGTACATGCGATTTAAAATTTGTATGGAATTTTTAACAGCAGGGCCCATTCCTATGCCCAGCAAGAGTAACTGTGAGGGGTTTCAGTGTTCAGGCATCACCATCAACCAAGGCCCAATTTTTCTGCACCTGTATGAAAAGTACATGCGATTTCAGATTTGTATGGAATTTTTAACAGCAGGGCCGTTCCTGCGCCCAGCAAGAGTAATTGCGAGGGGTTGCAGTGTTCAGGCACCACCAACAACCAAGGCCCAATTTTTCTGCACCTGTATGACAAGTACATGCGATTTTAAATTCGTATGGAATTTTTAACAGCAGGGCCGTTCCTGCACCCAGCAAGAGTAACTGCGAGGGGTTGCGGTGTTCAGGCACCACCAACAACCAAGGCCCAATTTTTCTGCACCTGTATGACAAGTACATGCGATTTTAAATTTGTATGGAATTTTTAACAGCAGGGCCCGTTCCTGTGCCCAGCAAGAGTAATTGCGAGGGGTTGCAGTGTTCAGGCGCCACCAACAACCAAGGCCCAATTTTTCTGCACCTGTATGACAAGTACATGCGATTTTAAATTTGTATGGAATTTTTAACAGCAGGGCCCGTTCCTGTGCCCAGCAAGAGTAATTGCGAGGGGTTGCAGTGTTCAGGCGCCACCAACAACCAAGGCCCAATTTTTCTGCACCTGTATGACAAGTACATGCAATTTCAAATTTGTATCGAATTTTTAACAGCAGGGCTCATTTTTTTTTTTTTTCTATATAATTTTGGCGTACCAGATCCAAATCCATACTAGATCCGAAGGGACTGGGAGGGGGGGGGGGGGCGGGGGGAAACCCTACGCCATTTTTTTGCTTTTTTTTTTTTAATCTGTATTGCCGGGAGCCGACAATACGTTACAGCCATGAGCAAGTTTAAATTACATTTTTTCCTTTTTTAGAAATGTCAGTATTGCTGTAGATCTATACATCGTACAAATTCACTACTTTGCAGGCACATTAAGGGGAGCCCCCAGCCACGATATTTAAAGGAATTTTTCATTTTTATTGTTTCACTTTAAGCATCAATAAAATCACTGCTCCTTTAAAGACAATCATTTTTCTCAATTAGGAAGATTTGTTCAGCACCTTATATCACTTTTTGTGGTGGAGTTTTCTGCAAAGAAATAATACTGTTGCACCTTATGAATTTATGGACTGGATGTATTTTTGTATTTAGTTTTTTATATAGGTTTATTAATTGGATGGAATTATTTGCACTATATGAAATATTGTTATTTATTATTTATAATATGTATTTATTATCACCAATTATTTATTTAGCACTTAGCACTTTTGGACTTGGCGCCTCGTATTGTCCCTTTCATTTGTTTTTTTTGGTTATCCAAAATTGATGGCAGCCGCATCTTTATATTTTATTTAATATTCATGTTCCACACATCACAGGGAAGCACCATTTTTTTGTTTTTTACTATGAACAAATATGGCATTGATCAGCATTGGTAGCAATCCTGACATTTTGACCTCATGCACACTGGGCATTTGCCCAGCTCTTCTCTTTTTCTTCTTCTTTTTTTTCTCTTTTCTCCTGGCATGAGAAAGGTGCCATAAAAAAACGCACCCAAATGTATTTATGCATATTTTGGCGGGTCAAGCATTTTGGCGCTTATTCATTCAATTGTCCAGGATTTTATTTTTTTTCTGGCTATTTAACCACTTAAGCCCCAGGCCTATTTCGGGCACTTTTTGTTTACAAGTTAAAACCAGTATTTTTTCCTAGAAAACTACTTAGAACCCCCAAACATTACATATATTTTTTTAGCAAAGACTCTGGAGAATAAAATGGCGGTCATTGCAATATTTTTTGTCACGCGGTATTTGCGCAGCGGTCTTTAAAATGCCATTTTTTTGGAAAAATTTCGAAAAATCACATTTCACTATATTTAAAAAAAAACTAAACAGTAAAGTTAGCCCTTTTTTTTGTATATTGTGAAAGATGATGCCACGGCGAGTAAATAGATATCCAACATGTTACGGTTCAAAATTGCGCACAAACTACGGTCAATAGAAATCTCAAAAGGTGACGCTTTAAAAAATTTTAACGGTTACCAGTTTAGAGTTGGAGTGTAGCTCTTTTTTTAAAATGATTGCTCACGCTCTGGCGATCGCGGCGATACCTCACATGTGTGGGACGGGAGACCCGGGCAAAGTCGCGGAAGGCAGTGGGAGGGGGGGACGTCCCCTCTCGCTCACCGGGGTAACGACTGAGCGGCTCCCGAGCCGCATTGGTCATTACCGCCGGAAAGCCGACCGCCGGCTCTATACAACGGTACCAGGGTGATGCCTCTAGCTAGCTAGAGGCATCACCCCTGTATAACACCGCAAAGTCTGCCGACGTAAATATATACGTTACTTTGCGGTAAGTGGTTAAAGATAAATGAACATTCAACAGTTAAACCTGCTTAGCATTTACACACATTTAGGCACATTGGGGCATTTATTTTCTACTCAAACACTTCTCTCCTGAAAGCACAGTTGATATGTGAGATGCTTTTTCTTTCAGGTGTGGTTTTTCTTCTCTTTTTTCTTCATCTCAATTCAGGATATCTGGGTTTCGGTGCGTTTCTGGTGCGTTTACATCCGATCTGGTGCATTTCTCATGTTACATAGTTAGTGTGGTTGAAAAAAGACACAATTCTATCTAGTTCAAGCTATAAAAGGGGGAAAAATATACAATCCTATATGCACAATCCTATATACACAGTTGATCCAGAGGAAGTCTAAAAACCCAAGCAAAGCATGAATAATTTGCTCCAGCAGTAGAAAAAATTATTTCCTGATCTTCCAAGAGGCAATCGGATATTCCCTGGATCAACTTTACCCATAGATGTTAGTACCCAGTTATATTATGTACATTTAGGGATAAATCCAGGCTTTTTTTAAAGCAATCTACTGAGCTGGACAAAACCAGCTCTTGAGGGAGTTTAAAGAAACTTTCCATATTTGGAGATTAAATCTCTTTTCCTCCAGACGTAAAGCATGCCCCCTTGTCCCCTGTGATGAACCTAAAGTGAATAACTCAGAACCAAGTTCACTAAATGGACCACTTATGAATTTCTACATGTTAATCATTTCCCCCTTAATCTCCTCTTCTCAGGAGAAAATACATTTAGTTCCTCTAATCTTTTCTCATAGCTGAGCTCATCCATGCCTCCTATCACTTTGGTTGCCCTTCTCTGCACTTTCTCCAGTTCCCCGATATCCTTTCCATGAACTGGTGCCCAAAACTGAACTGCATGTTGCAGATGAGGTCTTACTGATGAATAGGGGCAAAATGATATCTCTCTCTCTGGAGTCTCTACCTCTTAATACAAGAAAGGATTTTACTCACCTTGGAAACTGCTGCTTGGCATAGCATGCTATTAATAAAGTGGTTTTAAAGGCGGACATTTTTAAACAGTTGCCCAATTATCATATTACATAAAAATATGCAACTATCTTTTTATTCTACAGGGCCTCTGCTCTCAGAAAATGTATAATATTCTAGGGCTTAAAGTAATTTTGTTGCCAAAAATGAAGATTTTTACATGTATGCAAAAAAAATGTAAAAAATTTCTCTGGCGCCAAACTGCTTAAATAATTGAGCTTCATGCACACTGTGCTCCTTTTGATGCTTTTTTCCCCTACAGGGGAAACCCAGCTTAAACAAGATGGTAATAGCCACATTTTCATAAGCATTTTTGCACATTCACTCACAGCTATGCACAGAGATGTATAGTAACTAAGTAGAACTACTTCACTACTGTACTTAAGTACCGAAAGGCAGTATCTGTACTTTCCTAGAGTAGAATTTTTTTCTCCTACTTCCACTTTTACTTCACTACATTTATTCAATGAGTTCAATATTTCTACTCTGATATTTTTTTTTTTTTGTGCTGCATAGTTACTCGTTACTATTATAAAAATTACCACTGCCAGAACAGTAGATGGCAGGTTTCATGAAGCTCAAAACATGTATTATCAGGGCATACAAAAATAAAAGCTACTGTATGTATAAATAAAAGCTGCATTTGAAATAATAAAAAACAATATGATGTTCAAACTTTTGACTTCTTTCTTTAATAACTACATAATACAGTACTTGTACTTTTACTTTCAGTACTTGAGTAGCATTTTTTTTTTCAAAACTACTGGTACTTTTACTTTCAGTACTTGAGTAGCAAAACTTAAAAAAAAAACTTCCTGCAATACTTAAGTACAAAAAATGTTGAATACTTTAGTACTTCTACTCAAGTCACTTTTTGATCGAGCACTTCCACTTCTACTCAAGTCACTTTTTGATCGAGCACTTGTACTTTTACTCAAGTATGGGTTTTGAGTACTTTATACAACTCTGGCTATGCATGTTTTGCAATAAAGCATTCTACTGGCCATAATAAACATTTGTTCTGCCCTTTAGAAAATGCAAAAATGCACACTTTATATGCGATTGCATTTTTTTATGCTTAAACGTTCCTCTCCTAATTGTGACTTTGATTGGGTTTTTTTCTTCTGCCTATAAACACTCTGGTCTCTAAAAGCCTACAAATGCCTATTTGTGCAATGACACATGAGCTAACATAGAGTGGCGTTTATATGCAGAAAAAAACATCAAATGCCTGTAAAACAGACGTTTTTAAGCTGCAGTGTGCATGAGGCCTCAAAAACAGCGTTTCTGTCGACCAGTGTGTCCTTAAAGCGGAACTATACACACCTCGGCTCAAGCGATGTGGCGTCCCCAAACTCCCCGCAATGTCGCTTACATCTTCAGGCGGCCGGCTTCCGGGTCTCGATCACTTTCATTGGTTCGGGCGGGGATGATGTCATTCCCGTGCATGCGCGGAAGTTAAGTCACATTCGGCATTGCTGATTTTGTACAGTGAGCTGTGTGCATGTGGCTCACTGTACAAGGGTGAAACAGGCTGGTAAGTATATATAATGCAGAAAAGACAACGTTTTTACCCCATTTTTACCTTAAGCCTAAAGTTCCACTTTAAAAGTAATCTGTTACAGAATAATAAAAACATATCCGCCATGTATTTGAAGAAAAATAGCACTGTTCTAGAGCATTGCTTTGGCTTGGAATTGCTGTCTTAGTATATTTTTTTTTTCTAAGGGTACTTTTTATAAAGTGGTGTATATATACAAATATTAGACACATGGCAAAAAAAAACCAAAATGTTCTGCCCAGACTACTGGTTATTTACCAAGAATGACTACAAACAGTCCCCCCAAATAGTATACAATGGAGCTAATTAGCTACCAGGAAGCAAGCAGTATATAATTTTGGGGAAATTCCCTATTGCCATTGGTACCAGCCACTGTTTTCCACATTGAAGCATAAACGCTCTCTAGCTCAAGTAAAACAATGATATCTCAGAATGCTGTGTAATCTTCTGGGAAAATGTGTCACCTTGCTAAATCTAAATGACTTGATAAATAGTGTTATAGTATTAATCAAGGTTCAATATTTACTAACACAATGGGCGTTATACGTTCCAACACGGGATTAAAGCACTCATAACAGATAAAGCATACACTATGGATATAATGGATGTTGGCTAGTCTAACTGCTGATTGATTGCTCAGATTGTTCAAGCACTGTGCAAGTTAATACCTACAGAGAAGGTAATGTGGCCAGATAATCCCTGGTGCCACCTTATCCTGGGTTTACACTAGTGAAGGATTCAACTGGAACAATCACAATGAACCCATACAAGAACTAATGGTGCCGCTCAAAGCTCCAGCAGGTTCTTGTCTGTTGTCAGCCTCTGAGAGTGCAAGCAGGAAAAAAGCTTGTCCCAGCTCCGTAGACAACAATGAGGAGAAAAGGAAAGTCCTGAAAGCCGCACATCACACAAAACCCGTGTGTGTAAAGAGTGGAAACAGCTTCAGCCTAGACTCCATCCAGGCCACACACCCCAGTGTGTTTCACCCCACCCACAGGGCTTAGTCATGGGGAATGACCAAGCCATGTGGGTGGGGCGAAACACGTCAAGGGTGTACCCTGAACGTAATTTAGGTTGAGGCTTCTTCCACTCTTTACACCATGGCCGGGACAAGGAGTGGGCGGGAGGGACGGCTGCCCTGGGCACTGTGGTGTCATGTGAGTTGAGGGGGCACCTCAAGGAGATTGGGGGAGGGGATTTGTGTTGGGAGGAGGAAATTGGGGGTGGCAGATGGTAAGAATGGGGAATTTGGGGAGGGGATTTTGGGGGATTTGTGTTGGGAGGGAGGAACAGTGCTAGGAGGAGGGATTTGGGAGGTTTGTGCTAGAAAAGGTAGGAGAAGGGGTTTGTGCTAGGAGGGGAATTTTTTTGGAGGGGGAAGGGGGATTTATGCTACTTGGGATGATTGGGGGGTATTTGTTTTAGGAGGGGAACTTTGGGGGGAGGGATTTGCGTTATGATGGGAAAAGTTGGGGGAAGGGAATTTGAGTTGGGGGGGTTTGGAGTAGGAGGGGGAGAGAAATTGTACTTGGAGGGGACATTTGAGGGGTAGAAGATTTGTGCTAGGAGGGGGACATTTTTTTGGGGGGGGGGATTTGTGCTGGGTGCATATGGGGAGAGAAGATTTCAGCTGGGGGGCAAAGATGTGTGCATGCAGATTAGTGCTCAAATTTTATGGGGGGGGGGGGGATTTTTGACACATAATGCTCATACATCTTGGGGGGGGCACAATTTGGCTTGCTCGCCCTGGGCTCTAAATGACCTTGTCCTGGCATTGCTTTACACACAGGTTTTTGTGATGTGTGGCTTTCAGGACTTTCCTTTTCTTCTCATAGAACAAATCAGCGAACACACGAACACCCAATGTTCGAGTCAAACTTAAGTTTGACTCGAACATCAAGCCCATCTCTACATTTTATAGACAACTATATAGATCAAACTAAAGTGAGGGACAAAAAAGAAGAAAAGAGGGACAGAGGGACTTTGTTCCAAATCAGGGACAGTCCCTCTAAATCAGGGACAGTTGGGAGCTATGTTTAGTCCACCATCCTGAGCACCATGTGCATTACAGGGCTTCTCAGACCACTGTCCAGAGAACTGTGTAGCATTTACAGGGCTCCCGACCGTCCAGAGCACTGTGTGCATTACAGGCCTCCTCCTAAGACCGTCCAGAGCACTTTGGGCATTACAGGCCTCCTCAGACCACCATCCAGAGCACTGTGTGCATTACAGGCCTCCTCAGACCACCATCCAGAGCACCGTGTGCATTACAGTCCTCCTCCTCATACCATTCAGAGCACTGTGTGCATTACAGTCCTCCTCCTCATACCATTCAGAGCACTGTGTGCATTACAGTCCTCCTCCTCATACCGTTCAGAGCACTGTGTACATTACAAGCCTCCTCCTCAGACCTTCCAGAGCTCTGTGCAGCATTTACAGGCCTCCTCAGACCACTGTCCAGAGCACTGTGTGCATTACAGCCCTCCTCTTTACACCATCCAGACCTCTGTGCAGCAATTACAGGTCTCCTCAGATAACTGCCCAGAGAACTGTGCAGCATTTACAGGCCTCCCAACCATCAAGAGCACTGTGTGCATTACAGGCCTCCTCCTCAGACCATCCAGAGCACTGTGCATCATTTACAGGCCTCCTCAGACCACCATCCAGAGCACTGTATGTATTACAGGCCTCCTCAGACCGCCCAGAGCACTGTGTAGCACAGTGTAAATATCGTCAACGAAAATATTTTTGTCAACTAAATGAACACTATTTAGGTCGACTAAAATACAAACTTTAACTAAAACAATCCAGATGACTGAAATATGACTAAAACTAAAATGCCATTTTAGTCAAAAGACTATGACTAAAACTAAAATGAAATATTACTTTAAATTTCACACTGCCTTGATTTCAAATGGACAGGGATACTATAAGAACACCGAGAGCAAAAAAAAAATAGACATAACACGCATACATTGTTTAAAAAACAAGGTTTACCTGCAGTTCCACGCTAATTTACTTATCAGTTTTTTATATCTCTTAAGGACTCCACTGGATCAATTTCAGTACGACCAACCTGCCCATAGATGCATCAAAATTCAGCAGGATTTCGATCTGTCTATAGCCGGCTTTAGGTGCTTCTTGGCACATCTCGCAAATCTCCTGGAGTGTCAGGCCTGCAAAAGACTATATCTAAAGAGCCTCCAGGGGACTGTATTATATTTAGAGAGATGCAGTAGAAAGGGGACTTGTGCAAGAGATCAGGATAGTGCACTTTAGGCTGACTAGCCCAACAATATTAATGTTTCGGAGTCTGGATTTACGGTCTAACCTTTAAAGGATCACATAAATGTATTTGTGTTACTGATAAGGCAAATTGAATTGCAGTTCCCCTTTGCATTCACTGTGTCTGAAAAAAGGTCTGGAACATAAAAAGAAAGATAAAACATAAGTATTATGACCAGGACAACTGGAAAACCCTGATAAGATTGAGTACATACCAGAAAGTACAAACATACAGCTGAAGGAGGACCTAATATCCAATATACTGTTTTTTTTTTTTTTTTCAAGTTACGTGCACAGATGCTAAAATGTGTGCAACTGTAACACTTACAGATAATATTTTCTGCCACAGAGATCACAGTACTCACTCGACAATGCCTTTATGTGCTTTTCTCTCCATAAGGATGGTGCCACCTTTGTCCAGGCATCATGCAGGGTCAGTATCTACTTCTTAAAGTAGAACTATAGACAAAACCTTTTTTTTTTCATTTATGGATAGAGTAAGCAATAGTTATACCTTCTGTCAGATTTTTTCCCATCTGTGTCCCATTGCGAAGATTTCCCCTCACTTCCTGTCCCACTGCCAAACAGGAAGGTAGAGGAAATACCTGCAAATTAAGAGAATTCCTTGGGGACCCCCAGGTCACCAGAACTAGTGTCCCCATTGGAAGATTTCCCCTCTGTTACTTTTCTGAGGACAACCCCAAATTTGGGATTTTCTTTTACTTAAACTTGCAATGACAATGGTAAACAGGACACAAAGATAGGGTGAATCTCCTTAATGATGACACAGACAGAAATAAAACTGTCAGGGGTTCTAATCCACCTCTACTAAAAAAAAGTTTTGCCTTTAGTTATACTTTAACCACATCCCGCCCGGCCTATAGCAAAATGATGGCCGGGTGGTGGTTTCATTATCCTGACTGGGTGTCATATGACCTCCAGCACGATAAGCCGCTCACGCACACCCCCGAGGGTGCACAGTGTGGCGATCTGTACTATAGTGTGTCGTTCTGACACACTGCATCTCTGATCTCGGTAAAGAACCTATGACATAAGCTATCAGCTTTGCCTTTATTCGCGCTGACAAGGCGCCAGGAGAGGAGAGCCGATAAGCGGCTCTCCTGACAGGGGGAGGGGTGATGATCAGTGCATTGATTATCAGTGCAGACCCACCAAGGATGTAAACCAGTGCCCATCTGGGATGCCAACCAGTTACCATCAAGGATGCCTTTCAGTGCCTCTTCATCAGTGCCCCCCGTCGGTGCTGCCTATCAGTGCCCATCAGTGCTGCCCATCAGAGCCACATATCAGTGCCCATCAGTGCCACCTATCAGTTAAAGAAAATAAATGCGCTTATCCAAAACAACAGTGCTAAAAAAAAATCACTAATAGCATTAATTAAAAAAGGGTGTTGTTTCAGGTGTAGATTCAAGAGATCGATCGTTTATCGGCAACACCGATATATCGAGGGCCAATATGCACTTTCCCCAATATATCGGAATCGACCTTTGGATTTACCGATATTGCCGATATTGCCGTGACATCACCGCGTTTGTTGCGACATTCCTCCGTGCACCGGGCAGCTTAGGGCACCAAAGGGGGCCAGCCAGCCAGTCAGCCACCACAGGATGCCAGCCAGCCACCACAGGGTGCCAGCCAGCCACCCACCCACCACAGGGTGACAGCCAGCCAGCCAGCCACACCAGGGTGCCAGCCAGCCAGCCACCCACCACAGGGTGCCAGCCAGTCATCCACCCACCCACCCACCACAGGGTGCAAGCCAGCCAGCCATCACAGGGTGCCAGCCAGCCACACACCAGAGGGTGGCAGCCAGCCAGCCACCCACCCACCACAGGGTGCCAGCAAACCACCCACCCACCACAGGGTGCCAGCCAGCGACCCACCACAGGGTGCCAGCCAGCTGCCCACCCACCACAGGGTGCCAGCCAGCCACCCACCAAAGGGTGCCAGCCACTCATCACCACAGGGTGCCAGCTAGCCATTTTGTTTAAGCCTATATTAGTGTCTTTTCAAGTTTCAATGGAGATGGATGGAGATAGAAAAATTCAAAGTGTGGTCTGGGACTATTTCTCTTTTCCATCTCCAGGAATATCAGCAGCACTATGCAACACTTGCAAAAACAATGTAAGCATGGGATCAATAACTGCAAAAAACAAAAATACATCTAATCTTTGGGCCCATCTAAGAGTTCATCATGTTGAATTGTATAATGCAGGACAGAAAAAAACAAATGAATCAAGAGGAAAGATCACTATCCCAGGCAACAATAACATACATGTTTCAGAAAAAAAACAGGTGGCTAAAATCTGATGGAAGATCCCAACTGCTGGACAGAGTAATCACTGAGATGATAGTCACTGATAACCAGCCATTTACAATAGTGTCTGACTCTGGATTTCAGCAGTGTCCATGCTTGAGCCAAGGTACACACTGAAGAGTGACAACTTTTATGAAACTGAAATGCTGCAAAAGATTCACCAAAGGGTCGTTGATTAAGTAAAGGCTATGCTGTAACCAGAGAATGCTGGCAACTCACTCTCATTCACGATTGCTGGTCAGGACAAACAGAATCACTAATGAGTCTTACATGCCACTTCATTGACAGTGGATGGACAAGAAGGCCTTTGGTGTTGAATACAAAAGTGATGCAAGGATCCCACACTGGGGAGTACATCAGAGAAATGTTCCTAGGCATGCTAGAAGAATGGGGAATCTCCAAAGACCGGGTGATGCTTGTGCTGCGAGACAGTGGAGCGAACATGGTTAAAGGTCTGAGACTTGCTGAAGTGTCAGACCTCAGTTGCATGGCACACACCCTCCAACTTGTGGTAAATGATGGTCTGTCAAACCAGAAAGCATTGCTTGATATTATTAGCATGCTGAAGAAGTGCGCAGGCTATTTTCACCATTCTATTCTTGCCAAGCAGGGGCTGAGGTGCATTCAAGAAGACCTTGGCCTACCCAAAAACAACCCGATACAGGCTGTTCCAACACGATGGAACTCAACGCTACACATGTTACAAAGGATGCTGGAGCAGAAGTGAGCTCTCACTATATATTCTGGTGAATATGGACTTGGAGGACATTCTTGTCCTACTGCTGATCAGTGGGACATACAGTAGTAGCCAACATTATTAAGACGCTCCTACCCATTGAAGAAGTGACACTAGAGGTGAGTCATTACGACTCATCTGTGTCCTCTGTCATCCCATGTGTGAGAGTGCTGAAGTTGCTTCTTCAACGGGAAGGACCCAACACACGTGGCATCAAAGCATGTAGGCAGGCCATGAGGGACAGCCTCGCCAAAAGGTTTGAGAAGCATGAGGAGAATAAAACTGTTGTGCTTGCATGTCTTTTGGATCCTCGATACAAGAACCATCCTTTCTCTTCTGATGATGTATTGACCAAGGCAAAACAATAGCTGGCAGTAGAGATTCAAGTTCAACAGAAGGTGCAGGAGATTCCTCCTGACGAAAAGAAAAGTCAAGAAGAGAAGGTTTCTGATGTGGAAGAGCAGGATGCAGGAGTAAAATGTCCAAAAAGACAACGGACAGAAGAGAAAATTCATCGTGGTGAAAAAGATGCCATGTTCAGTGTTTTATTGGGGCCTCATGCAGAGGATTCTTCTCAATCTGCAATAATGACCCTGGATGATGAACTTCATCTCTATTTGAAGGAACCAGTAATTGACAGAAAAAGTGATCCTCTTCAGTGGTGGAAAGAAAATGAGGCACGCTACAAAATACTTGCTTGTCATGCTAGACGATACCTTTCTGCTTCTCCTTCCCCAGTACCAAGTGAGCGTGTTTTTAGTCAAGTGGCAGCAATTTATGAAAAGAAAAGACGCCGTTTAACATGCTGAAATGTTATGCTTTCTGCACTATAATATTGTTATACTTAACTGGGGGTATTAATTTGAAAGTGTAGTAGCAGTAATGTCTGTCCATCAGTCCACTCCAATCCACTGTCTAGCTTTTGTCTAGCTATTTTTTCTAGCAGGTTTGCACTGACTGTGCTGCGCAGCAGTCAGTGCAAACCTGCTAGAAAAAAAGCTAGACAGTGGACTGGAGACAGTGGACTACTACTGCAGTAGTGCGCCACTCACTGCTGCAATGATTTTAAATCACTGCTGCAGTAGTGCAGTAGTGATTTAAAATTATTGAGTGAGTGCCCTACTGCAACAGGAGTCCACTGACTCCACTCCAGTCCAATCCACTGTGTAGCTGTTGTGTTGCCTAGCTTTTTTTCTAGCAGTTTTGCACTGACTGCAGTAGTTGCAGTGAGTGCCCTACTGCAGAGGTAGTCCACTGACTCCAGTCCAATCCACTGTGTAGCTGTTGTGTTGCCTACCTTTTTTTCTAGCAGTTTTTGCAGTGACTGCAGTAGTTGCCATACTGCAGACTGCAGAGGTAGCCCACTGACTCCAGTCCAATCCACTGTGTAGCTGTTGTGTTGCCTATCTTTTTTCTCGAAGTTTTGCACTGACTGCAGTAGTTTCAGTTAGTGCCATACTGCAGACGTAGTCCACTGACTCCAGTCCAATCCACGGTGTAGCTGTTGTGTTGCCTATCTTTTTTTCTAGCAGTTTTTGCAGTGACTGCAGTAGTTGCAATGAGTGCCATACTGCAGACTGCAGAGGTAGTCCACTGACTCCAATCCATTCCACTGTCTAACTGTTGTCTAGCTATTTTTCTAGCAGTTTTGCACTGACTGCACTGCAGTAGTGAATTAAAATTATTGCAGTGAGTGATTGCACTACTGCAGCAGTTTATAAGCATTCATGCACAATCAGAATGATGTGAAACTAAATGTCCCTGCAATTGAAATTTTCCTATTAGTTCTCATGCAGTTAAGGTGAGAAGAACGAGCCCTTAATGTTAAAATTGTTAATAAATAAAGTTTTAAATTTTTACAGATTTGTGTCGAAATTTGTGATTATTTTGCAAAATTTTAAATGTGCAAAAATTTCGGCCAATATCGGCCAATATGCGATGGCCAAAATATCGGTATCGGCAACGAAAAACCGATATCGGTCGATCACTAGTAGATTCCCAACAACCATTCAGAGGCGATTCTTCCTGTATAAAATTGTGAACCCATTTAACCACTTTAGAAAATTACTTAGATAGCCCAAACATTATATATTTATTTTAAGCAGAGACCCTAGAGAATAAATTGGAGATCGTTGAAATATTTTTTATCACACCGCATTTGTGCAGCGGTCTTACAAACGCAATTTTTTTGGAAAAAATACTCTTTTTTTAATTAAAAAATAAGAAAACAGTAAAGTTAGCCCATTTTTTCTAAAATGTGAAAGATAATGTTATGCTGAGTAAATAGATACCCAACATGTCATGCTTCAAAATTGTGCACGCTCGTGTAATGGCAACAAACATTGGTACTTAAAAATCCATATAGGCAACATTTTAAAAATGTCTGCAGATTACCAATTTAGAGTTACAGAGGAGGTCTAGGAATCAAATTATTGCTCTCACTCTTACGATCGCGGCGATACCTCACATGTGTCGTTTGAACACCGTTTACATACGCGGACGCCACTTGCACATGCATTCGCTTCTGCGCGCGAGCTAACGTGGACGGGGCGCTTTAATTTTTTTTTCCTATTTATTTTATCTTTTATTTTTTATTTTTACAGCCCATTCACGCTGATCCGAGTTGGACCACGACTTGGTCAGCCTGACAAGTCGCAGTCCATCGCGTCCCATAGTGTAGTACAGGAACGGTTATAATAGGAGCAACACAAGTCGCTCCGACCAGTGGCGGCCCGTGCATAGGGGGCGCCAGGGCGCCGCCCCCCTACCCCTAAAAAAAAGAAAAAAAAAAAAGAAAAAAAAATGACAATGCGAACAAATAAAGTTTTACAAAAAAAAAATTGGGTTCGCCGGCCTCTGTAATGGAAGTGGTGGCTAAGGGGGGGGTTGGGGTTACGTCCCAGAAGAGGCGCCGATCGGCAGCCTTCTGGGGGCGTAACCCGAGCGCAAGTCCTTGCGATTGGACACCCCCACTTTCGGATATCCTGGCTGTGATTGGTCCAGTCTCCAGCCTGGACCAATCGTCATCCAGGACATCCGATCCCTGACGTCACAATGGGGGCGGTGCCGGTGCGTGAGTCAGTCACTCACCGTCACGCCGCTCGGAGGACGAGGGAGAAGCCGCTCTCCTTCCCGCCGCCACCGCCGCAGAGAGGACGGACTGGATCGAGGAGGGAAGAACCCGCCGCCGCCGCCGCCAGGTAAGTGCATTAAATTGAAGGGAGCACGCACGCTGGTCTCTGCATTCATTGGGGGACAATGCTGTGGGCACTCTGCATTTATTGGGGTACAATGCTGTGGGCACTCTGCATTTATTGGGGGACAATGCTGTGGGCACTCTGCATTTATTGGGGGACAATGCTGTGGGCACTCTGCATTTATTGGGGGACAATGCTGTGGCACTCTGCATTTATTGGGGTACAATGCTGTGGGCACTCTGCATTTATTGGGGTACAATGCTGTGGGCACTCTGCATTTATTGGGGGACAATGCTGTGGCACTCTGCATTTATTGGGGTACAATGCTATGGGCACTCTGCATGTATTGGGGTACAATGCTGTGGGCACTCTGCATTTATTGGGGTACAATGCTGTGGCGCTCTGCATTTATTGGGATACAATGCTGTGGCACTCTGCAATCATTGGGGTACAATGCTGTGGGCACTCTGCATTTATTGGGGTACAATGCTGTGGCGCTCTGCATTTATTGGGGTACAATGCTGTGGCACTCTGCAATCATTGGGGGACAATGCTGTGGGCACTCTGCATTTATTGGGGGACAATGCTGTGGGCACTCTGCAATCATTGGGGTACAATGCTGTGGCGCTCTGCATTTATTGGGGTACAATGCTGTGGCACTCTGCAATCATTGGGGTACAATGCTATGGGCACTCTGCAATCATTGGGGTACAATGCTGTGGGCACTCTGCAATCATTGGGGTACAATGCTGTGGCACTCTGCAATCATTGGGGTACAATGCTGTGGCACTCTGCAATCATTGGGGTACAATTCTGTGGCACTCTGCAATCATTGGGGTACAATGCTGTGGCACTCTGCAATCATTGGGGTACAATTCTGTGGCACTCTGCAATCATTGGGGTACAATGCTGTGGGCACTCTGCAATCATTGGGGTACAATGATGTGGGCACTCTGCATTTATTGGGGTACAATGCTGTGTCACTCTGCAATCATCGGGGTACAATTCTGTGGCACTCTGCAATCATTGGGGGACAATGCTGTGGGCACTCTGCAATCATTGGGGTACAATGCTGTGGGCACTCTGCAATCATTGGGGTACAATGCTGTGGGCACTCTGCAATCATTGGGGTACAATGCTGTGGCACTCTGCAATCATTGGGGTACAATGCTGTGGGCACTCTGCAATCATTGGGGGACAATGCTGTGGCGCTCTGCAATCATTGGGGTACAATTCTGTGGCACTCTGCAATCATTGGGGTACAATGCTGTGGGCACTCTGCAATCATTGGGGTACAATTCTGTGGCACTCTGCAATCATTGGGGTACAATGCTGTGGGCACTCTGCAATCATTGGGGTACAATGCTGTGGCACTCTGCAATCATTGGGGGACAATGCTGTGGGCACTCTGCAATCATTGGGGACAATGCTGTGGCGCTCTGCAGTGATTAGGGACAATGCTGTGGCGCTCTGCATTGAAAGGGGCATGCACGCTGAACTCTGCATTGTGGGGGCACAGCACAGTGTTCATTGCATTGAAGGGGGCACAGCACAGTGTTTATTGCATTGAAGGGGGCACAGCACAGTGTTTATTGCATTGAAGGGGGCACAGCACAGTGTTTATTGCATTGAAGGGGGCACAGCACAGTGTTCATTGCATTGAAGAGGGCACAGCACAGTGTTCATTGCATTGAAGGGGGCACAGCACAGTGTTCATTGCATTGAAGGGGGCACAGCACAGTGTTCATTGCATTGAAGGGGGCACAGCACAGTGTTTATTGCATTGAAGGGGGCACAGCACAGTGTTCATTGCATTGAAGGGGGCACAGCTTCAAAGTCACGCAATTTTTTTACTGCGTTTTTTGGCGCGAAGCAATACCTATTACATTTTTCTTTTTGCGCCCCCCCAAAAATTTTGAGCACCAGCCGCCACTGGCTCCGACATAGAAAAAGGGTATTGTACTACTTCGGGGCGACCTGGAGCGACTTGCATAGACATTAATTTTATGAAGTCCGTGCAAGTCGCGCCGAAGTCGCGCTGCACGCGACTTCATAGGTCGCCCCGAAGTCGGATCCGACATAGTGTGAACAGAGTCTGCCACTGTCCTTTAAAAAAAAAAAAAAGTGATCACTTTTATTCCTATTACAAGAAATGTAAACATCCCTTGTAATAGAAATAAGCATGACAGGACTTCTTTTATGTGAGATCTGAGGTCAAAAACACCTCAGATCTCACATCTACACTAAAAAAAAAAAAAAAATGGGTTCCTTAAGGCCGTTACTAGGAAGCGACGTTTGACGTTGCTCCGGTCCTCCAAGGCCCTAGAGTCGAATGGGGGACTTCCTTAGGACAGCGGACTGGATCGTTTTCCCCGCTGCCGACGGCTCCGGTAAGCAAGGAAAACGACCGAGAATCGGCGGGAGGGGGGACACCTCTCCCGTCGCCCATAAAGGTGATCCGGCGGCGTATCCGCTGCTAAGACCTTATGTTAAAGCGGACTACCCAGCGTTTAAAAAAATGCTGGGGCTATGGCAGCTATACGTAAATACACGATGGGCTGTCCGTAAGTGGTTAGATACACTGTGCTCCACTGCACAAAAATAGGATTTTCCTCTTACCAGATGGATTGACCTTTGCAGGTCTAACACAGCCTTTTTGCAGCTTTTTCAATACAAGCAAAGATCGCCTCATCTATAGGATGACATTTTCTTAGAAAATCCAGGCTCTCAGTACGGATGGATTAACCACATCTCATTAATATCAAGCTGTGCTAGTAATCCACACTCCAGCTCGTTGTGTAGCACATGAAAAAGGAGGAAACAACTCATTGCGCAGACATCCATAAAAAGCAATTTATTAGTATAGACGTTTACTTACAAGAAAGAAGGATATTATAGGCAAATCGATTACACACAGCATCTGGTGTCCTTACAGACCATAGGATGTAACCGCTACCACTAACTCGACGTACAACGTCGTGAACGTTGTCATTGGGGCAACATGAATAGATCTTCATCAGTGCTGCATATCAGTGCCGCCTATCAGTGCCCATCAGTGCTGCATATCAGTGCCCCCTATCAGTTCTGCATATTAGTGCCTCATCATCAGTGACCATCAGTGCCACCTCATCAGTGCCGCATCATCAGTACCCATCAGTGCCGCTTCATCAGTACCCATCAGTGCTGCCTCATTAGTGCCGCTTCATCAGTACCCATCAGTGCTGCCTCATCAGTGCCGCTTCATCAGTACCCATCAGTGCTGCCTCATCAGTGTTCGTCAGTGCCACCTCATCACTGCCCGTCAGTGAAGGAGAAAAGTTAGTTATTTTATAAAAATTTTAACAGAAATTAAGAAAAACTTTTTTTTTTCAAAATTTCCGTCTTTTTTTTTATTTGTTTAGCAAAAAATAAAAAAACCCAGTGGTGATCAAATACCACTAAAGGAAAGCTCTATTTGTGGGAAACAAATGATCAAAATGTCATATGGGTACAGTGCTGCATGACGGATCAAATTGCGAAAGCACTGTAAGCTGAAAATTGTCCTGTGCAGGAAGGGGGTGAAAGTGATAGATTTACTTTCAACTATGTAGTGCAAGGGCCTGTCTGATTGCATACAAATTTAAAGTGTTGTATGTTTGACCTCATATTATATAGTTTTAGTAAATCCTAAAGAAAAATTGTACAAGAAAATTGTATAATGTATGTCTAATCACTGGGGTGGAGGTAATGCTTTCCCCAGCCTGCAGCAGACTGCTGACATGATCTCATCCTAGGAAAAATCACCAAGCAGAGCTCAAGAATTTTTACAGCTTTTATAAAAAAAACTTTTACAGTCTGGAATAATGCTTGAGTATGAGCTGTTTCATGTTATTTTGAATGTATCTTTTTTATTTTTTGCTTGTTTTCTAGGTGTTTGCAGACTTGAGTGTTTTTGGAAAGCCAGTTACTAGAAGGGGAAGACGGTTGTAAGGCACAAAACCACAAGAAAACACAAATTATGCACATATTCTAGGTGCCCGGTTTAACTCTTTGGAGGCCAAAACATGCAGAATATACTCCAAGGAAGCTCCTGGATTTATAAATAAATGGACGCAATAGAATAACATGGAAATCTGGTGTCAAGCATTGACACACTTCTGGAACGCAGATCAAATTGCTCAGGTGTGAATGGAGTCTGAAAAGTACACTTTGAAGGGTCACGCCCCTTTAGTTAAATTTTCTGCCACACTTACTGGCAGACTGCTTTATAGAAGTTAAAGTGGTTGTTAACCCTTACATACACCCAGTGAAGTGACTGGCCTTAGGTGATACACAGAGATTAAACAAATTCTCCTACATAAGTCGTACCTGTTTATCTGCTATATTTTCTTCTCTACAGCCATTCAAAGTGCAGAATTTATGAAGCTTGTCTGAGCGGGGTGGGGGGGGAACTAAAGTTACAATCTGCAGAGCTCAGTGAGAGCTGATTGGAGGGAAGGTACACACCCCTCTTCACACAGCACACAGAAATTGAGCTGAGACTGTCAATCACAGGCTGTGTGCTGGAGCTCTCCCTCATTATCTTTTTACCTCTTGGTGTAAGGAAAACTTGTCAGAAGTGACTCATGCAGATAGCATAGGAAAGAGGCAGCAGACAGAAATGAATATGAGTTTTTGGATTGAGACACACTATAACAGGATAGGCTTTGTTCATATTTGATGTCAAAGGTTTACAACCACTTTAGGGTGACTAGGGATGGAAACTATAAACTTAAGCCAGTGTCAGTGTTACTTATGTAAACAAAAATATAGTACCCCCATCGCTTCTCGGCCTTTTGGCTAAGATCAAGTGTAGTATCTGTTCTTATCAGTTTAATATCTGATACGTCCCCTATCTGGGGACCATATATTAAATGGATTTTTAGAACAGGGAGATGGAAGAAGAGCTTTCTCTGTCCACTCCACGCATCGACCTGGTATTACAGTACCTCCAGGACTGGTGCACCCAAAAAAAAAAAAAGAAAAAAAGAAATATAGTACCCTGTACAGCCGTGGCCAAAAATTTTGAGAATGACACAAATATTCATGTTCACAAAGTCTGCTGCCTCAGTTTTTATGATGGCAATTTGCATATTCTCCAGAATGTTATGAAGAGTGATCAGATAAATTGAAGTTGATTGCAAAGTCCCTCTTTGCTGTGAAAATTAAATTAATCCCATTAAAAAAAACATTTCCACTGCATTTGTGAAGAAGGCTTCAGGGCACCCAAGAAAGTCCAGCAAGCGTCAGGACCGTCTCCTACAAGTAATTCAGCTGCGGGATCGGGGCACCACCAGTGCAGAGCTTGCTCAGGAATGGCAGCAGGCAGGTGTGAGTGCATCTGCTCGCACAGTGAGGCAAAGACTTTTGGAGGATGGACTTGGTGTCAAGGAGGGCAGCAATGAAGCCACTTCTCTCCAGGAATAACATCAGAGACAGACTGATATTCTGCAAAAGGTACAGGGACTGGACTACTGAGCACTGGGGTCAAGTCATTTTCTCTGATAAATCCCCTTTCTGGCATTTGGGGCATCAGGAAAAAAAACCTTGTCCCTAGAAGAAAAGGTGAGCACTACCATCAGTCCTGTGCCATGCCAACACTAAAGCATCCTGAGACCATTCGTGTGTAGGGTTGATTCTCAGCCAAGAGAGTGTGGTCACTCACAATTTTGCCTAAGAACACAGCCATGAATAAAGAATAGTACAAAAACATCCCCCGAGAGCAACTTCTTCCAACCATCTAAGAACAGTTTGGCAATGAACAATGCCTTTTCCAGCATGATGGAGCATCTTGCCAGAAGGCAAAAGTGATAACAAAGTCACTTGGGGAACAAAACATCAAAATTTTGGGTCCATGGTCAGGAAACTCCCCAGACCTTTATCCCTTTGAGAACTTGTGGTTAATCCTCAAAAGGCGGGTGAACAAAAAGAACCCCACAAATTCTCACAAATTCCAAGCATTGATTATGCAAGAATGGGATGCCATCAGTCAGAATGTGGCCCAGAAGCTGATTGACAGCATGCAGTGTTGGGGGTAACTAGTTACAAAGTAACTAATTACAGTAACTAAATTACTTTTTTTGGTAACTAAGTAAAGTAACTAGTTACAATACTAATATTGGTAACTACACTACTTTACTAGACTATAGGAACGCGCTTTCCTGCGTTACCCAAGCCGTGTGATACAATCATTATTTCGAAGAATAGAGAGGGATGAAGTTTATGACTTTTTGTTGCACTTTATGTTTTATTCTGTTTTTTCAGGTTTTGTTCTCATGTTTCCCAAAGCCTGTGTTTATACAATAAACTCTATGCAGAAAGAGTGTCATGTATCTTCTTCTACACGGTCAATTAAGAAAGAGGAAAGTAAAGTAATAAGTAGTGAAGTTACTTCAAATGCAGTAACTAGTAAAGTGATCTCATTACAATTTACAGAAGTAACAAGTAACTAGTAACTAGTTACATTTTTTGAGTAACTACCAAACACTGACAGCATGCCAGGGAGAATTGCATAGGTCTTGAAAACTAAGGGTCAACACTGCAAATATTGACTCTTTGCATGAACTTAATGTACTTGTCAATACCATCCGTTGACACTTATGAAATGCTTGTAATTATACTTCAATATACCATAGTAACATCTGACAAAAATATCTAAAAACACTGAAGCAGCAGACTTTGTTAAAAATTAAGATTTTTTGTCATTCTCAAAACATTTGGCCACATCTGTATACTGTATGTTTATAGCAGTTCATAAATTAGAAATTGTTACTTACAAGCCATAACATACAGAAACAGCTACAACAAGTGCACATAAACAGAAAGTGACTGCAAAGAGGCAGGAAGGGATCCACAGAAACAGTATTTTAATTCAAAAATGGCAATTGCTTTTAGCAAATTAAATATCATTCAGTTATGATTTACATCTACTTTATATATTACTGTTCCGGAGTTGTTGTGCTGTTCTTGTTTTCTTGGTATTGACCTTAATATTTGTTTTACATATGTATTAACCACTTGATGACCGCCCACCGCAGATTTACTGCGGCAGGCAGCCGCTCCTGGGCAAAGCGACGTAGTACTATGTTGCTCGCCCCGCCGATGGTCTGATTGGGTTCAGAACCGATCAGTCATCAGGTCCAGGCCAATGATTTTTAGCCTGGACCTGCTGATCGGTCCTGACCAATCACAGACCTAGCTGTGCCTGTTAACTGTAAACACAGGGACAGAAAAGGTCCTCTCTCCCGTCCCAAAATCCTTTTTGGATTCATTGAGAGAAGAGAGAGGATCAAAATGTGAGTACTGCACTAAGCACACCCACACACAGGTAGATAGGCACATTTAACCCCCGATCCCCCCTCCCCAGTTAACCCCTACAACCCCTGTCACATTGCACACTGTATACAGTATATAGCAGTTTTCTATATTTCTGTATTAGTGTGCCTAGTGACATCATTTAGCGCTAGCGACCGTTACTTTTAGGCTTAGGATACCCATCACACCCCCCAATAAATATTAAACCCTCTGATCCCCCCTGATCACCCCCAGTTAACCCCTACACCCCCTGTCACATTGCACACTATAGACAGTATACAGCATTTGTCTATATTTCTGTAATAGTGTGACTTGTTACTTGGTCTAGCGCTTGCGACCATTACTTTTAGGCTTAGGATACCCGCCACCCCCCCAATAAAAATTTAACCCCCTGATCCCCTCCTGATCACCCCCAGTTAACCCCATCACCCTCTGTCACATTGCACACTATATACAGGTATACAGCGGTTTTCTGAATTTCTGTATTAGTGTGATTGTGACCTCAGTTAGCGCTGGCGAGTTCGTTTCTGTCCCAAGTAGGCATAGGATACCCGCCACCCCCCCCCCATAAATATTTAACCCCCTGATCATACCCAGTTAATCCCTGCATTGCCCTGTCACAGTGTCACTTTTATAGTGTACAGTTTTTTTTTTCTGATCACCATTATTAGTGTCACAGGTGACATTAGTTAGCGTTAGCATCAGTCTAGGACAGCGCAGATCCCCGGCGCATAGTTAGAAATATTAGTTAACCTCTTGATTACCACATACACACACATACACACACATACACACACATACACCTCCATTACTAGTATAGTATCTGAATGGATCAATATCAATATTGATCTGATCAGAACTATACTAGCGTCCCCAATAATTTAGGGTTCCCAAAATGATGCGCTGGCGTATCCTAATTGGCAGCCCCCAGATTCTACAGCACCCGTTCTTCCCCCATTCACTGCCCAACCTGGAATTCACATGGAAACAGCCAATTTTACTCCCCTTAATTTTTTGAGCTGTTTTTCACGGAAGATCTTTTCAGATCTATTGTAGACCAAAGCAATTTATATGCTGGTCAATTCATCACCGCCAACCCAAATTCATCCCTTGCCAGACCATTTGGCTGGAAACCTATAACGGTTTCCGAGTTTAAAACTTTTCTGGGCATAACCAAAAGGAGTGAGTTGCGGTTATATTGGTCCACTAACCCAATTCACCATATGCGCGTGTTCTCTGCTTCCATGTCCAGGGCGAGATATGAGCAAATTCTGCGGTTCATGCACCTCAACGACAATAAACTCTGTCGTCCTCGGGGAGACCCTGGATATGACCGGCTCCACACAAATTCGGCACCTCATAAACCACTTCAATCAGCAGTTTGCAGCCTTGTTTACCCCCAACAAGTCTGTGTTGATGAGTCTCTGATTAAGTTTACTGGCCGTCTTGCTATCAAGCATTATCTCCCCAGCAAGCGTGCCAGATACGGGGTCAAGCTGTATAAGCTGTGTGACAGGGCCACAGGCTATACAGTTATTTTCCATGTTTACGAGGGAAAAGATAGCACTGTGTTGCCCCCCAACTGCCAAACTACATAGGGAGCAGCGGCAAGATAGTTTGGGACTTGGTGTCACCCTTATTCGAAAAAGGGTACCATCTGTACGTGGACAATTTTTATTCAAGCGCGCCACTTTTTAGTCACCTACTCGAATTACAAATTGGCGCATGTGGCACCTTGCGACCTAATTGCTGGGGCTTCCCCCAACAGCTTTTAGATTCCCGTCTTAGTCGGGGGGAGAGAGCCTACTTGAAAACTGACAAATTGCTTGCAGTGAAGTGGACGGATACACGGAATGTTTTAGCTTTGTCCTCCCTTCACGCAGACACGACAGTCCAAATTCATACGGCAACTGGTGTTTTGGAGAAGCCCCTCTGTGTCCACGAATATAACCTTAATATGGGAAGGGTGGACCTCAATGGCCAGCTTTTATCGCCGTACTTAATTGCCCGTAAAGCCAGACGCTGGTACAAAAAAGTGTCTGTTTATTTTTTCCAATTGGCTTTGCTGAACGCCTTTGTGCTATACAAAGCGTCAGGGCGAACTGGATCCTTCATAGAATTCCAGGAAGAGATCATCAGTGCCTACCTGTATCCAGGAGGTGCTCCTGCCCAACTTCCCCTACCAGATGCAGTGAGCCGGCTGCATGAGAGGCATTTTCCACATGTCCTCCCGAGTACCCCTACCCAAAGACACCCCCAAAGAAGATGTTGTGTCTGTATCAGGCGCGGATTTAGGCGTGACACCCGCACTTATTGTCCCTTCTGTCCTGACCAACCTGGTGTCTGCATCGGGGAATTTTTTCAACGCTACCACACACTAGTGGAGTATTAGCGTAGGGTACAGCACGGCACAGTCTAGGGCACACTAACACAGGGTCTCGAAAGATGTTCGATGGCTATCGACATTTTGAGAAACCCTAAGCTGGAATGTTGCAGTTGAAAAAAAAGTGTAAAAAAAATGACAAAAAAAATTACAAGAAAAAGTTACAAAAAAATTACAACAAAATATAAAATAAAAAAGCCAAAAATAGTTTTCGTTTGAGTTATTTTTCTGTTCTTACTCTGCTCTTCTATTCTTCCTACTTTACTTTTACTGTACTTTGTTACTGTTTTTCATTGGTAACCATTTTTTACTTTTTAGGTACCAATGTAATCTTTTCTTTCTATTCTATTGTTAACCAGGTTGCCTTGCAGGTACTCATCAGCTGCCACACTGATTTTATATATTCTGACACAAACAGCGTTTGCGCTCAGCATACATGGAAATCTCTGATAGCAGCGCTGTAGGAGGTGATTTCACCACCGCAGTTAAAAAACCAATAGGTATACATGGAATTTGTCATGTATATCCATCATTAGAAAGTGGGTTTGGATGTTTTGCACGGCTAATGATGGGTATCAGTGGCGACTGGTGCTCAAAATTTTTTTTTTGGGGGGGGGGGGCACAAACAGAAAAAATGTAATAGGCATTGCTTTGCAGCAAAAAACGCGGCAAAGAATTGCATGACTTTGAGGTCACAAAAGTGTGAAAAGGGGCCTTCAGTAATCAAAGTATAGTGTGCCCCCTTCAATGCAGAGTTACTACAGCGTGCCCCCATTCAATGCAGAGATAATACAGCATGCCCCCATTCAATGCAGAATTAATACAGCATGCCCCCATTCAATGCAGAGTTAATACAGCGTGCCCCCATTCAATGCAGAGTTACCACAGCGTGCCCCCATTAAATGCAGAGTTACTACAGCGTGCCCCCATTCAATGCAGAGTTACTACAGCATGCCCCCATTGAATGCAGAGCTACTATAGCATGCCTCCATTCAATGCAGAGTTAATACAGCGTGCCCCCATTCAATGCAGAGCTAATACAGCATGCCCCCATTCAATGCAAAGTTAATACAGCGTGCCCCCATTCAATGCAGAGTTAATACAGCATGCCCCCATTCAATGAAGAGTTACCACAGCGTGCCCCCATTCAATGCAGAGTTACTACAGCGTGCCCCCATTCAATGCAGAGTTACTATAGCATGCCCCCATTCAATGCAGAGTTACTATAGCATGCCTCCATTCAATGCAGAGTTAATACAGCGTGCCCCCATTCAATGCAGAGTTAATACAACATGCCCCCATTCAATGCAAAGTTAATACAGCGTGCCCTCATTCAATGCAGAGTTAATACAGCATGCCCCCATTCAATGCAGCGTTAATACAGCATGTCCCCATTCAATGCAGAGTTAATACAGCGTGCCCCCTTTCAATGCAGAATTAATACAGCATGCCCCCATTCAATGCAGAGTTAATACAGCGTGCCCCCATTCAATGCAGAGTTATTACAGCATGCCCCCATTCAATGCATAGTTTATACAGCGTGCCCCCATTCAATGCAGAGTTACTACAGCGTGCCCCCATTCAATGCAGAGTTACTACAGCATGCCCCCATTCAATGCAGAGTTAATACAGCGTGCCCCCATTCAATGCAGAGTTTCTACAGCATGCCCCCATTCAATGCAGAATTACTACAGCATGCCCCCATTCAATGCAGAGTTGCTACAGCATGCCCCCATTCAATGCAGAGTTACTACAGCATGCCCCCATTCAATGCAGAGTTAATAAATTGTGCCCCATCCAATGCAGAGTTACTACAGCATGCCCCCATTCAAAGCAGAGTTACTACAGCGTGCCCCATTCAAAGCAGAGTTAATACAGTATGCCCCCATTCAATGCAGAGTTAATACAGCATGCACCCATTCAATGCAGAGTTAATACAGCATGCCCCCCTCGAGGGACATCACGTGATCCACGGCCGCCTCTCACTCTTCTGGGTTGGTGGACCTGATGCACGCCTGCTTGCTAACTCTGCAGATATGCGCTGTTATTTTCTTCAAAAATGTGAGTTGTTTACTTATATGGATTAAAGAGTGCTTGATTGCATACAGAGAGAATTAGATCGTTCTTTCTTTTCTCCTACACATATTGGTAACATTGTTTGAGGAGCTGACAGTGCATCGGAGGTGTAATCATTTACTACGCTTAAGGAAGAAAGTGTGAGGATGCTTTGATTCTGAGATGACTTGCTGGTTAAGGTGTTAAGGTGAGCGGCAGTGTGAACAGGTGGTGGGATTGCATGAGCACTCGTGGAGACAAGCACCTTATGGAATTGCCCTAGGACCACTTCACACTGGAGACTTTTATCTGTTTATATGGACACCTATTAACACTGGGACTCTGCATGATTATATGATTTATTAATTTTACCACTAGGATTGCGCTGCACTATTTTTCTATTATGTATTCAGAAGGTGTTTTGGAGATATTGCCCTTGAGTGCTTAGCTGCTGGTCCATTTATTAGTGGTGTGTACAAGAGTCCAGCGCTGAATATTTTTCTTTATTTTATACCAGGATGATGCCTGCAGATTTTGGCATCATCTTAGTATCGTTTTTTACAGCCAGCGGACGGCTTACATGTAAAAGTGATCCTAGCAGATAATTAGCCACTAGACTGCTTTTACAAGCAGTGGGAGTGGACTCCCCCCCCCCTCCCATTGCCTTCTGGGGTTTTTCTCGGGCTCTCCTGTCCCACCGGTTAACCCAAGAGTGCAGCCAGTGGTTCAATTATCTACCATAGAGCTGATTGGAGACGAGAATGGCTCCAATCATCTCTATGGTCTAGAATACTGGAAGCTACGAGCATTTCATGACTTCTGTTTCACCAGAAATAAACAGCGCCATTGGGAAATTGGGAAAGCATCTTATCACACCAATCTTGGTGTGGTTAGATGCTTTAAGGTCAGAGGAGAGAACTAAAAGACCCCAATATTTTTGTGCTGTCTTGGCATGTCATGGCCTCCGAAACTGTAATAGGCTGTGAGGAAGTGAAATGCACAATTACGCCATTAGAAAACCTGAAGGTGGTGATTGGTTTTCGGGGTCCCGTACACAGCTAGGCTCCAAAAAAGTCTCCCACATGTGGTATCCCTGTGCTCAGGAGAAGCAGCAGAATGTATTTTGAGGTGTCATTCCACATATATCCATGTCATGTGTGAGCAATTTATCTTTTAGTGACAACTTTGTGTTAAAAAAAAATGGAAAAAAAAATGTAATTTTCCCAAAACTTGTGGCAAAATAGCTTGGGGTGTCTACTTTCCAAAATGGGGTAATTTGGGGGGGGGGGGGGGTTGTGCTATCCTGACATTACAGGGCCTCCAAAACAGGGATAGGTAGTGAGAAAGTGCAATGAGAAATTTACACCCTTTGAAATTCTGAAGGTGGTGATTGGTTTACGGGGTCCTGTACGCGGTTAGACTGCCAAAAAGTCTCACACATGGGGTATCCCCATACTCAGGAGAAGCAGCAGAATGTATTTTGGGGTGTCATTTCACATATACCCATGGCATGTGTGAGCAATATATCATTTCAATGACAACTTTGTGTAAAAAAACAAAAAATAAAATAATTTTCCCGGAACTTGTGCCAAAATATAAAATATTCCATGGACTAACCATGCCTCTCAGCAAATAGCTTGGAGTGTCTACTTTGCGAAATTGGGTCATTTGGGGGGGTTTTGTGCTATCTTGAAATTTCAGGGCCTCCGAAACTGTGATAGGCAGTGAGGAACTGAAATGCACAATTTACACCATTAGAAAACCTGAAGGTGGTGATTGGATTTCGGGGTCCTGTACACAGCTAGGCTCCCAAAAAGTCTCACACATGTGGTATCCCTGTACTCAGGAGAAGCAGCAGAATATATATTTGGGGTGTCATTCCACATATACTCATGGCATGTGTGAGCAATTTATCTTTTAGTGACAACTTTGTGTTAAAAAAAAAATTAAAACAAAAAATATGATTTTCCCAGAACTTGTGGCAAAATATAAAATATTCCATGGAATCAACAGGCCTCTCAGCAAATAGCTTGGGGTGTCTACTTTCCAAAATTGGGTCATTTGGGGGGGGGGGTTTGTGCTATCCTGACATTTCAGGGCCTCCGAAACAGTGATAGGTAGTGAGAAAGTGCAATGAAAAATTTACGCCCTTTAAAATTCTGAAGGTGGTGATTGGTTTTTGGGGTCCCGTACACAGCTAGGCTCTCAAAAAGTCTCACGCATGTGGTATCCCTGTACTCAGGAGAAGCAGCAGAATATATTTTGGGGTGTAATTACACATATACCCATGGCATACGTGAGCAGTATATCATTTCAATGACAACTTTGTGTTTTTTTTTTTTTTTGTGTGATAAAAAAATGAAATATTCAATGAGCTCAACATGCCTCTCAGGACATTTCTTAGGATGTCTACTTTCCAAAAAGTGGTAATTTGGGGGGGGGGGGGGGTTGTACTGCCCTGCCATTTTAGCACTTCATGGAACAAGATAGGCAGTCAGAAAGTAAAAGCTGCATAAATTCCAGTATTTACACCATAGTTTGTAGACTTTTGCGCAAACCAATAAAAATAAGTTTATTGAGATTTTTTTGGTCAAAGACATGTAGCTAAATACATTTTGGCCCAAATATATGACAAAAATTGAGTATATTGGATATTTTTTAAAAGACAAAATAGAAAATGTCATTTATTTTCAAAATTTTCGCTCTTTTTTTATTAATATCACAAAAAATAAAAAGCGCAGAGGTGATCAAATACCTCCAAAAGAAAGCTCTGTTTGTGGGACAAACAGCATGTAAATTTCGTTTGGGTACAGCTTTGGATGACTGCACAATTTTCAGTTAAAGTCATTCAGTGCCATGTTGAAAAAAGTGGCCTGGTCATTAAGCAGCAAAATCCTCCGGGGCTAAAGTGGTTAAAGTGAAAAAATAGTTGAGATACTTTAGTTGATTGTAAGTGACATTACATGACTGCTCTACTGCGTCTAGGTGGGGGGGAAGCCATAGTGTAATGGCAATACCTTATCTGATTGATATATATATATATATATATATATATATATATATATATATATATATATATATATATATATATATATACATATATATATATATATATATATATATACATACTCACCAGCCACCCTATTAGGTACACCTTGCATTGCTAGTACCAGGTTGGACCCCTTTTTTCCTTCAGAACTGCCTTAATTCTTCATGGCATAGATTTATCAAGGTGTTGGAAACATTCCTCAGAGATTTTGGTCCGTATTGACGTGATAGCAGTTGCTGCATATTTTTTGGCTGAGCATCCATGATGCAAATCTCCTATCTCACCACATCCCAAAGCAGTGGCGGCTGGTGCTCCATGGGCTGGGGGGGGGGGGGCGGCAGACGGACCACATCATGCCCCCCCTGGACCACACCAGCCCGCACACCATACCCCCCCCGGTCGCCGGCTCACTCACCCTGGACATGTGGAGGGCAGGCAGGCAGTGGCGGCAGCAGCTCCCCCCCCCCCCCAGTCTCCTGCATCTCCTCCCTGCTCCTCCTCAGAGATATCCTGACTGATGTCAGTTGGGAGGGGAGGGGAGGGGGAGAGAAGAAGGGGAGGGGGAGAGCAGGAGATTGGCGGCGGGTCAGGTGAACAGCGATCAGCGCTCTGAAAACTTGTAGAGAACGGCTTATTTTTATAAAACACAGACACAGGGGCACACAGGATTATTAAACAGACTGTAGACAGGATATGAAACTTTAAATGAAACTACAGCAGCAGGAGGGGAGGGGGGGGGAGGGCACTGACACAGGAGCAGACAGGCAGGGAGGACAAAGGAGGACAGGAGGGCTGCGGATGACGGAGGCACTTAAACTGACCACGGTGTCAGGGCTCAGTAGCCATGGTATACGGTGTTCAGTTTACAGAGAGGAGGACATAGCCAGGCAGGATCAGCCAGGTATTTTAGGTGATAGAAGGGGCCAAATTACACAGCACAAGTACTGTGCTGTATAACATGCTTTAAGGGAACAGGATCCGTTTTTTTTTTTTTTTCTTTTTTTTTTTTAGGTTAACAAATGCTTTAAAAATACAAACCCAATTCCAAAAAAGTTGGGACACTGTACAAATTGTGAGTAAAAAAGGAATGGACTAATTTACAAATCTCATAAACTTATATTCTATTCACAATATAATATACATAACATATCAAATGTTGAAAGTGAGACATTTTGAAATGTCATGCCAAATATTGGCTCATTTTGGATTTCATGAGAGCTACACATTCCAAAAAAGTTGGGACAGGTAGCAATAAGAGGCCGGAAAAGTTAAATGTACATATAAGGAACAGCTGGAGGACCAATTTGCAACTTATTCGGTCAATTGGCAACATGATTGGGTATAAAAAGAGCCTCTCAGATTGGCAGTGTCCCTCAAAAGTCAAGATGGGCAGAGGATCACCAATTCCCCCAATGCTTTGGCGAAAAATAGTGGAGCAATATCAGAAAGAAGTTTCTCAAAGAAAAATTGCAAAGAGTTTGAAGTTATCATCATTTACAGTGAATAATATCATCCAAAGATTCAGAGAAACTGGAACAATCTCTGTGCGTAAGGGTCAAGGCCGAAAAACCATACTGGATGCCCATGATCTTCGGGCCCTTAGACGGCACTGCATCACATACAGGAATGCTACTGTAATGGAAATCACAACATGGGCTCTGGAATACTTCCAAAAAACATTGTCGGTGAACACAATCCACCGTGACATTTGCCATTGCCAGCTAAAACTCTATGGGCCAAAAAAGAAGCCAAATCTAAACATGATCCAGAAGCACAGGCGTTTTCTCTGGGCCAAGGCTCATTTAAAATGGACTGTGGCAAAGTGGAAAACTGTTCTGTGGTCAGACGAATCAAAATTTGAAGTTCTTTTTGGAAAACTGGGACGCCATGTCATCTGGACTAAAGAGGACAAGGACAACCCAAGTTGTTATCAGCGCTCAATTCAGAAGCCTGCATCTCTAATGGTATGGGGTGGCATGAGTGCGTGCGGCATGGGCAGCTTACATATCTGGAAAGGCACCATCAATGCTGAAAGGTATATCCAAGTTCTAGAACAACATATGCTCCCATACAGACGTCGTCTCTTTCAGGGAAGACCTTGCATTTTCCAACATGACAATGCCAGACCACATACTGCATCAATTACAACATCATGGCTGCGTGGAAGAAGGATCCGGGTACTGAAATGGCCAGCCTGCAGTCCAGATCTTTCACCCATAGAAAACATTTGGCGCATCATAAAGAGGAAGATGCAAAAAAGAAAACCTAAGACAGTTGAGCAACTAAAACCCTGTATTAGACAAGAATGGGACAACATTACTATTCCTAAACTTGCGCAACTTGTCTCCCCAGTCCCCAGACATTTGCAGACTGTTATAAGATGAAGAGGGGATGCCACACAATGGTAAACATGGCCTTGTCCCAACTTTTTTTGAGATGTGTTGATGCCATAAAATTTAAAATCAATTTATTTTTCTCTTAAAATGATACATTTTCTCAGTTTAAACATTTGATATGTCATCTATGTTGTATTCTGAATAAAATATTGAAATGTGAAACTTCCACATCATTGCATTCTGTTTTTCTTCACAATTTCCCAACTTATTTGGAATCGGGTTTGTAAATGCTGCTGTTTGCTCTTTAAAAATAAATACTATAAATAAGCATAAGGACTAAGCCCTTCCCCTTCATGACATTGTTGAAAAGGGGCAGAGCATGGGTGACCTTAAAATGATGCCCCCCCCCGAAAAAAGTTCTGCGGACGCCCATGTCTGAGCAGAGGCCAGTTCCATGCCCTACTAGAGACTCTCCTTCCCTGGCCAGCCCCAACTGAGCTGTCCCAGCTCCCCCTAACTGCCCCCTGCTGGCTAGGTCAGGAACCTGGATTCAGCTGGTGAGTAGAAAGTACCTGGAGCGAAGCTCCAGCCTTTAATGGGTGTCAGGAGGATGCCGGGAAGAGGGAGAGTGGGAGGGGGGCCAAGTCACTGCACCATAGGCCTCTGGTTTTTACTTGCCCCCTGGGCTGAGGGTCACCAGTCAGCCCCTGGATGTATCACCTGCGGCAGAAAAGTGATACACTGCAGATTGAATTTCAGAAGAGGCTGTAAAACTGCACATGTAAGGCTGCGTTTACACTAGTGCGAATTGGATGCGGAAAAGCCGCATGACATTCGCATGACGGGAGAGTGTGACTGGCTCTCAATAGAGCCGGTTGACCCATCTCAGTGTCAGGTGTGGAGCCAATTACACAGGGGTCCTTTGCATCTTTGGCTCCATTTCAGGTCCGAATTCGCAAAATTTGGGGCCTGATTCATCCCTGCAACAAAGAACAGGGACGCACTGGACCCCTGCTGCGCACTAATTGTGAACCCAGCTTAAATGAGGCCTTATAGGTTAATTAAAGTGGTTAAGGGTTAGAACCTCCTACCGGTCTTTATTGCTCTCTATGTCCCCATTGGTGTGTGTATGTGTGTGTGTGTGGGGGGGGGTTTCTTGCTTCCTATTTCTGTTACAGTGGGGAAGCAACAAACACAGTGGTGGTATTAAAGTCATAAAGGGTTAGTCTTAAAATTATCCTTCCAGTTTGTACCCTTCCTCCATGACATCCAATCCTCTCTTATTTGCCCTGGGACAGGAAGTGAGGGGAATTGTACCCAAAGTAGTCAGAGACAACAATGAAACCAGGCAGAAGTTCTTATTGTTCTCCACATTATTCAAATCTATGAGAAATACATCCATAAAGTTGAGCTTTGTTCAACCACAAACATTGCTGTTACCACAAAATGTAATGTATATCCTTTAACAATGTTCTCTTCTAAATTCAGGGAATCAGCCAAAGACCAGAAATATGATATGGAATAGCTGCTTTTTTATTTCAGAACACGAACAATAATGGGAAAGTTGGAGGAATGTTCCTATTAAACAGAATAAACAAGTTACTGTAAAGGTCAGAGGTACAAGAACAACATAATGTAAGCTGCCTTAAGCTGAGACTTGGCTAACAGATATTTATATGCTCTTTTCTTCCAAATACATTGGCCATATACATAGTAATATTTGGCTTGATCAATAAAGAAAAATTTAGCAGAAGGTGTGGAATACATATGAAGGGGTCTGGTGACCCTCATAATACATGGAACATGGCGAAATGTATCAAACTTTGTATGAAATGTTTCAAATTTTACTCTTTCACCACTGCCAAGGGAAATCCAGCAGGTTCAAGATTTGCAGGTTCACTCAAGAGAAATGATTTAATCATAATGCTCTGCATGGTGGCTGGGCAGTCTTACATAGGCCATTAAGGGGGCTTTTGGACAAGTCAGCCCCTTTACTATAAAAGGTGGAGGGATTACAGAGCAGCCAAAATGCCATTGCACTGGAAGCTGCTGTAGGGAAAACATAGGGAATGCTGACAAACTGCATAGGGAGATTAGGGTCAGTTAGAGAACTATACTTCAATTCTGATTGCTAGCTCTTTGGGTGAAACCCCTTAGCTGCTTTTTCTTTGTGTCTAATATAGGGTTTTTATGTCTTTAAAGTTGAATTATAGACCTTACCTAACTAATTGGAAAAATTATCCCTACCCCCTCCTAACACCTATTCTGTCTAACCTGTGTAAGAAAGATCTGTATACTTACCTATTTTTTGTCCGCTCCGGTCCAGTCACATGATCTCCCCTGTGTCAGCCAGCTGCAGCTGTAGGGGAGAGGAGAGAGCACTCAACAACCAAGGCTGGCACTACCATGGGTCCCGCTGGGTCATAGGACACAGGCAGCACTTTGAGAGGGGCGGCAAATTGACAGACAAGATTTTTTTTCCAGCAGTTTTGTGTGTCATTCAGGGGTGGACTGAACCAGGGGTGCAGAGTGACAACTGCCCCTTGGGCCACTCTGCTGCCCTGTAAAAGGGCCACCCTGCTGCCCTCTGCACGTATACTCATAGTTGCCGGGCGCGAGAGTGCTCCCACACAGTCTAATACCGACTGTTAAACACCTGAGCACACATAAAGAGCTCAGGTGTGTGTGCTGCCAGGGTACCCACAGGAGACAAAGAGCAATGAAAGATCCCTTCCCCACCGGCTATGCTAGCAGCCGATGTTCGGGCGCAGCTTGCGAGGCTTGCATTTCTTTTGGGTAAAACTGGAGGAGGGGTGTGGTCAACTTCACGTCCGCCCACCTTCTTCTGCTCTAGTGCATGTGTGAGGCTAGGCACTGAAGACTGTGGAAGCACTGGAAGAGAGCAACAGGTAATATATGTTAGTTCTGTGTGACAGGACACAAAGGGTGTCCATCATTTTGTCTAGTAGTGGCTATGATCTGCTGGATGGCCAAATGCTGCATAACCTGTCATGCTCAAAAATCACTATACAGCCCTCGTATGCCATTATACTACCCTAACCTGCCCCTATACTACCCTAGCCTGCCCCTATACTACCTTAGCCTGTCCATATACAACCTTAGCTTGTCTATATACTACCCTAGCCTGTCCATATACTACCATAGCCTGTCCATATACTACCCTACCCTGTCCATATACTACCCTAGCCTGTTTATATACTACCCTAGCCTGTCCATATACAACCCTAGCCTGTCCATTTACTACCCTAGCCTGTCCATATACTACCCTAGCCTGTTATTATACTACCCTAGCCTGCCCATATACTACCCTAGCCTGTCCATATGCTACCCTAGCCCACCCCTATACTACCCTAGCCCACCCCTATACTGCCCTAACCTGTCAATGTACTACCCTAGCCTGTCCATATACTACCTTAGCCTGTCCATTTACTACCCTAGCCTGTCTATGTACAGTATTACACTAGCCTGTCTATGTACTACCCTAGCCTGTCCATATACTACCCTAGCCTGTCTATGTACTACACTAGCCTGTTATTATACTACCCTAGCCTGCCCCTATACTACCCTAGCTTGCCATTATACTACCCTAGCCTGCCCCAATACTACCCTAGCCCACCCCTATACCGCCTAAGCCTGTCTATGTACTACCCTAGTCTGTCCATATACTACCTTAGCCTGTCTATATGCTACCTTAGCCTGTCCATATACCACCATAGCCTGTCTATATACTAGCCTAGCCTGTCCATATACTACCCTAGCCTGTTATTATACTACCCTAGCCTGCCCATATACTACTCTAGCCTGTCGATATACTAACCCAGCCTGTCCATATACTACCCTAACATGTCCATATACTACCCTAGCCTGTCTATATGCTACCCTACCCTGTCCATATACTACCCTAGCCTGTCTATATACTACCCTAGCCTGTCCATATACTACCGTAGCCTGTCCGTGTACTACCCTAGACTGTCTATGTACTACCCTAGCCTGTCCATATACTACCCTAGTCTGTCTATGTACTACTCTAGCCTGGTATTATACTAACCTAACCTGCCCCTACTCTAGCTTGCCCATATACTACCCTAGCCTATCCATATACTACCCTAGCCAGTTCATATGCTACCTTAACCATCCATTAATGGTGCTCCCTCCTTTTTCCTGAAGCCACCGCTGGCTGACAGAGGGGAGTGAAATCATGTGACTGGACCTGAGTAGCCTGAAAACTCTACAATTCTACTTTATACAGTTTTACCTTGTGATTGATTTGAGATCAGTGGTTAGTTTTAGCTGCTGCCTCATCCATAGCAATCTTGCTTTAAGGCAAACATGCTTAAAGTGGTTGTAAACCTCAGACATGAAATATGAACAAAGCATATCCCTATTGTGTGTACTTTTCTCAATTAAGTATAATTTCTGTCTGCTACTTCGTTCCTCTGCTATCATCATGACTCACTTCTGACATGGTTTCCTGACACCAAGAGAAAAATGGTGACAAGGGAGGAACCCCAGCTGATTGATATTCTCAGCTCTGTTCCTGTGAACTGTGTGAAGGGGGGGGGGGGTTGTCTCTTCCCTCCAATCAGCTCTCAGAGCTCTCCTTACTGAGCTCTGCAGAGTTTAACTTCATCTCTCCGCCCCTTATTTGACAGCTCTACAAACTGATTTAGATCAGAGAAGACTGCAGGTACAACTTAGATAGGAGGATTTGTTTCATTTCTGTGTACTATACAATATTTTTAAAATATCTTTAGACAGGATTTGCCAAACCCATAGAGAATTGAAAGCAGATTCACCCAACTACACATAGCAAGTTGTTAGGTTAGCTGGAAACAGGAAGAATAATTATTGGGGAAGACATCTGTCTATCCAATGTAAGGGCAGAATCAGCCTCTGATTACCTTGTAACTCACCCAACAGACTGAAACAGCACCTCCAATTAAAATGACTAAGACTAAATGGCCCCTTTTGTATTGGCTGATGAGTAACAGAGAGAATGAAGTACAATCAGGACAGTGCTTTGTCATCTTTGAAAAAGCAATATTAGGACCAGCATTTGTAAAATTAGGAGCTAACAAAAGCAGAAATATTTATAATGATAGCAGCAAATGGATTCACAATGGATTTTTTAGATATCTTTTAAGGAAAACTGCATTCCAAAAGCAGAGCTTATATTTTACCAATTTTCTTATTTACTTGGTTAGCTGCTCCTTTGGGGTGCTACTCCTCTTACTGATATGAGAAACTATTCCTCCCACTGACACCAAAATGGAACACTATTCCTACCACTAATACCAGAAATGGGGCACTATTCCTACCACTAATACCAGAAATGGGGCACTATTCCTACCACTAATACCAGAAATGGGGCACTATTCCTACAATTAATACCAGAAATGGGGCACTATTCCTACAATTAATACCAGAAATGGGGCACTATTCCTACCACTAATACCAGAAATTGGCACTATTCCTACCACTAATACCAGAAATGGGGCACTATTCCTACCATTAATACCAGAAATGGGGCACTATTCCTACCATTAATACCAGAAATGGAACACTATTCCTACCATTAATACCAGAAATGGGGCACTATTCCTACCATTAATACCAGAAATGGGGCACTATTGCTACCACTAATACTAGAAATGGGGCACTAGTCCTACCAATAATACCAGAAAGGGGGCACTATTGTTACCACTAGTACCAGAATTGGGGCACTAATCCTTTTTACTAATACAAGAGCTGGGGCACAATTCCTAGCACTAATACCAGAAATGGGGCACTATTGCTACCACTAGTACCAGAAATGGGACACTATTGCTACCACTAGTACCAGAAATGTGGCATTATTCCTACCACTATTACCAGGAATGGGGCACTATTCGTATACTGCCACTGATGTCAAGACAATTTCTACTAACACTGGCTACAATTCGGCCCTCCTAAAGTCTGAAGGACAGTAAACTGGACCTTTGTTTGGAAAGTTTGGAGTACCCTGCTCTATCTGCTCTTTCAGAATGACATAATTATATGTATTGTTAAGCGATTCAATAAATAAAGATGTGGTTTAAAATAACTGAACTAATCAGACAGGAAAAAACTTAAAAAGCAGGAAACTGCATAAAAGATAAATAATAAAAGAAAAAAATGCTGGCCATACACTAGCCAAAATATCGGACAAACTCATTTTCGAAAAACGGAAAATCGGCTGTGAGAGCAGATGATTGTGCCATCATGTAATGACCGAGTTTTGAAAGATAAATCGTTCAATGGAAATAAATGAATCCATTTTTCATTCAGTTTGTCACATATACCTAGTGCAAACAGGTCGGCCGAGAAACACATTAACCTTTCAATTTATCGTTCGGCCAGCAGATTTTCAAAACTGTTCCTTCGATTTTTCGGCTCTGAAAAGTTGAAAACTATTTTCTATTTGTGCCCATTAACTGGATGAAAAATGGATGATCGGACCAAATGACAGATTTTTGAATGAATTTTCGGCAGGTGTATGGCCAGCATAAGACAGCAAGTCAAGAGAGGGAATGGGCCTGATAATTGGGTCAAGAGCTATAAAGATAAAGCTATAAAAGAGAATAACTAACAAAAAGATAAAATGAGCAGGTGAAACATACACTATATTGTCAATAGTATTGGGACGGCTGCCTTTACACGCACATGAACTTTAATGACATCCGAGTCATAGTCTATAGGGTTCAATAGGGTGCATTCCTTACATGGGGAAAGGGGACCCGAGGAAAGTCACTGACAACAAATCATTGCTGTGAGATAAGGCATTTACAATAAGAATTTAAAAAAAAATGGACACATAGTGCTATACATCTTGATTAAATAGAAGGGATGTCAGTGTTTTATCATCCTGACTTTACAAACGCTTTAAATGGTGGACTATAGTACCAGAATAGTTCTAGTAGGGATTTTGTTTCATCCACTAGAGCACATGTGTCAAACACAAAACCTAGAGGCCTGCCAGGCCATTTTATGTGGCCCTTGCTCCTTTCCTGCAGCTGCGGCATCCCCCTCATTTCCGCCCCCTCCTTGTCTCAGCAGTTGGCAGCAAAGAGGAGGACAGAACTCCTACACCAGATCCTGTTCTTCTCTGTGCAGCCGCAGCACCCCTCTCCACCTCCCTTGGTCTTAGCATTCAACAGACTCTGGATGCTGACTCAAGCCTTCCTTTGATCCTCCTACAGACCCTTCTAGCCCCACCCCAAACTTATTCCTGGTAGCAACACAAGGTAAGGGGGGTGCACTCTGATATAAGGGAGGGTGGGGGACTTTTTACTTCTGATGGTGGGGGGTTCTTGACATCTGATGCAAGGGAGGTGGGGTGCTCTGGACATCTAGTCTTACAGATACAACCAGCTCTTTGAGGGTGACTATAATGCCAATGCGGCCCACAATGAAATTTAGTTTGACACCCCTGCACTAGAGGGAGCTGGTGAGACATGAAGGACTAAAAATACTTCTAATGAAGACCGCACTAGAAGATGGGAGATTAGGAGTTTGTGAAAAGAGCTTTGTTATGAAAGCGATGGAGGACAGACTACAATCCCAATGGGAGAGGCATGTAAGGGGGGAAGAGAAAAAGTAGTTTTCCTGGGCAGCGAGAAAGAGAATTTTTCTCTTTCTGCAAGAGGACCGTGACAGTGCACACCTCCACTTGGCTGTGTGCAGCAAGCAGAGAGTTGTCACCCTTGGGACTTCGACCAGGATATTGACTGTTGGAAGCCAGTTATCCAGGGAGGGAATCCCCAAAGGAACCCCTGATTGCAAAGCATCTGGCCCGGAGTTCGCTGAGCACACAGGACTGGTGAGTGGCCGCTGGTTGATTTTACACTACTGCTGCTAGCAGAAGGGGACTAACCTTCACATTATTCCACTGCATGCGTAATCTTTAAAGGGACGGTATTACTTAATGACTGGGTAACATCATATGACTGGCAGAAGCTTAAGAGACAGGAGCTAATAACCTACAGACTACTGATCACCCATTGAGTCATTTAAAGCCAGAGACACCCCTGGTTATTTACACAATAAAGGCTGGTACACACAGGCCCAATATCGACCAGTATCAGCTGGTTCAAAAAGCTTGCTATGGGGGCACTCGGAAGGATAGGGGCTGCTCTGTGCAAAACCATTGCACAGAGAAGGTAAGTAAGTCATGTTTATTTTTTAATTATGCCTTTACATGCAATAAAAACATTTTCTAACAGTGGTGCCTAAACTGTATGTCAGGGAAAAAGAAAACATAATACATACAATACATTTGCATTTTGCCATTTTGATTGCCAGAAAATCAATGCTTTGCCTTAATTCTCAAAAGCCTGCTCACAACTGTATGTATGGAAAGGGTTCTTGGCAAATGTAGCAATGATAGTGCCTGACCTTCTATCAGCTGCGCCTGGATGAATTTCACAAGCCTGGTCATGGGGTCACAATGAGTAACAAAAGCTGTTTCACACTATGATGTAAAAGAATACAATAATGCTAGGATGTTCTGTAGAGGGAGGTTTAGGGGTAATTTTGGGTAATGTCTGGAGTCATGCACTTCTTTGCTAATAATTAATCAGGCCTGACTTGAATCATCCCAGGGTACAGTTGTAAATTAGTAAAGGAAATGTATATTCCAGACATCCTTTGTTACTATCATATTACTAATAGTATATAAAGCATATCTGATTTTTAAACCAAACACCATGACTGTTTTTAAACAAATTGTATTAGCCAAAGTACATAGCAGACCTGAAAATCTCATAAAAACCGACAGCCAAAAACATGCAAGTATATTTGACAAGTGGTGGTGTTTTAACCTCCCTAGCGATATGATTCTTTTGGATTTTAGGTGCTGAAAGCGGTACCATTATTTTGCATGTAATTCTTGTGAATGAGCAGCCCAAACCAACTGTATACATTTATTATATATATATATATATATATATATATATATATATATATATATGTTTACATATATTATGTATACATATATTATATATATATATAATGTATATATATATATATGTATATATATATATATATATATATATATATATATATATATATATAATGTATACAGTTGGTTTGGGCTGCTCATTCACAAGAATTATATATATATATATGTATATATGTATATATATATATATATATATATATATATATATATATATATATACGTATATATGTATATATATATATATATATATATATATATATATATATATATATACGTATATATATATACACGTATATATATATATATATATATATACACGTATATATATATGTATATATATATATATATATATATATATATATATATGTATATATATATATATATATATATATATGTATATATATATATATATATATATATACATATACATAAAAAGTACAGTAAAACTGCAGGAAAGGGCACTGGGGGGCAATGTAATGTGATTTTATTTTATTTTGAATGGTATCAGTGTGTTTGGTGTGTCTTACATTTGAATTTGCCGCCGGTTCCACCCCCCTGCGAACGTCACGTCGCCGGAGACGGAAACCTGGGCTCGCAGACGATCGGGAGGAAGCTCCGCCGCCGCATACCGCCCGCATTCTTCGCTGGATCCTGGAGAAAAGGTAAGTAAAACCTCTACTAGGATCCAGCGATCTTCCTAGCGGTACCCCGAGTGTGGCTCGGGGTTACCGCTTTTGGCTCTAAAATCTAACCCCGAGTCACGCTCGCGAATACCGCTAGGCAGGTTAAAGAAGCCCTTATAGAAAACAAAAAGGCTTTTATTTACTAAAAATGGAGAATGCAAAATCTGGTGCAGCTGTGCATGGTAGCCAATCAGCTTCTAACTTCAGCTTGCTCAATTAAGCTTTGACAAAAAACAATGGAAGCTAATTGGTTTTATGCAGCGCTGCACCAGGTTTTGCACTCTCCAGTTTTAGCAAATCAACCCCAATGTGTGTAATACAGTACTGTGCAAAAGGTTTAGGTAGGGGTGAAGAAATGCTATAAACTAAAAATTCTTTAAAAAATATTTATGATATATAAGTGAGTGAACAGAACAAAAATCTAAATCAAATCAAGATTTGGTGAGCCTACCCTTTTACTTTAAAACAGCATCAATTCTTCTAGGTACACTTGCACACAGTTTTTAAAGTAACTCGGCAGGTAGGTTGTTCCAAACATTTTGGAGAACTAACCACAGATTCTCTGTAAATGTAGGCTGCCTCAAATCATTCTGTCTCTGTCATCATCATGTTTGTCAAGAATACCTTTTCAAAGTCCGAAGCATTGAACATCACAATCTCCCATGCTAGACTCGGTGTTTTGCAATCTAAGTTCCTGTTTAAATGGGCAGCGGGGAAACTCAAATTTTTAGGAATTTTCCTCACCTGGACTTTCGCTAAAACATTTTTGGAGAGTTTCCCCTCACTGCTTTAACCATTGAATGTGGACTATGATGCTTGCACCTGTTTGCATATGTGTAATTTCATAGGAACAGTATTTTAAAAATGAACGTGCTTCCTCCATTACTGTACCTCTTCCAAACCCTTTCAGGGGGTATTCCAACCAATTTTTGTGGTAGGTAAGCGATTCCTTGGGGTGGATTGTTTGCCAAGAGAGAAGGTGGTCACCCTTATGCCCCGTACACACGCGTCGACAGTTGGCCGCGAATTTTCGGCCAACGTCCGATCGGCCGATTTTCGGCTTGTTAGTATGATGCTTTCGACAACCGACTCCGACTTTTCGGCCAAATAAAATCTGGTGTGCAGGCTATAAAATTTTTGTTGGCCGTCAAAACACGGCCGATTTTCGTGCAGTCAGTACAGATTTCGACAGGGAAAAATCTTATGAGCAAGAATGGGCATGCTCAGATAAGAACACAAAGAAAGCAAACCAACACATGACATCACTTCAGAAGCAGATTTTTGTTGGGCGAGAAAATTTGTGTGCAGTCTAGGCACATTCCAACCAACAAAACACAACTCTGGACAAAAGTCGGACGATCGGTCGGCCGATAATCGTTGCGTTGTACGGGGCTTTAGTCTGTCAAAACAATCTGGATGAATGGGCTTTCCAGACCCAGTCCGATACCACCAGACCACACTTGTCCAAGGTTCTGAAATGGTGTAAAAATGCAGCTACTAAAAGTTGGGTGTCCTTAAATTTGACTCTATCTCTTGTTCCCCTAGGGGCTCTCCTGTGGCTGCACAGCTCATCTTTGGTAAGGGCTTACCATGCTTTAGGCCAAGGGTTTTCAAACTACGGCCCTCCAGCTGTTCAGGAACTACAATTCCCATCATGCCTAGTCATGTCTGTGAATGTCAGAGTTTTACAATGCCTCATGGGATGTGTAGTTCCACAACAGCTGGAGAGCCGTAGTTTGACGATCCCTGTTCTAGGCAGTACTCAGAAAATATTCCTCAGGACCTGTCCCAGGGCGATCAACTACAGGTCTGACTCCCATATGTTGACAGCGATAGGAAATCTGGACTGTCCACCATGCCTCTCTAACCCCAGATTTCGTCTGCTTTTCGTGTTAAATAAATTTAGCCTGCAGGACTTTTAGGACATTGGCACCTGGCATCTGAAGTGTGGGGTTCTCCCCCCTGCTGCTTACCTATGGTTCCAATGTCCTGTAAATTTGCCAGAATTTCCTGTTGGCTTAGGACTGCGGTTTACTTACAACTGAAGTCCTGTAAATTCCTTGGACTTAACCACTTAAGCCCCGGAAGATTTTACCCCCTTCCTGACCAGAGGGTTTTTAGTGATTTTTTACTGCGTGAGTTTAACGGACAATTGCGCGATCGTGCGACGCTGTACCTAAACGAATTTCACGCCATTTTTTTCCCCACAAACAGAGCTTTCCTTTGGTGGTATTTGATCACCTGTGCAATTTTTTGATCATGCGCTATAAACAAAAAAAGAGCGTAAATTTTGCAAAAATAACAATATTTTTCACTTTTTTTTTATATGAAATTCCCCCCAAAAAAATGTAAAAATCAAGATTTTTTAACATTTTCGGCCAATTTGTTTTATGCTACATATGTTTGGTAAAAAAAATCGCAAAAAGCGTATTTTGATTGGTTTGCGCAAAAGTTATCGCGTTTACTAACAAAGGGAAAGATTTTTGTCATTGTTGGTGTTTTTTTTTTTTTAACGAGTAATGGCGGCGATCTGCGATTTTTTTTGCGGGACTGCGACATTGCGGCGGACAGATCGGACCCTTGACTGACATTTTTGACACTTTTAGGGTTACCAGTGACATTACTACAGTAATCAGTGCTATACATATGCACTGTTACTGTAAAAATGACACTGGCAGGGAAGGGGTTAACTGTATTGGAGAGGGAGGGGTTAAGTGTGTCCTAGGGGCGTGTTTCTAACTGTGATGGGACATGTGTACTATTGTAAAAACAGAGATCAACGGTTCTACATAGTAGAACCGTCTGATCTCCATTTTTACACAGGGGAGAATGACAGGCGGCTTGTTTACATTAGCCGCCTGACTTTCTCCCTCTCTACCGACGATCGTAGTGTGACCGGCGGACATCGGGGTCACACGCGCGGACTCCTCCGTGAACGAGCTGGGGCAGGCGCGCGCCTCAGCGGGCGCGTGCTCGCCCGCTATTGGCTCACAAGCCGGTCACAGGCTAGCGAAGAAGATCTACGTCACTCTGCCTGGCCGGGGCTGACTGCCGTAGTAAATATACTGTGCGCAGTCGGCAAGCGGTTAATGGGGCAGATTTGCTAAAACTGGTGCACACAAAATCTGGTGCAGCTGTGCACATTAACCAATCACCTTCTTACTTTAGCTTGTTCAATTAAGCTTTGGCAATAAAAACTGTTCATTGATTATGGACCTGTATGGTTGTTGTGGTTGACTGACATGGATACCACCTGTTAATAAGTAGCTATAAATATGAATTAAAATAAAAAGACAGGTAGCATGTACAGAAAAAGTAGGCTGTATTGAGTTGACAGGGTATTATTGTAGTTAGCATTCAGGATGAACTGTATATAAGCTCTTTTTACGGGTAGATATAATAACATGAGTAAGTTAATGCAGAGCAATGTCAGCTGCCATCTGATATCATGGGAAAAGCAACTTATGTAGTAATCCTATTTTTGCTATCTTGTTCCTTTCTGTTCTTATCACTTTTAATGCTAGTTAAATTAATTTCTTATCACATAACATTAAGGTAAATACCTGTAATACCTAAGATCAGGACAGGTAAATGAACATAGAAAATAGACCAGCTAGCTAAAAGTGAGATGTAACAGTATGTAACAAATCAAAATTTTTAACTGTGTTCGAAAAAGAATGCATAAGCTAACTTTAGTGGATGCCTACAAAGAAGGTCCTCTTTGACTGAATTTACAGAGACACTCCTGCTTATGGCAGGGTGGTTATTTACCAAATATTGTTATGCAGGCAGTAATGTTACAAGAACTCTAGGGACACACATATGCATATATGTGTCCCTAGAGTTCTTGTAACATTACTGCCTGTATAACAATACTTGGTAAATAACCACCCTGCCATAAGCAGGAGTGTCTCTGTAAATTTAGTCTGCATGGCTGTAGTCAGCCAATGCCAATTTATAGTCTGTGTTTAGTCAGCCTTCCCCTAAGTCTAGCCTGGCTGTCAGTTCTTCCTTTCAGTAGTTGGCACTATCACCATCTGGCATTCGTGTGAGATCACACAGTCAGTCTGGATTATGAATAATCATATCTTTTCTGGGGAAACCAATAGGAGTTTCTTTGCCAGTGGTGTATCATTGTAAAGGGTATACATACAGTACATGTGGTGAGCTGATGAAAGTTCTCTTCCACCTGGTCTGCCTAAAGAGGCCTGAGTGTATCTTGATATGGAAGCTGGCCCTGTCTGGAGGCAGCCCCCTCGAGGCTGGTTGACTCTACTGCAGAAGATTGGGATTAGGATGGAGTCCCAGCTGGAGCTGGTTTACTCTCCTTAAAGCGGAGTTCCACCCTGAAGATTTTTTTTTAGATAAAAATACCCCCGGGACAGTCAGGGCTAGTGCATTTAAGCAATGATAGCCTCTGAACTGTCCCCTATTTCACTTACCTTTTAGAAGAAATACTTACCTTGAAAATGTCTTGTCCAGCGCTGCCATCTCAGATGTGGGCAGCTGAAGCCGGAGCGTCCTCTTCGGTGTCCTCTTCGGTGACGTCAGAGTCCCAGAATGCCCTGCACCGGCCCTGCTCGTCACTTCTGGTGCAAGCGCATCATCCCTGCACAGCTTCTGGGCATGCCCAGAAGCTGTTTTGCAGGGAATGACATGCCTGCACCGGAAGTGACGAGCAGGGCCGGGGCAGGCGCATTGACTCCTGGGATCTCAGGTGTGGGCAGCTGAAGCCGGAGCATCCTCTTCGGTGTCCTCTTCGGTGACGTTGGAATCCCAGAATGCCCTGCACCAGCCCTGCTTGTCACTTCGGGTGCAGGCGCGTCATCCCTGCACAGCTTCTGGGCATGCCCAGAAGCTGTTTAGCAGGGAATGATGCGCCTAAACCGGAAGTGACGAGCAGGGCCGGGGCAGGCGCATTGACTCCTGGGATCGATGACGCTTATCTCCCAGGAGTCAATGCAAGCAGGAAGTGACGTCGGCGGCCATGTCAGCAGAGGGAGAAAGAGGATAGAAGGTAAGTATATTTTCTTTAAAAAAAAGGTAAGTGAATAAAAAAAAATGTAATTATCCAATTCTTTTTCAAGTAATTTAGAGCAATGGGGAAAAGTTATTTTTGAGGGTGGAACTCCGCTTTAAGAAAGTTGGTTGCTAATCACATTGTCTAGAGAGGGATTCCAAACACATGAGTGTCAGATTCAACTTAAAGGCCCTGTGCTGTGAAAATGTAAAGTGATGGAGTTCTACTACATGGAGCACCTGTAACCCTAAGCCTCTCTCCCATAGTGTCATGGGTAATAAACTTCTTTATTCTATATCTAAAAGTGACTGGCACCCATCTGTTCACATTTTCCATTATTGGTCTGAGAGATCTACATGTTGAACACCCTAGGTGGCATGTCAGCCCACCCTATCTCTGGGGTCAGGGGGTCCTACAGGTATTCGTCTAAATATGGGAAAATACATAAGTTAGAAAAAGAAAATGGTTTAAAAAAAAAAAAAAAAAAAAGGCAAACCCAATGGAGTATTTAGATAGGCCCGGAGCAAAAAAAAAAAAAAAAAATAGGCGCAGGGCCTCATGATGGGGTTGATAGGGGACACAGGACAATGAGGTTAGGAAAGGGTTAACTGGTGGGCTGTGGCTGGTGGTGCAGGAACAGGATTGGATTAGGCTAGGAAGGGGTGGGGGCTCAGTGGTGGTAACACTGGGTGGGGCTGTTTTGGGGCAAGCAGAACCGAGAGGATCGTCAGAGAAGAAGGAGGAATCTGCTGTACTGCCCCTGACTTTGCTTTGCTGCTTCATGGAGGACTTGGACTTGTTGTTCAGGAGGCTGAGGGAGGCTGCCGCTTCACGTGGCTCCTCCTGGCTGCAGGCGCAGGTCTCCTCTATGCTGGACGGGGAGCCTGCGTCAGCGGGGGATGGGCGTTCCCGCGCTCGGTGGTCACGGCCTCCGGAGCGTTACAGCCCGCCGGTGTCCCCACGTGCTGCGCGCCATTCCGGGAGCCCCCCTGTGGACCCTCCAGGCTCGCCGGCCCGGCGCTCTCCTGCTAGGGCCGGCGGAGCTGCTGGGAGGAATCCCCTTCAAAGGCGGAGCTCGTCCGGGCGGGGCCCTGCCCGTTCCTCTTCGCCGGTCCCGCCCGTTCGTCGGATCGCTGCAGGATCGGCGGCCGCCCCGACTGGTGAGGACCGTGGGAGAGGGCCGTCGGCAGCCACCAGTCAGTCGGTTGGAGCGGCTGGTGGCTTGTGTCTGCACGCACCCCGGACGGGGGTGGAGGCGGGAGAGTCAGATCCGGATGGCGGTGGATCGGGGCCTTCCAGGAAGCGGCCCAGGCGCGCCGAGGCTGGACGGTCGTCATGTCGGCGGCAAGGGGGGGATGGCGGTCGGCCAGGCCCCTCAGTGCTTGCTGTTCCTGCCCTGGAGGAGGATCGGGACGGCCTGGAGGAGCGATCGGAAGGGGAGCTGTCGGGCTCGGATGTCGGTGAGGTGCCTGTACCTGTGCCAGCGGGGGATGCCGGATCTGCGGCGGTGGGGCCTAGCCCTGCCCGTCCTGGTGAGTCCATCAATGTGCAGTCTTCTTTGTTGTCTGTGTTGCAGGCTTTGTCTGGGGGGTTGGGGGCTGGGCCTGGCCGGGGGGGGGGGGGGGGTCCGGGGGGGCCGAGGGGATGCCTCTGGGGTCAGGGGTCCCCTCCGCCCCGCAGGGGGCCACGGGGCCCGCTGCAGCGGGCGCCGGGGTCGGGCTTGCTGGCGGGGCTGCGCTCTTTGGTGCAGCGTTTTGAGGGGGGTTCGGGCGGCGGATCTCCGACCGCGGCTTGGGGACAGGGGACGGCCCCCCGCTTGGCGTCGGCGGGCGCGGTCCCCGGTGGGCTGGGGGCGGCGGCTGCCACCACGGGGGTGCCTGTCTCGGCGCCGGTCGTGGCGCCGCCCGCGCAGGCGGTAGGGGACAAGGCTGCGGATCCCAAGTCCACAGGTAAGGATGCGGATGCGGTTCGGCTCGCAGATGCGGCTAAATGTGAGGTATATGTTTGCTTTGAGGGACCCTTGGGGGCGCACCTCAAGCCCGAGGTCAGGGAGAAGATTTGAAAGGACGAATACGTTGAGATCTTCACGCTGCTTCCCTTGGAGAAGTTCAACTTGGATCGGGTGAAGCCGGAGGAATCCAAGAAGGAGGATGAGGAGCGGCGGCGCTACAGGTTGATTCCGCGCACGTTTAGCAACTGGCTGCAGGCCTTCTCCATTTTTGCGAGTGTGGTGGGTGAGAAGCGGCCGGAGCATTGCTCCGCCTTGTTCTGTTATTTGGACGCGATTGGCGAGGCGTACCGGGTTTATGGCGGGGTTGCTTGGCTTAGGTATGACGAGCAATTCCGCCAGCGCAAGGCGGTTCGCCCTGCTCTGCGTTGGGATCATAAGGACATCATGGATATGGACATATGGATGCGCCTCATGACGTCGGCGCGGGCGTCGTCTTCCTTTTTTCCAGGGACGGCCGGAAGTCAGAGTGCCCCGGGACAGCCGGCCGCTAAACGTCGGGGGTTTTGTTTTTTAACGAGGGGACTTGCAAGTTCGGGTCCTCGTGCCGCTTTAAGCACGAGTGCTCCGGCTGTGGGGGTGCGCACCCCCTCTCCCGTTGTTTTAAGCAAGGCAAGTCACGCGCCGGAGATGCTCAGCAGAAGAGGGAGGACGCCGGTGATGGTGGAAAGGATGCGTCCTTTTCTAAGTAGGTATCCGGATCGGGCGGCTGCTCGTTTGCTGGAAGCCGGGTTCTCGGGGGGTTTTGTTATTCCTTGCGCCATGTCCGCAGTTCCCCCGGTGGCGGACAATTTGCGGTCGACCCGGCTGAACCCCGGGGTGGTGTCGGACAAGTTGGCGAAGGAGGTGGCGTTTCTCGGCCCCCTTTGGCCGACTTGGTGGTCTCCCCTTTGGGATTGGTGCCCAAGAAGGACCCTGGCAAGTTTCGCTTGATTCATCACTTGTCCTTTCCCAAAGGGGGGTCGGTTAACGACGGCATTGATCCTGAGGCCTGTGCGGTGTCTTACACATCTTTCGATGCGGCCATATTTTGGGTGCGTCAGTATGGGCGGGGTGCGCTGATGGCGAAGACAGACATCGAGGCCGCTTTTCGTCTGCTTCCCGTCCATCCCCAAAGTTTTCGTCTGTTGGGCTGCCAGTGGCTGGGTTCATATTACGTGGACTTGTGCTTGCCCATGGGCTGTTCGATCTTGTGCGCATTCTTTTAACGGTTCAGCTCGTTCGTGGAATGGGTTGTGCGTGAGGTGGCGGGGGTCAATTCTGTCATCCACTATTTGGATGACTTCCTGTGTGTGGGCCCTCCTTCGTCCACTTTGTGCGGTGTTCTGCTGGCCACGGTGCAACACGTGGCGGTACGCTTTGGCATTCCATTGGCGGCTGATAAGACGGAAGGCCCTAAGACGGTGATTAGTTTTTTGGGGATCATTATTGATTCCGAGGCCATGGAATGTCGCTTGCCCGAGGACAAGCTGCTGGATCTTAAGTCGGAAATTTTCCTGCTGGTGGGGAAGCGGAAGGTACAGCTTAGGCGGCTGCAGTCTCTCCTTGGGAAGCTGGCCTTCGCGTGTCGGATTATGCCGATGGGCTGGGTTTTCAGCCGGCGTCTGTCGGCTGCCACGGCGGGGGTGCGGTCGCCGCATCATTTTGTTACGTTGTCCGCGGAACATGTGGATGATCTACGGGTTTGGCATGTCTTCTTGACGTCATTCAACGGGCGGTCGCTTTGGCAATGAGGCCCGGTCAGCAGCTGCGATCTTGAGTTGTATACGGATGCGGCTGGCTCTACGGGCTTTGGGGCCTTCCTCGGTGGCCGTTGGTGTGCGGAGCGGTGGCCGGCGGCGTGGAGCGAGGCTGGGTTGTTGCGGAATTTGGTTTTGTTGGAACTTTTTCCGGTGGTGGTGGCGGTTGAGCTGTGGGGGGCAGAGTTCAGGGACAAGAAGGTCCGTCTGCATTGTGATAACATGGGCATGGTGCAGGTTATCAATCGGCTTTCCGGTTCGTCTGCACCGGTGATCAGGTTGTTGCGCCACTTGGTCTTGCGTTGTCTGCAGTTGAATGTTTTCTTGTATGCTGTTCACTTGCCCGGGGTGGAGAATTCGGTGGCTGACGCTTTGTCTCGGTTTCAGCAGGTCCGCTTTCGGGAGTTGGCGCCGGAGGCAGAACGCCAGGGGGAGCCTTGCCCGCAGGATCTGTGGCACATTGTGTCGGGATCGCCGCTGGTTTGCTCCGAAGGTCGCTGAGTGATGTCACGTGGGTTGCGTATTCCAAGGTATGGAGTGAGTGGTCGGTCCTTCTGGAATGGGTTGGAGCGGATGCGGTGAGTAAGCTTTCTCCGTCTCTTGTGCTGTATTTTCTGTGCTTGAATTTTGAACGGGGGGTGTCGGCGTCGGCCATCGGCCGCAAGCTGGCGGGTTTGGCCTTCCTGTTCAAGATTTGTGGCCTTCCGGACTTTACGAAGGATTTTGTGGTCCGCCAGGCCTTGAAGGGTTATAGGCGGTGTTCACGTCGGCCAGATGGCCGTCGTCCGATATCGTTCGGGATGCTGGGGGAGTTGGCGAGGCAGGTGGGCAGCTCGCGCTCCTCTCCGTACGAGGCGTTGTTGTTCAAGACGGCCTTTGTTTTGGCCTTTTTTGGGGCGTTCCGCATTGGAGAACTGGTGAGTGCTAATAGGAAGATTCCTGGGGGCCTTTTGGTGGGAGTGGTGAGTTGCTCCGCTTCTGCGGTGGTGATTTTTCTTCGGAGGTCCAAAACTGACCAGGCCGGAAAGGGTACGTATGTTCGTTTGTACAGGGTGGGGGGTTCCCCCCTCTGCCCGGTTTCTGTATTACAGGAGTTTCTGGGGGCGCGCCCCCCGGTCGGGGGGTCTTTCCTGGTACACCTGGACGGCTAGTCCGTGTCCAGGTTTCAGTTCCGGGCGGTGTTGGGTAGGTGTTTGGCCGTGTTGGGCTACAGGCCGGGGGATTATTCTTCGCACTCCTTCCGCATCGGGGCGGCTACGGAGGCCGCCAGGTGGGGTGTGGATGACTCGGTGTTGAGACGGATTGGTAGATGGGAGTCTAACCGTTTCAAGTTGTACGTTCGTCCTCATTTGTTGTGATTTGTGGTACGTCGGGGGGGCTCTGTTGTGTGTCTTATTTTGTCATGTTTTCTTGCTGTTTCTTTAAAGAGGGAGCTGTATGCCTGATATGGATCGTGGGGCATTCTTATGTGTTCTGGGGGGCCAGGAGAGCTGAGGTGCGGCCTAACGGGCGCCAATTGGGGTTTTCTCGGGAGGAGGCTGTTGTCCGATGAATTGGCGTGCCGGGTTTGCTCTGGTGCAAGGTCCTCCCGGAAGTGCATCGCTTTGCTCGGTTGGACCGAGCCTCGGGCGTCCTGGTACTGCACGCAGGGAGCAACGATCTGGGGGGTCCGTTCCATGCGCCTGCTCATACGAGATATCAAGTTTGATTTTCTCAGGCTGCGCACCTCCTTTCCCTACATAATTATAGTTTGGTCGGACATTGTGGGTCGGACCTCGTGGCGTTTTGCCAGGTCTGCGGCGAGTCTGAACAAGGCACGCATTAAGGTGAACAAGGCAGTTGGCCGTTTTGTTTGCCATAATGGGGGTGTGGTGGTTAGGCATGGGGAGCTGGAGGTGGACACGTGGCGTTACTTGCGGGGTGACGGTGTGCATCTGAATGCTGTGGGTACCGACTTGTGGACTCTTGGGATTCAGGATGGTGTTCAACGGGCTCTGCGAGTGTGGCGGGGCTCACAGGTGTAAGGTGTCACACCTGTGTGCTGTGGCGGTTGGGGGTCTTTGGAGGCGGTAACAGGTTTTTGGTCAGTGCATAGGGTGACCCATCTACGGTATGGAGCCCTATAGTGTATTCCGGTTAATAGGGGATTAACCGGGAAGTGTTAACAAAGGGTATCAGTGGAAAAGTGTGTTTGTTCCTGAGCTGGTGTTGCTCGGCTGGGGACCATTGGGTTTTTGGATACTGATACCATTTTTGAATTGGATTTTTGGTGCCTCCCAAGACCAACAACCCCTGATTCTCTTATGTGTACTGGAGTATTTATGGTTTACTGTTTACAATGTTTTAAATTGGTTGTTAATAAAATGGCCTAACAGGCCACAATTTTTCTCCAAAGTCGTTGTCAGTATCATTTGTTTAGAAGGATTAGAAGGTGGGTGGTTATGCTAAGATCAGGAGTGGGCATCGGTCATACCCTAATCAAGATAGGCCCGGAGCAAAAAAAAAAATAGGCGCAGGGCCTCATGATGGGGTTGATAGGGGACACAGGACAATGAGGTTAGGAAAGGGTTAACTGGTGGGCTGTGGCTGGTGGTGCAGGAGCAGGATTGTATTAGGCTAGGAAGGGGTGGGGGCTCAGTGGTGGTAACACTGGGTGGGGCTGTTTTGGAGCAAGCAGAACCGAGAGGATCCTCAGAGAAGAAGGAGGAATCCCCGCCCTCCCGCCCTTGAGTTTGGGATTCGGAATGTGAACGTGGAGGATGTCGATTCGGATTTGGAATCTTGGGTTATTGGGGTGATGTTGTTGTCGTTGGCGGTTGGGGGTCTTTGGAGGCGGTAACAGGTTTTTGGTCAGTGCATAGGGTGACCCATCTACGGTATGGAGCCCTATAGTGTATCCCGGTTAATAGGGGATTAACCGGGAAGTGTTAACAAAGGGTATCAGTGGAAAAGTGTGTTTGTTCCTGAGCTGGTGTTGCGCGGCTGGGGACCATTGGGTTTTTGGATACTGATACCATTTTTGAATTGGATTTTTGGCGCCTCCCAAGACCAACAACCCCTGATTCTCTTATGTGTACTGGAGTATTTATGGTTTACTGTTTACAATGTTTTAAATTGGTTGTTAATAAAATAGCCTAACAGGCCACAATTTTTCTCCAAAGTCGTTGTCAGTATCATTTGTTTAGAAGGATTAGAAGGTGGGTGGTTTATGCTAAGATCAGGAGTGGGCATCGGTCATACCCTAATCATGTGTTTTCTCATGTCAGTCGGCTATGTTTCTATATTTCTATGTAACCTGTGTGAAAGCATTGTGGAGAAGTCCATAAAATTTCACTAACCGTGATAAAGACTGTTTTTATAGTTACTGTAAATGTTATATTTGCAGGACATAGAGCAGCTGTCATGTTTTTCCATGTGAACAAATGTCCTGTTATAAATAGGGTGAATGCAAATGGGGAATGTCTGGCAAATGAGTGGCTGGTGAATGTAATATAAAACAGTTTGCTGGAAAATGTGCTGGTGAAAGGTATAAAAATCTGCTGGTTAGTAAATGATTAGGTTTTGCTGGGCGCCATGGGAGCTTTTATGAGGCAGCTGTACAGTACATACTGTACATTGTGTAACTTTATATGATTATAATTATAATACAGTCCCCAAGTAAGGGTAGTTGCAGCAAGCAAAAATCAGCAATCGCTGACTTTACCTAGCTTATTTATGTATATACCAGATGGCACATATGTCATTCCTGGCACTAATAACAGGTTAAAATGACGCTAAATCGAAGCTTCAATGCAGAAACCTGTTTCTGATGAAAAATACATGAAATACGTGATGCTGAAAAAAGAGAAATTAGTACATCAACCCTGTTCATACCAAAATTATAACTTCATCACAGTGCTTTATTGCACACTAGGGGATTGTACGAAGAACAAGGCTGATTTCTACACTAGGAATTTCTCATCTTTTTGTATGGATTTTCCATTAGCTTAGTGTTTATTTCTAAAACTCTTAACCAGAGACACTGTTAAAAGAGACAAAACATGGCAAGTTGTGAGGCTGGCAGGATCGTTTGTTTAGTTAGGTTTCTCACCTACACAAGGTGAGGGGCTTCAGAAACTTAGTAGAGTTTTGGGTGGGATAAAGTATCCAGTCTTTAAGTCCATCTTACCTGTTAGCCAGACCTCACTAATTAGTGTCAGCTGTGCACAGGCCTCTTTATATACAAGCTGTCTGATGCTCAGCGTCTCCCTCTCTCTCTCTACTATGTGACAGTCTGCTGCTGGATTAAGGACTGACCACTGACAGAACACTAAAAGGTACATATGCTGAGAGAGTCGCTGAACAGGAAAAACTTCCCAAGAAGCAGTAGGTGGATGTGCTAGCAAGTTTTTAATGAGGGAGTCCCAAAAGGCCTATTTTGATTTACGACTCTGGGTTATCATGACAATCTGAGAGCAGTGTGTGTTTGCATGTGTACATGACCCTGAGAAAGCTCGCAAGTTCCCAGATGTATTTTTTGTTCCATCTTACAAAAAAGTGGTTGCAATGGAGGAACTCAAGCCTGCTCAGATGATGGAGTGAGTGGTCTATGATATTAGGCATACAGAGTATGGATAAACTGGTATGCCTTATAGCATGAGGACTATCTTCCCTCCAAGCTGGTAACAACTGAAAACAGAAAACCATAAAACGAAGGTAAAACCAGGGCCGGCGCAAGCATAAGGCAGCCAAGGCGGCCGTCTGAGGGCGCCAGGAGAAGGGGGGGCGCCAAAGCCAGGGGTTCCCTAATAGTTGCTTTTTCTGGTCCCGATGGTCAGCCCTGCTCGCACCTGTACCCAGCCCAGCTTAGTACACTGACAGGAGGCGGCGCAGCACAGCGGTCGGGCGTTGTTTAATTCACCCGCTTGTATCTCCAGTGATCTGCCTACTGCACTCCTCCTCCTCTGCCAGCTGCAGCACAGAGTGCGACTCTAAAACACTTGAAGACCACCCCCCTCTCTTCAGTCCTCGAGGTGAGGATCATTGGAACATGAAAAAAAACAATCCCTCCCACCTGGGCTGTGGCTCAGAGGGTCAGGAACGCCTCCAATTCAGCAGCACACAGAGTGTGTGGGAAGAGAGGGAGCCCGGGAGGAGCCTAGAGATGAGTGAGACCAGGGGGAGGGGCCAAGGCCAGCAGAAGGCGCAGGAGGAGCACGATTGGCAGTGGTGGTACAAGACAGTCAGAAATTCAAGATTTCTCTTTCCTTCGTCTGTGGAAAGTGTGGCAAGCAAGCTGTGCTGTGTATTATTGTACCAGTCCTGCCCTTGTGCCATGTATGCAATCTCTGACCATCCCATGTGCCATGTATGCAATCTCTGACCATCACGTGTGCCATGTATGCAATCTCTGACCACCCCATGTGCCATGTATGCAATCTCTGACCACCTCGTGTGCCATGTATGGAGTCTCTGACCATCCCTTTTGCCAAGTATGCCATCTCTGACCACCCTGTGTGCCATGTATGCAATCTCTGACCACTCCGTGTGCCATGTATGCAATCTCTGACCACTCCGTGTGCCATGTATGCAATCTCTGACCATCATGTGTGCCATGTATGCAATCTCTGACCATCATGTGTGCCATGTATGCAATCTCTGACCATCACGTGTGCCATGTCTGCAATCTCTGACCACTCCGTGTGCCATGTCTGCAATCTCTGACCACTCCCTGTGCCATGTATGCAATCTCTGACCATCCCGTGTGCCATGTATGCAATTTCTGACCACCCCGTGTGCCATGTATGCAATCTCTGACCATCACATGTGGCATGTATGCAATCTCTGACCATCCCGTGTGCCATGTATGCAATCACTGACCACCCCATGTGCCATGTATGCAATCTCTGACCACTCTGTGTGCCATGTATGCAATCTCTGACCACCCCTTGTGCCATGTATGCAGTCTCTGACCATCCATTGTGTCGTGTATGCAATTTCTGACCACCCCATGTGCCATGTATGCAATCTCTGACCATCACGTGTGCCATGTATGCAATCTCTGACCATCACATGTGGCTTGTATGCAATCTCTGACCATCTTGTGTGCCATGTATGCAATCTCTGACCACTCCATGTGCCATGTTTGCAGTCTCTGACCATCCATTGTGCCTTGTATGCAATCTCTGACCACCCCATGTGCCATGTATGCAATCTCTGACCATCACGTGTGCCATGTATGCAATCTCTGACCACTCCATGTGCCATGCATGCAGTCTCTGACCATCACATGTGGCTTGTATGCAATCTCTGACCATCCCGTGTGCCATGTATGCAATCTCTGACCACTCCATGTGCCATGTGTACAGTCTCTGACTGTCTCTTATGCCATGTATGCCGTCTCTGACCATCTCTTGTGCCATGTATACAGTCTCTGGCCATCTCTTGTGCCATATATGCAGTCGTCTCTTGTGCCATGTATACAGTCTCTGACCATCTCTTGTGCCATGTATACAGTCTCTGGCCATCTCTTGTGCCATGTATACAGTCTCTGATCATCCCTTGTGCCATGTATGCAGTCTCTGACCATCTCTTGTGCCATGTATACAGTCTCTGATCGTCCCTTGTGCCATGTATGCAGTCTCTGACAATCACTTGTGCCATGTATACAGTCTCTGACAATCTCTTGTGCCATGTATACAGTCTCTGATTATCCCTTGTGCCATGTATGCCGTCTCTGACCATCTCTTGTGCCATGTATACAGTCTCTGATTATCCCTTGTGCACGTGTGCAGTCTCTGACCATCTCTTGTGCCATGTATACAGTCTCTGACCATCTCTTGTGCCATGTATGCAGTCTCTGGTCATTTCTTGTGCCATATATGCAGTCTCTGACCATTTCTTGTGCCATATATGCAGTCTCTGACCATCTCTCGTTGCATGCTTGCAGTCTCTGACTGTCTCGTGTGCCACGTATGCAGTCTCTGACTGTCTCTTGTGAAATTTCTGCAGTCTCTGACTGTCTCTTGTGCCATGCATGAAGAACCACTATAGCTTAATAGAGCACAAATAAAGTGTATGCCATATGGGAGGAGGGGATGGAGTGGGAGGAAGAATGGGGGAGCACCAAAATGCACTTTCACCTGTGTAGTCAAAAATATTCGCACTGGCCCTGGGTAAAACTGTGCCTTTTTATCAAAGGGGACAAAGCTCTTAAGTAGGTCAGTACGATGTTAGGTGCTGTCTGCACCAAGGACAGGTACATCTGACTGTCAATTTCCCATAATACATGAGCCAATGAAACGTGACCTGGGAAAGGGTATGTCACTAAGAAGGGCAGTAAGATTAGTTGCGGGCTGTTCCAAGGACAGGGACAATTCCCCCATAATACATGGGACCTGAGAAGGAGTATGTCACTATTTTCTAAGCCTGTTCTTTCAGCAGACTTAAAAATTGAGATTGGAAGGCAAATATGTCCTATTACTTTAGAAGGGACCCCTATGGAGGCACTATACAGCTTGACTGTATAGAAGTACTCTGTATACGTGGCAAATGCAATACCAAAGGCTATGCTGCTGCGGTGTTCACAAGAAGACATTAATGGAACTGTAAAAAATGTCATGCGAGTAGTTAAAGTATAACAAAAGGCAAAACTTTTTTTTTTAGTTTTGGATACAGTGGAAGGGGATTAGAACACATGTGATTTTTTTATTGCTATCTGTGCCCCTTGTTATTGAGATTCCCCCTCTCTATTTGTCCCGTTTACCATTATCATTAAAAGTGAAAGTAAAATAAAATCCCAAATTGTGGGTTGTCCCCAGAAAAATAATAGAGGGGAAATCTTCCAATGGGGACACTATTTCTGGTAATCTGGGGGTCCCCAAGGAATTCCCCTAATTTGAAGGGATTTCCTCTCACTTCCTGTTTGGCTATGGGACAGGAAGTGAAGGGAAATCTCTGCAATGGGACACGGATGGCGTAAAAAAAATCTGAATAGGGGTTATAACCTTCCCCTACTCATACCTCCCAAACGCCCTGGAATCCGCGGGACTGTCCCGCAATTTGAAGTGAGTCCCGGGGTCCCGCAGAGCTGGGCTGAAGTCCCGGAAAATCTGGCCGGCCATCTCTGCTACCCCCTCCTCCCAGCTCCGCCCCCGTCTTCGGCTCCCGATCCTGCCTCTCAGCGGTCCTAAAGTCGGCGGCTCCCTGTCATGTCGGCTCTCAGCAGCTCCTAATCCTGCCTCTCAGCTGCCCCATCAGTGGCGGCTGGTGCGTTGGGGTCGCAGGGGCACCGCCCCCCATCCATTTTTCCGGCCCCCTAATCTACATGCGGGGCGCCGGACACATGGAGCTCAATGGGGTTTTTTTCTGAGTCACCTGATTAGAAGCTCTAACAGGCTTCAGAAAAGGGTGGACCCAGGGCGCAGAGCAGTGCGCTCCGAGCCCACCCATTGTGTGACAATAGCGAATGAAAATTCGCTATTGTCACACGGATCCTCCTCCTGGCTAATCAGAAAGCGGGTCTGAGACCTGCTTCCTGATTGGTCGAAAGGCAAAACCATGCCATTGGCCGAGGAGGAGGCAGGAGGACTCGAGGAGACGCCGGGGGACTAAGGAGAAGCCGCCACTGCAAGTAAGTGCACTGGTCTCATGGGGGGGGGGGCACGGCACGCTGGCCATTCTGCATTGAAAGGGGGCACGCTGGTCATTCTGCATTGAAAGGGGGCACGCTGGTCATTCTGCATTGACAGGGGGCACGGCACGCTGGTCATTCTGCATTGAAAGGGGGCACACTGGTCATTCTGCATTGAAAGGGGGCACATTGGTCATTCTGCATTGAAAGGGGGCACACTGATCATTCTGCATTGAAATGGGGCACACTGGTCATTCTGCAGTGAAAGGGGGCACGCTGGTCTCTCTGCATTGAAAGGGGGCACACTGGTCATTCTGCATTGGCAAGTGACACATACATAATTAGTGTACACAAAGTGAAAATTAATGTGCAAAAACGTGAAAAATAATTAATTGAAAGTCTCTATAGTAAATAATTGAAAGTCTCTATAGTGAGTAAGCCACAGAGGATATCTCAATCTCAAGATAATTCATTTGGGGAAAACTGCTGTGGTTTATGCAGGTGTATTGAACCTTCACCGTGGGACTTCCACCCAGTGCATAGAGGGTCTGCTTTCCAGACAGATTGGACCCCTTAATTACAGGTCAGATCAGGCAATGTACTCAGTAGGACAATCCTGGTTGGAAAGCACTTCAAGTAATTCAACACACCACCGCAAGATTCAGGCTGGTACACTCTCTGGGATAGAGCTCCCGCTCAGTGTGGTATAATCAACCAATGGCTCAAATTCAGACAGGCATAAATGTATTGGGAGAGACAAACAAAGGAACTCTAATGGCGTAGTATCACAATTATACTATTTATTAGAAGTAAAAATTGCACTTACTACAACACTCTTCAATGTAAGCCGTTAATAGGTATCAGTCGCGGTTTCCAGCAGGGGACGCTATTTCCGAGTTCCACCTGAGCTCCAAGGAAACCGGAAATGGCGTATTGCAATCTCACGTTCTGATGCATTTCTTCAGCATGTAGCCAACATCATCAGGGGTCACTTTAACACATTGACATATAAGCACCTTTGCGCAGGTGAATTAGTGACTATCACTAAATATTTACTATAACTTAATGACATCGACTAAGGCTGGGCTGCGTCTTCCATTGCTGTTGTGATACTGCTGTGTTTCCCGGGTGCACCGCATTCTAAGTATCTTCTCTTTTTCTGTATGTATGGACACTGCGGTGTCTGCAAAGTACCACTTCTCTTGTCCTGTATGCCTGTTTAACAAAAATCAGTGTGTGCTTTGTTGCTTCCTTCCAGAAGATGGTGCCCTTTGCATCTGCCCAGTAAAGATCACAAATTGCTACATGTGAAAAGTCAGGGCCTAACAGGTGTAGCACTACTCCCATGAGAGCTGCTGTGTGTGGGTTCCCCTGGGGTACCATTAGCAACAGTAGACCTTTCTGACATGTTTCCAAGTGTTTTTATCTGAGACAGGGACCAGTCCAGTTTCTTTGTTTTTTGTGTTTTTATTTGTAACTTGGATAGGAGAAGGGATGAGTGGGATACTCCAATAACTGAACTATGCACAAAAAGGCAGGGACTGTACGAAAAATGCTGACTGATGCTGGTTAACGCTGACTGACGCTGGTTAACACTTGAGCTAGTCACGGCTAGGCCGCTTACTGTATTTTACCTTTGACTGTGAAAGTGTCCTATTAGCTTCCTAAGGCACTCCTTTCCGGAGGTAGCTGACTTTAATAGTAGACTGCACTGCTGAGCAACTTCAGGGCCCTTCCTGGCGCTCCCTTTAACCTCTAATCTTCAGGGCTTTACAACTTGGCACCCCCTTTACTGTAACACTCCGGATTAGCTGGCTCTTGGATCCCCTTGACCTTTCTGGAGTGATCCCCTCTCTTAGGAAGACCCCTGGGCAGATGCTTAGGTACTCACGATACTGTTTTCCAGAAGAATCCTGCCCCACAGCTCCACTTGGTCAGCACACACTGGATCTTCTACAGCACAGCTCATCCCCTGGTCCCTAGGCCGACTGCCTGGACCACCTTCCTCAGCAACAGGAGAGAGAGACAGCCATCACCCTTCTCCTGGGACCTGGCGTCCTGCCCAAAGACACCCTGTCACATGCTCCCCTCTTATTTATGTCTAATCCCAGTATGCATTGCAGGAATGCCCTCCCAATGGAACTGACATAAAACAGAGTGTGCCACTGGCTATGTTTCCTCCACTGTTCAACAAGGTCCCTCATTGGCTGCAGTGGGGACACTCCCTCAGACCCAGTAAATCACACTTAGAAACATGTGACAGGCTAAACTAGTAGATCAGACCCTCCTGATAAGCAGAACAGGGTCACAGATATGTTTTACCAAGCACCCACCTAGGAGGGTGCTACACAGGCTAACAACACAACAGCAATCATGGAGGCCCCAACCTCAATGTATTTTATAGGTACAAGAAAGCCCAGGTTTTGTTGAACCATGTCTCTTAGACCCTCCCACTTTAATGTTTTGCCACACCCACTTACGCGCGCCACAAGTCACTTCTTTCCTGTCATGTCCCTCATTCTCGGAAGCTCGGAAGTTGTGAGGTATATTCTGTATGTATGAACAATGCACAGTGCCGCTTCTCTTGTCTGGTATGCCAGGCTAACAAAAAAATCAGTGAGTGCTTCCTTCCACAAGATGGTTCCCTCTGCACCTGCCCAGTAAGATTGGCTATTACAGTGCACCACCCTGTGGGCAGTCCAATGGCTGAGGGGGGGAACACGATAGCACAGCTGGGGAAATCGCTGTACTAACACAGCGAGTTTTAGTACAGTGATTTGTCAGTTTTTTTCCTTCAGCCAGTACCCAGCTTTAGGCTGGACAATAGCCAACCAAACTGGGCAATGTTCATAAGAACTGGAACAAGGCAAAACTGAAATCAGGCTCAATTTTCAAGAGTATCTGAGAAAATAGAATTAGGAATGTGATTGCTTACTATGAGCAACACAAATGTATCTATGGCCCTGTACCAATGTACATGGTGTACCTTCATCTTTAAGAATAGAGGCCTGCCTTAAGGTTGAGTATGCCCCACTGAAGCCACAGTCTTGTCCTAGGACAGGGGTATTGAATTAAAATGTATCGAGGTCCAGTCAGTAAAATTTTCTTGTAGCAGAGGTCCGAATATCATGTCGGAACCCGTGGTGTCTTTTCGCATGTGCCAAACAGCATTTCAGTTCTGTGCGATTTTGGAAAAAAAAGGTCAAGGACTTCTTTCTCTATGTTTCTCGTGGGTAGTTCAGCCTGCGATGTGTGCGCCACATGCACAGATCTGAATCCCTCAGTCCCCACTGCTCATCACAATCCCCTCTGCGCCTTCACATTAAGATCTCCTCTTGATGAGGGTCCTCAGGTTCCCCTTTACATCACCCCCCTCCACTCCTTTCACAGTAATGTTCTCACACTTCCTTGTCATCGACCCTCCCCCCCTTGACAGTACTATCCTCTGCCCCTATTTACATCACCCCCCCCCCCCACATTACTGTTCTCTGTCCCCACAATCCCCCCCCCCCCCACAATCCAATCCTGAGCTACCCCGCATTACTGTCCTCAGCCCCTTTCACATTACTCTGCTTATTGTCCCCCACATTACATTTCCCCCAATTTAATGTCCCCCCCTACACACACACACACAAACACACACTACAGTCCTCAGCCTCCCCAAATTAATATCCCCCCCCCCCCCCGCACACACACACATTACAGTCCTCAGCCTCCCCCAATTTCCCAATTTAATGCCCCCCCACCACACACACACACATTACAGTCCTCAGTCCCCCACTTTATTTTCCTCCGCTCTCTCCACATTACAGTCATCATTCCCCCCCACATTACAGTCCTCAGCCTCCCCAATTTAATGTCCTCAGGGCCCACCGAACATCACAGTCTTCAGGGCTCCACTTTAATGTCCTTAGCTCCCCCCCCCCCCCCCCCCACTATGATGTCCTCAGCCCACCACATCACAGTCCTCAGCCTCCCCACTTGAATGTCCTAACCTTCCCCCCACACCCCACATTAAAATCCTCTGTCGTCCACTGTAATGTCCTCAACATACACACACCACAGCTCTTCCACTTCGCTGTCCTCAAATACACACACATCACTGTCCTCAGCACACACATTCCTCATTTACAGCTTTTCAAACTAGTGTCCTCACTCCCTGGGACTTCACCCCCTCCCTTACTGTCTTACCTTGCCTACACAGATCGAAGGTTGGAGGGAGGCACAGGCACAGCATATTTGGATGGAGGGGGGCGTTGCAAGATCGTGATTGGTTGCTAGGACTGCCCTTCATCCTAGCAGCCAATCCCTGCTTGTGAAACTCGGGCAGCTCCGCCCTCCATCCAGAACTGTCCTGCCTTCTGCTGTCTGCTCTGTGAGCAATGGATTACAGAGCGACGGCAGGGGAAGAAAAGGCTGCTAAATAGCGGTACCGCGGCGGTCCGAATGGAAACATGACGCGGGCCACATGTGGCCCGCGGTCCGCCATTTAGTGATCACCGTCCTAGGACATTGATGAAGACCACACAAAACAAATGCACCCCATGTGTGTGTAGTAAAGTGATCCTGTAACAAAGTGCCCAGTGTAGCCCAGAAGAACCCACCTCAGGGTAGGCTTCTCATGTGACCCTTGCTTGGCACCCAACAAGGAAAGAAACATGGAGGACGTGAGAAACAACCACCACCCTACCCTTAAATGCTAGCCAGACCTCACTATTTAGTGCCGGCTGTGCACAGGACATTTTATTTGTGAGCTGACTGAGGTTTAAGGTTTTTCCTTCTGCTGGTTGAAAAGCTGACTACTGAAAGAATGCTAAAATATACATGTACTGCTTGTTTTGAAGAACCTATTAGGGAACACCCTGTTAACCACTTAACGACCGCCCACCACAGATTTACTGCGGCAGGCAGCCGCTCCTGGGACTCTAGGGGGCGAGCGCGCGCCGTCGGCGCAATCTCCCGCAGCTGAGAGAGAAGGACAGACGGCTGATGTAAACACAGCCATCTGTCATTCTCCCTGAAGTGATCGCAGAGGCTATGTGATCCTGCTATATAGGATCGCATGTCTCTGTGATGACTTCACAAGCCATGCCCCCTCACGGTTAGAATCACACCCCTAGGGACACATTTAACCCCTTGATCACCCATACTGATCTTAACCCCTTCCCTGCCAGTGTCATATTTACAGTAACAGTGCATATTTTTTAGCACTGATTACTGTAGTAATTTCACTGGTACCCCAAAAAGTGTAAGAAATGTCAGTTAAGGGTCCGATCTGTCTGCTGCAATGTCGCAGGCCCACAAAAAATCGCAGATCGCCGCCATTACTAGTAAAAAAAAAAGCAATAAAAATTACATAAATCTTTCCCATAGTTAGTAAACGCAATAACTTTTGCGCAAACCAATCAAAATAAACTTATTGCGATTTTTTTTTTTTTTTTTACCAAAAATATGTATCAGAAAACAAATTGGCCTAAAATGTTAAAAATTTTGATTTTTACATTTTTTTTCATTATTTCATAAAAAAGAATGTGAAAAACACTGTTATTTTTTCAAAATTGTCGCTTTTTTTTGTTTATAGCGCAAAAAATAAAAATCACACAGGTGATCAAATACCACCAAAAGAAAGCTCTATTTGTGAGGAAAAAAGGACATCAATTTTGTTTGGGTACGGCGTCACACGACCGCGTAATTGTCCGTTAAAGTTCTGCAGTGCCGAATCGCAAAATAGGGCCTGGTCATTGAGCAGCCAAATCCTCCGGTCTTAAAGTGGTTAATAGTGATCAGTATAAATTTAGAGGCTTAGATAAGTAGATGTTTTATTTGTTTTATGCTATGGACTTAGTGTACAAGGCCCTCCTGCCTTAAACTGTGCGTATAGCCTTGCTGAATAAAAGCCCAGGTGAAACGTACTTGGACTATCCATGTATGTGTTTGTTGCATGCATGGTTACCTGCCACTACCGGTTAAGCCTCTCCTCCTTATAAGGTATTAGGCTAATGTACTGAATTTGTTTGTTTTTTTTATATTGCCTAGACCCACACTTTAAGATAAATTAAGTACATTTTCTCATATAACCAGTTACATTGTTTGATAAGTAGCAAAAGTAGCTAACTGATTACTTTTACTTAGGACCTGGAATTTCTCCTAAAGATAATGAATCCCAGACAGTAAAACCAGGAAGAGGTCCAGTAAATCACACATAATATCTCTCAATTGAACCAAAATGTGTTACAATCCTTCAGACCTGGAAGATCTGCAGTTGGTTATTATAATGTATCACAGCCTATTACATTCGTCTGTAGACTATAACAGCTGTGTACAGTCCATCCTTTGCCAGCATGCATTCAATGTATTCATGTTGCTATAAGAAAGAAGCAGGGACTAGGCATGTGGCTTTAAGGTATACTCAAATAAAGCCAACCACAAGATTATCAAGGAATATTCTGTATACTTCAGTAGCTCATGGCAAAATATTACAACGTACAATAGCTGAGCAAAATATTTTAGGGGACGCATAAACAACAATTTGTTATTATAAGTTTGCTTTGGTTTTGTGTTTTTTCCTTATAACCTGGTAAAGCTGCAAATAACATATTCCCGTTCCTAGATGGCTATGCTCTCTCCTCCACTGTATCTTTGGAGGGAGCCATGGTTGTCTCCCAAGCTGGATTTAAAAAGAGGTTTGCCTTTGTTCATCTTTATTACATAGAAGTTGATCGGATTAGTAGTTTACACAAGAAAGATAACATTGTTTTGCTATCTTTTTACAGGAAGTGGCAAGATCAATAGGTGTTTTCTGAACTTGCTGAATATGTTCTTAGTCTGAAAATCAAAAGCTAATATAGCTACAACATCTAAGGACTGCATATTTTTTGTTCTTGGGTTCAGTCATCCCTCAATCATTTACAGAGTACTGCTTTTGTTAAGTATGTGTAGCATTATCCCCTTGAGGGTTGCTGGTAAGTGTATGTTCTTTTGTGCTGCTTTCAACCTGTAGGTATCCAGGTAAGCTCTCTCTCTAAATAACATTAGTAGTCATTACTCAGAGAGAGCTTACCTGGATACCAGAGATTTTGGAGACTGTTGCAAATTTCCAGAACCTGATCTGTTACATAGTTACATAGTTAGTGAGGTTGAAAAAAGACATCAGTCCATCCAGTTCAACCTATGATGTGTGTGTGTGTTTGCTTTTAACCGTACATTGTATACCCCTGTATGTTTTGGTCTTTAAGGTGTCCATCTAATAGTTTTTTGAAACTATCAATGCTCCCTGCTGATACGACTGCTTGTGGAAGAGAATTCCACATCCTTACCGCTCTTACAGTGAAGAACCCCTTACGCACTTTAAGGTTAAACCGCCTTTCCTCAAGTTTTAGTGAGTGGCCACGTGTCTTATTGTATCTCCTTTCTCTGAATAGTTTGTTCCTTATGCTAGGGTCGCCAGTACAGTATTTGTACATTGATATCATATCCCCCCTCATTCTTCTCTTTTCCAGAGAGAATAAGTTCAGTGCTTGTAGTCTTTCCTCATAGCTGATGTCCTCCATTCCCCTAATTATTTTTGTTGCCCTTCTCTGGACTCTCTCCAGTTCCAGCACATCCTTCCTGAGGACCGGTGCCCAGAACTGGACAGCATACTCCAGATGTGGCCGGACCAGAGTCTTGTAGAGAGGGAGAATAATCTCTTTATTTCTGGAGTGAATCCCCTTTTTTATACATCCCAGTATTCTGTTGGCTTTGCTTGCGGCGGCTTGGCATTGCATGCCACTGCCAAGCTTGTTGTCTACAAGTACCCCCAAGTCCTTTTCCATCCTAGACTCACCCAGAGGTTCCCCCCCTAGTGAGTAGCTTGCTTTCTGGTTTCTGGCCCCCAAGTGCATTACTTTACATTTTTCAACATTAAACCTCATCTGCCATGTAGTTGCCCACCCCGTTATTTTGTTCAGGTCCGCTTGCAAGGTTTCCACATCCTGCATAGAAGATATTGGCATGCCTAGTTTAGTATCATCTGCAAATACTGAGATATCTGTGATATTCTTACTTCTGTTCAGACATCTTTTTGCCTCTCGAGCACTATGTTTGATTGTGAGTGCAATTCCTACAGATACTTTCAGCAATAAATTATACCTTATTTGGAACGTACTGCACTATTGGCTTTTCTTATGCTTATTTGCATATGTTCATGGGAGACTACTCTGAAGGCACCAAGCTCATCCACTTACCTTTAAGCCCGTTAGACCCAAAGACCATAAGGCCTTAAGGGGTCCACACCATCTGGTAAGTGAATTCACGTGTGGGGAGCAAGGGCACGTGTGGAACATATCCGTTGAGCACTTGGGAGCACCTTTACTATATATTTTTTTCACCTTTTTTGTGTCATAGTTTACAGTGGACTTTTGTGTTTACAGCACGGAACTTTTTTTGGACACTATATATCTATATATTTATATATTTATCTATTTATCACCACCAATTTTTGATTCTCTGTATTTATATTTATTTATATATTTTTATATACATGTGCGACATATATATATATATATATTTATATATTTATTTTTAGGATACTTATAAGTCACTGGTTTATTTTAAGCTAATGTATTATATTTCACTGTTTTAGCGCTGTGTTTATATATCCACTTACAGACTTGTATAAAGTACTCGAAATTTCTACTTGAGTAAAAGTACAAGTGCTCGATCAAAAAGTGACTTGAGTAGAAGTGCTCGCAGAAAAAGTTACTTAAGTAGAAGTACTAAAGTATTCAACATTTTTTTTACTTAAGTATTGCAAGTAGTTTTTTCAAAAAATTTGCTACTTAAGTACTAAAAGTAAAAAGTACCAGTAGTTTTGAAAAAAAAATTCTACTCAAGTACTGAAAGTAGAAGTACAAGTACTGTATTATGTAGTTATTAAAGAAAGAAGTCAAAAGTTTGAACATCATATTGTTTTTAATTATTTCAAATGATTTATTCAAATGATTAACCTAAAGGACAATCACAATTCCTTAGGCTGTAACTTTTTGTAAACAAAAAACAGATAAAGTATGTCCCTCCCTTCCCCTTTTAAAGCATCCACCTTTTAAAGCCAGGGGTGGTCTCCTTCCTGAGCTTCCTCACTCTCACAGCCAGGCAGATCACTTGAAGTTGAAGGGCCAGGGGTGGAAGTTGGTGTTTTTGGTTCGTCCATCTTTTCAGCTGATCAAAAGGCAGAACAGGAGCATGCGCAGTCTTCTTAATCGCGGTTTGATTTGATTTGCTCAATTGATGATGATGTGCCAGGCCAGCTTCATCAAACCTACAACGCTTAAAGTGAAAAATGCATCAAAAACTACTAACAAATTGGCTGTGCTAAAAATGCTAATAAAGTGCCTGCAATTATATTATATATATATATATTCTTCTTGTATTCAAAATCATCGCCCACGGTATCAAAAATAAAGTGACATGTCTGTGCTAAATGCAGTGCAAATTATTCCCACAATGTAAATGTAATTCATATAAAATATATATGACAATACCACAATAAAATAAGTTGTGATTGTGAATAAGTTAGGTGCAAGTTTAAGTGTGTAAACTAAACTTTATAACGAAAAGTCCATAACTGAATTCCAGTGTGCAATCTAAGAAGTGCTTGTCACTTGCTGTCAGATTTCTTCTGTGATCTGCTCAAGTAAAGTGGTGGACTGGATAGCCTCTCTCTCTGCCTCTCACCTTAGTAGCACTGGCACTGCACTGGTTCAAAAAGCTGTCTATATTATTTTCATTATAAGAACTTGTCAGAACATGCTTCCACCACCTGTCCTTCACACTAGTAGTGCTCATTTGCTTTGCTCAAGTCAAGTGCCACTGCCAGTGGCCACTGCAGTGCAGGCGCAGCCACACGGGCAGAGGCAGGCCGCAGGAAGCACAGGCACCACCACAACACAACACTTATGGTCCATGGACCATGGATGGTCGGATAATCATCATAGCCGTCAGTCTCACTCTTCTTGGTTCAAAAAAGCCACCCATGACCCGTGTGTATATAATATATTAATATTTTATATTGATTATTTGATTCTCAAATGGCACATTTGCCATGGCAAGGATTAGCCCTCCCTCCACGGTCCACCTCACTCACCTCAAAGAGAAGAAGATGAGATAACGAAGAAAATGCTCCGAGTCCTGCTCCCGCGTCCCGCCGCCCGTGTCACAACTCCTTTCAGTAAGTGCCCTAAGGGGTGGAGTCTGAGTGACACACAACACGTTTAGAGGCGGAGACCTCGAGCGGGGAGACGGCAGCACGGCTCCTCCAGTGCGGTCTTAACTTGATGATCATGACAGTGATTCCGCGGGCCGCGGCGCGAGCGAGGCTGTGAGATTGATTGAATTGAGTTGTGCTGCCTACTACTACACGCTACCTTCTACTAAATTGTGAGTCAGTATATTTTATTTCATTTTTATATATAAAAGCGGTATTGTTGAGCACTACTAGCCACTAGATCTCCTGGCTGTCACTTTGTCACATGTTGGGGAATCACAGCGGCTCGGCTCCAGAAGTGGCGGGTGTCCCCGTCATCCTGCCAGGGCCGCCAAGAAGTTCATCACCTAATCTTAAGTTATTAATATCTTATGAGGAGAGGACCAATGAGATTGAGAATTGAAATAATTAAATATATATGGCTTTTTGAACCAGTGCAGTCAGTGCCAGTGCCACAGTGCCACCCAGACGCTATCCACCAGTGCCACCACCATTAAGTGTGTTGGTCGGTCACTCAAGCACTGAAGGAGGTGGAAGCATCTGACAAGTGAAGTGACACTTTAGATTTGCACACTGGAATTCATTTATGGACTTTTCGTTATAGATAGGTTTACACACTTCAACTTGTTGCACGCACCTGACCTAACTTATTTCATAACTTATTTTATTGTGATTTATTGTCATATTTTATATGAATTGAATTTACTGTTACATTGTGGGAATAATTATTTTCACTGCATTTAGGCTTTAGCACATTCATGTCACTTTATTTTTGATACTGTGTGGAGTGTGGGCAGGGCACTGGGGGCAACAATGATATTATTATCACTTTATTCGCACAGCCAAGTTGTGTTTGTTAGTAGTTTCTTGATGCACTTTAAGCGCTGTAGCACCATTTATTTGTTTGTTTCATATTTTCTTTTTATTGGAAAGATTTGGTATAGCAGCTTTTATTATACACAGCCTTTATTTTCGTATGCGCTGATTTACAAATTATATTATACACATTTTTTTGAGCTTTATGCAACCTGCCATCTACTGTTCTGGCAGTGGTAATTTTTTTAAAAGTAACGAGTAACTATGCAGCACAAAAAAAAAAAACATCGGAGTAGAAGTATCGAAATCATCGAAAAAATGTAGTGAAGTAAAAGTAGTAGAAGTAGGAAAAAAAAATTCTACTCTAGGAAAGTACAGATACCGCATTTCGGTACTTAAGTACAGTACTTAAGTAGTTCTACTTCGTTACTATACATCTCTGTCCACTTATTATTTCACTTGTCGATGAGCAGCAGCTACAGTATTTAAAGATTTTTCACTTATTTAAAATACACCTATTATTTTATCCCACATATGCGCAGGGTGGACCTTTTTTGGTCTATTTATATTTAGAAAATGGTAGTCGCTTCTGGCTACATATGGTTATCCAATTTGCTTGTTTCCAGTGAAGGACTATTACCTGGTTCAAAGCTGTCCATTTCAAGAACCTATTAAAGTAGTCCTGTTATGAGAAAAATAGGTGGCCTCCTGAAAATGCTTCTCAACTGGTTATCATGCTGACTCACTGAAGATGATTTACCAAAGGGATTGAGAATATTCACTCCTCTCCAATTATCTAATCATGTAAATGTGGATTATCCATTCTTGTGAAAAGCAAATCCCTGTTTACCTCTTTCATATGCACATGACTGGATAAATAAAATTAATATTTACACAATGGGGTTGATTTACTTAAACTGGAGTGCGAAATGTGGTGCAGCTCAGCAAAAAAAAAAAAAAATCAGCTTTCAGTTTTTGTCAAGCTTAACTGAACAAACTGATTGGCTACCATGCACAACTGCACCAGATTTTGCACTCTCCAGTTTTAGTAGATCAACCCCACTCTATTTTGTGAACAACACCTTAGTTCACAGCCACAGAACAGCCATCAGGAAAATCTGTTTTTTTTTTGCATTTTGTGGGATGTAATGGGCATGACTTTAGCACTTTTTCTAATTATTTATTACAGATACTTTTATAGCGCCATCAAATTACACATCGCTCTACGTATGTATTATACATTCACATCAGTCCCTGCCCTCAAAGAGCTTACAATCAAAGGTCGCTAAGTCACATTCCTATATACACACATACTAGAGCCAATTTATCTATCAGCATGTCTTTGGAGCATGAAAGGAAACCCACTCAGGCACAACATGCAAACTCCAGGCAAATAGTGCCATTGTTGGGATTCACTTAAAAACTATCCTAAATATATGCAAACAGGGCATTTATTTTTTATGTATATTGTGAACAACATATGTCATCTGAAACATGATAGGGTTACAAGTGTAGTGTAGTTTTCTAACTGTACAGAGACTAGTAATAATATCTACACACTACAACTATGCTTTTGTTGGCGGATTGTACATCCCATAGACAGGGGCAGACTGGCAACTTTCAGCCCAGGGGGCAGGTAGAAACCAGAGGCCCATGGTGCAGCGACTTAGCCCCCCTCCCACTCTCCCTATTCCTGTCATCCTCCTGACCCCCCATTTCACGGGGCTTCGGATACTCTCTATTTACCAGCTGAATCCGGGTTTCTGACCTGGCCAGCAGAGGGTGGTTAGGGGGAGCTGGGACAACTCGGTCCGGGCTGGCTGGGGGAGAAGAGTCTCCAGTGGAGCATGGATCCGGCTGTCAGACACAGTTTATACCATTCATGCTGGGGGGAGGCCTGCGCTCTGTCCTTGTCTTCAACCCGCACTCAGTAGGTCAGTGGCAGGGACTTTTTACTTCTCTTCACCAGGAATCCTTTAGGCATTTCTGTGGCAGAAGCAGTGCAGCCTTTTTATAGGGCATCAGAGCGGCCCAGGGGGCAATTGCCCCCCTGGCCCAGTTTTCCCCTGCCCATAGAGGTTAATGAAGATTGCTCGGACAGAGGGGCTAAGAGCTTGGGGCAGACAACCTTCTCGAGCCCTTCGTTAGTACAACGATCTCCCCCACTGAGATGTTCTGTTCAGACAGGGAGACGGCCCCCTCGCCAGAACACTTTGAGCAGCGCTCTAAGTCATTGGCTGAGAGTGCTGATCAGGAGCCGATAGGCTGCTGGTTTTCCAGCATGCTCTTCTGACAGAAGTGGGCCAAAGAGCTGGCTTCTGTCGGAGCGGATGACATACACACGAGTTGAATGTCGGCTGGTTTTTAATGAACTGCCCGATGTCTCCCACGTTCGGCCCGTGTGTACTAGGCATTACACTCAACATAGCATTGTCATCCCCTTAGAGCACTGTAACCAAGCAGAACACAACTTACAAATGGTTGACAGAATCCATAATGACAGATATCTTTCTGTAAACAAGTTGCAGCTTGTGGGCAGATAAATGTCCACACGCAGTGTGCATCATGGCTGATTGGACAAAATACTCTCACATTATCCAAGTGTCGTTGAAATGAGCAGTATGTAATGTACAGTATGGCCATTTTATTGTCCACTCGAAAGAAAACTGTCTTCAAAACTCTACATAAAACAGTAAAGGATTTGGCCCATCAACAAGGTGATTTCTAAGCACATTGGTGCACTTATGGGTGCATTCAACAGCAAGAGATATTATTTATTGCTGCCTAGAAGACCAGAAAAGACTTAAATCAGAGCTCCAGGTTCCTTTAGAAAAAAATTGAAAGTCAGCAGCTACAAATACTGTAGCTGTTGACTTTTAATATCAGGACACTCACCTGTCAACGAATCCAGCGGTGTCTTCACCCGATCCGATTTTTCAATCGGCTCCCAGGTGCTGCCTCCGCCGTCTCAGGTAAGGAAACCGGCAGTGAAGCCGCTGCCTTGCGGCTGCACAGCTGGTTCCCTACTGCGCATATGCGATGCGAAGCGTTCTGCGCTTTGTAAATGACCCAGCGGTGGGGGAAGGGTGGGCCGAACTTCCGGATGAGTTTGCTGCAGGGAAGTAAGCCGAAAGTTAGCAGGACCTGTCAAAATCAGGAATCCAGCCCCCAAGAGGTGCCAAATGTGGCAGTGGAGCGGGAGAGGAGGCAAATAAGCAGGGCTCCCCCTTTTGAGTTGAGCTCCACTTTAATTTGTATTAACAATGTTGGAATTCAAGGGCATTGCTTGTTACTGTTAGGCCATTTATGTTCAATCTTATTCTTAAAATTCATGGGAACATTTTTCAGAGACATTAAAACTGTCATAGCAGAAGTAACTCATTTCTAATTGGCATTTGCAGTCATTTTCTCCAAATCAATGTTTGTGGAATTTTTATGTATAGTATAATATATCTACTTTAACACAGATATTGTATCTGGTAACAATAAGACGGAAATATTATACATTACAGCAAAGAAAGCCAGTTTATTTGTTTTTATTAATGTAACACAAAAGGACAAAAATTCCAACTGCAATCACTTACAAATGTGTCATTGTTTGCCAGATCTGACAGGATAACGGCTTGTATACAGTCTAACTGAGGGATTATACTGCGCCAACAGGTTTCTTTGTTCTCATGTTGGAAGGGTTTCATTTTGACTATAAATGCAGTATGACCCTACAGAACAATAGAAATTCATCTTATCAACATTTTTGGTTTTCTGAGGTTTTCACTGTGGTAAACACTGCTTGGAAGCATGGCTATTGAAACGTACCTGTGTCACTAGACTTGGCAAGCCACCGTATTCTGAGATAAACCTACACTCTTGAGAATTCAACACATTTGGCTAAACAATGACCTAAAGTAACCCACCTTCCCACACCCAAGATGTACACTTGCCCAAAACTCAAGGCCAGGACTTTTCTCAATGTTGACAGCCCACAACAAAGTAAAGGTGTGCAAGACATAAAAATTTGTTTTGTTTCTTATTAGTTTCTTTAGGTTACTAATTCTGTCTCAACATATTTGTTATGATAGAATGATTCATTTTTGGAATTAGTTTCATATATTCAGATTAGTTTCCTATGTTCATTGTTTTCAAATCGATTTGAAGTTTGAAATTCGTATTTTGGCATTTACATTTAAATTTGAATTTGAAATTAATTTGAATTTCAGAAGAGGGCTATATTTATTTATATTTTATTTTATTATTTTCTTTTCAATTGTTTTATATTCTAGTTTATTCTACTATATCCTTTTATTTTCTATTTGATTCTATTCTTTTTTTTTATTCTATTCTATCCTATTTTATTATATTCTTTTATTTTCGATTCTACTCATTTATATTCTATGCTATGCTTTTATTGTCTATTCTATTCCATTCCATTCAATTCTATAATATTACTTTCTTTTCTATTTTATTCTTTTCTGTTTTATTCTATTTTTTTATTCCGTTCTATTATTTCATTTTCTATCATATTCCTTTATTTTCTATTATATTCCTTTTTTTTTCTAATATATTATATTCCTTTATTTTCTTTTCTATTCTATTCTATTCAGTTTTATTATTTTATATTCTTTTCTATTTTATTCTATAAAGCAGCCTAAGTATGACTCATCATCTTTTTTCACTTGTTTATCTTACTGTATTTATTGCACTATATTTCCATTTCAAATTCATATTCAAGTTCAATTTCATTTTCAAAATCAAGCTCAAATTGTTTCTTGAATTCAAATAATTTGATTCATTATAATTTATTTCATATTCGCTGAAAAATTGGTACTATTGTAAATCGGAAATTCAAATACATATGAAAGTTTTGTTCGAATTTCGATTTGTAATGAAACAAATTGTACATGTCTACAACCAAGGTTCTCCTTCTGCTGCTTGCACCTGCCCATTCCTTCCCCAAAGACTTCTATGGGATGATTTGAGGACCGTCTCCAGCCTCAGTATGCAGTGCCGAAGAAGTCTATGAGCATCATATGTGCACACATGGCCAGAAAAAAAACAATAAATCGGCTGTGGGCTGTCAAAATTCCCACATGCTGTGGCCACAGGAGTCAGGTAAGTACATAGTACATATGGGGTAAAGAAGAGTGGCAAAGGTGTGTGCAGCCAATTGCATTAGGGTGTGCACCCTAAAGCTCAAACATACAGCAACATAGGTAGTGGATAGGGGTGTACACACATGATGCTATGTTTCACAGCCATGGCAGAAATTACAGACTTCAAAGCACATGTGAACGAGTCCTTAATTTTTTTAAATGATTTTTTAAAATGTTATATTTTTTACATTTTTTTAGATATTTATTTATATTTTACATTTTTTTACCTGCCCATTTTGAGGGCTTTGGTGAAATATCAGGGTTCTACACAGACCCCTGATGTCCTACATTTAAGACAAAGAGATAGAGACTGAGGACAGGATGGAGGTGCAGATGCTAGAACTGATCCCCCTGCAGTGCAGCCAGAAGGGAGGGAGAGGAGGAGACGCGGGCAACACTGCAAAGCTGCAGGGGGAGGAATAAGAGGATCAGTATTTGCAATAAGGCAGTACAGCTGGCCCTTATGCTTGGCATGTGCCCAGGCCCACCTTTTGAATTAATAGGACATGGGCCTGATACAGGAGGGAAGGCTGTACTGCCTTATCTTCAGGCCTTGGGCATAGGGGGATTATGGTGTGCCCAGGTACACCCGGCACACCCCCTGCGCACGCCTATGAATAGTGGGCTTTCTAGGTCAGAAGAGCTAAGTAGGAATGATATATGAACCTTTTGTGAAAATGCACTTTGGAGTGGATCAGGCAGCCTTGGCATGTTTGAATGAAATAATAAATGATGAGTCATACTGGGAAAACCTAATTTGTAACTATCACTCAAAAAAAAATTTGTTTAAAATATCTTTGCTACCACATAACATTTTTGGAACTTTGGCTCTGTATACCCACAGATATGCTATTGTAATATAGTACATGAAGAAGCCAACATTATCTAAATACCATCTCACAGCCAAACCTTTCTTTTTGGATAGAGGGCTGTGGAAAAAATCATTTTATATATATATATATATATATACTGGTTAAGTGTACCCAGCTGTTCCTTGTATATAGGAATATCAGCAATCCACCATGGAAAGATAAATAACATAAGGCTATCTAAAGCCAATCAATAGGAACTCCTATTTACCTAAACACGTTAATGTGATTTCAAAAGTTCATTTTAGTTCTTTATATCTGCGGCAATTATTTTAAATAACACTTAGTGACTTTGCTATGAAGGTCTTTGGCAGGCACTGTTGGCTCGCTGCCTTCCTGCCAATTGCTCTCCCTTTTAACACTCTCCAATTGCTCTCCCTTTTAACACTCTCTTAGTGTAGACTACAAGTGGCAATGTTGATGATCAATGTGCAGGCATGTTCCACTGTTGTCACTCATTAGGAAGCCTTCCCTAAGAAATGGCATGCACCTGTTCCTGTAGTCCATGTATCAGGTGTTGCTTGGATTGTGAAAGGACTGGGGCACCCAGAGGCGTAACTAGAACCTACAGGGCCCCGGAGCAAGAAACCATGAAGGGCCCCCCGGACCCCTAGCCGGGGCCCTTCCTTTCAAGCCTGGGGCTCTTCCCACTGTTCCTGGGGCCTTGTACTCTCCCCTTTATTATGGTGCTGCAGTGGGACCCTTTCATAAGTTCTGCAGTGGGCCCCCTTCCTGCCATCTTGGGGACTCCCCACGGTGGTGGAATGCCAGGGCCCTGTCGCAAATGTGAGCTTTGCGATCCTGGAGGTTCACCCACTGGTGTCAGTCGTTTTTATTTTTTGGTATTTTAATTGTATTATTTTTTTATCATCTTATTTTGTTTTTTACAATGTCTCTGACTATGACTCTGTCCATTCAGAAAAGGAAGGAGCTCTATTGTGACAATCCCGTGCAGCAGCAGGCAGGAGAGGGAAGGAAGCACAGTGGGGGGGGGGGGGGGGGGGGCAACACAATAGGGGGGGCAGGGAGCACACAGGGGCCCAGAGACAGCAGAACACATGTGAACTGGATAGGAGGAGTGGCGGGGCAGCATACAGGGGAACCAATCTCCTCCATTTTCCTCCTACAGCTACAGGGAGAAAAAGGAGGACAGTGATTTGTCTACATGCTGCCCCCACTGCCCCTCCTATCCAGGTGTACAGGGGAGCCGCGAAGGCCCCCTGGAGTATGGGGCCCAGTTGCAATTGCAAACACCTGAAACCCCCCTAGTTATGCCCCTAGGGGCACCCCTGGGCATCCAGAGGAGAACAATGGTGCAGTGTGGTAGTGGTAAAAATTGCATGTACAGTGGGAGGATCTTAAAGTGACATGCAAAATAAAACAATTTACTCACTGTAAATATAACATAAACATACCGCAGTCCTTGGTCCCACAAAATATGTTTAATTTCTGTGCCACAAGTGGAAGTCCCACAAATACCTCAGAACAAAGGATCCTTTTTAAATGAATTGAACTATTCTATTACATTTTTCTTTGCTTTTTTGCACACTTAAAAAAGACAGTGAGCTAACACTTTGCCTAAGCCTACCTTAACCCTCCTCTTGTGTTAGGGTCAAAACTGACCCGTTTTCAGGTTTTGAATGTCTATAAGTATCACATAAATTTGTTTATTGCATCAAGATTTTTTTACTTTGTCAGGAACCTTTATTTAAACAATGTAATAGAAAAATAATCCTTTTCACTAAATTATAAAATACTGTGGTGAAAATTAAGACGTTCATGGTGTTAGGGTCAATTCTGACCCAGTTATAATATAGGATTTTAGGACACTAATAAGTGCCAAAACTGAAATCATAAACACTCTCTCTGCTTAGTAACAGTGACAGCCAATCCCCTCTCAACCCTGTGAGCTGTAGTTAGGGAGGGGCCTATCTCTTTTCCTGCTTGTCTGCTTCTCTAAATAAAGTGAAGAAACATAGGACAAATTCATTTCAGAGTTGCTGACTTTATTTTACCATTTTTTAAATTTGACAATGAGAGGTATGCTATCAAAAGAAAGGTCTAGGGGTCACACCAAAAATATTAAAACCAATCTTTTCAAGGATAAAGAAGCCTAACAAGGTAACCAAGAGGTAAGAAACAAATTTGATGATAAATAATTATTCAGAGGGTATTTTATGGCTGATTTAAAACACGGGTCAAAACTGACCCTAACATCATGGATAGTAACGGAATTCTAACATAAGAGGAGGGTTAAGAAGAGCCTCACTAAAACAATATGGGATTACTTAGCAACCACTTACAACTGTTGAGAAAATGAACACTTTGGAGTTGATTTACTAAAGGCAAATAGACTGTGCACTTTGGAAAGTGCAGTTACACACTGCAAGAGCAGTTGCTCTAGAGCTTAGTAAATAAGCAGAAGCTCTGCTGACCTCCATCATCCAATCACATGGAAGCAAAAATGCTGTTTTTGTTAATTTCCTTGCACGTGATTGAATATTCTTTGCAAAGTGATACTTTACCTCATTTACTAAGCTCTGGAGCAACTGCACTTGCAGAGTGCAACTGCACTTTGCAAAGTGCAGAGTCCTTTTGCCTTTAGTAAATCAACCTCATTGCATCTTAAATAGGGGCAGGCAGGTACCACGTTCGTGTTTACATACTATTATTCCAAAATACAAGTTGGTCACCCACAAAACAATCTATCCCAGTACAAAACAAACATTTTTATTATCCACATGTAATAGTTGACCTTATACAGTTACAATTTAAAATGTTCTTTGTGGTCAATAAATCAATCTAACTAATGTCTGTGCGCGGCTCAAAATATTGCCGTTATACAGTAGATATAAGAGTAAACTTATATATTCCAACTTGATACCCAGTCATTACCAGTAATATAACTACAGATATTATTGCGCAACATGCTCCTGGTCAATGGTGTAATAGGATCCCATTTTCAATGTGTTTCACAGACAGTTTAGTCTGCGTCTTCAGGAAGGATTGGTGATATTTTATATATTGATACAGATACAGCTGATCTCCCTTCACCTGTGTTATGTGACATGCCAGAGACAGAAAGGAGACTAGGAATTCCATAAACTCTGCAATGCCCATTGCCTCTCTGTTGTGAGCTCTGGGAGGTGTTGGGTTGGCGACATGGGCCCGTGGATGTGTGGCGGGTATAAAAAAATGGCAGGTGGTCATGGTCCCAGGACCCAAGGCCCCAAACAAGAGATGCAAGGTACTTTCCCTGGGCATCAGCCGCTAGTGAACCCCCATGGCATACATATAGGCAGGAAGTGGCTGCAGAGAGGCTGCTGAAAATCAGCTGTGATGATATCAACAAGGATGACATATAGGTAAAAAAGTACTTTATTTTTAAAAATGCCAGTTGTTTTGATACAATGCTGTTAAAGAGGTTGTAAACTCATTTAAAAAAATTTTTTTTTTTTTACAACCTGCAAGAGAAAGACATAATGAGCTAGTATGCTTCGCATACTAGCTCATTATGAAATACTTACCTTAGAACGAGCCCCCGCCGTGCCGCTCTCTTACCTGTATGACGGGCGACATGACATGTCGCCCGTCTTCCGGGATCGCGGCATCCGGTCATCTGATTGGCCGGAGCCGCGGTGACGTCACTCCCGCGCACGCGCACGGGAGCCGACGGTCACGGCACGGGGCTCTGAAGGAACGGCACGGTCAGCCGTTCCTTCAGAGCGCATGCGCCAGTGACGTCACTGGCTGCATTAAAGGTAAATATCTCCTAAACGGTGTAAGTTTAGGAGATATTTACAGTACCTATAGGTAAGCCTTATCATAGGCTTACCTATAGGTACAACTTCCTGAGGAGGGTTTACTTCCTCTTTAAACAAGTCAGTTGTCATTCGGTTCATTTTTATTAATGGAGTTTACCTATTATTATTTTTTTAATTTATATCTTTATTGGTGATTTTTTATATATACATACATTTCAAACAAACATTGTCATGATCTGACCAAACCCCACCCCCTTACCTCCCCCTCCCTCCTCCCCCCAATTAAACAGAAAAAAAAAACAAAAACAAAAAAAACAGACAGAAAAAAAAAAAAAAGTTTTTATACTTTTATACACTCATTCCCAACATTTCTTCGTATGAAGATGTATTCCATACTATATAACCGTACGCCAGAAGGGGTATGGGGACCGTCCCCCCGCGGCCTGGACCAGGCTCCGCCCAGGATGACCCTCTCTTAAACTCCCTTTAAGAAGAATTGGCTTCCAAGTATTGCACCCAGGGTCTCCATCTCAACTTAATTTGATCCTCTGAATTTCCCAATATGGCGGACAGTTCTTCCATCTTAAAAATCTCGTTGACCTTCCCACACCACAACTCGTAAGTTGGGATCACTGTCTGTTTCCAGAAAATAGGTATGCATGCCCTTGCTGCATTCAACAGACGCAGAGTCAGGGACTTCCTATAGCTCCGCACTGAGCTTCCTGTCAAATGCAGCAAGCACAACGCGGGGTCCTCTAGTATATCCACGTTGGCTATATGTTTTATAGCCACTGCTATCTTATTCCAAAATGGCCGCACTCTTTTACATCCCCAAAAAATATGTACCATATTTCCGTCCTCCAATCCACACCGCCAGCATTTTCCTGAGACCGCCTCTTTTATTCTGTGTAATAGTGATGGGACTCTATACCATCTGGTTAGAATTTTATACCCTGTCTCTTGGATCTTACAATCTAGTGACGATTGGTGAACTAATCTCAGGATCTTATTTATCTGCTCTTTTGACCACACGGTGTTTAACTCCTGCTCCCATTTTTGGATAAACGGCAATTGTTGGTCTCCCTCATCTTCTGACAATTGTGTATAGAACCTTGAGATCAAATGGCCCGTCGCGTTACCTGTTCTACACATATTTTCCAGATCTGTTAGCTCTTGTGGTGCATACCCTTTCTGCCGAACTGATCTAATATAATTATACAACTGATAAAGGCTGAAATAATCTAACGATTCTCCTGCACCTGTCCTAAGTTCTTCTAGGGAGGGCATAGGCCCATTTTGCCATATATCACCTAGGCGCCTTTTACCATTCTGAGCCCACCTACGGAGTCTGGCATTTATACACCCCGGGGGAAAATCCGGGTTCCCCAAGATCGGTGTCATCGGAGATATACCTGGGGCTACCCTCCAATGCGACTGAATTCTCTTAGTTTCTTTTATAGTCGCTCCCACTGTAGGATGTTTGAGAATAGCGTCTTTTGATTCGAACACTGACCATGGGGCTGGGGGGGTTAGCTGACCTGATTCCTCATTCTCTAAATCCACCCATCGTTTGGTAAGTTTATTGCAGTGCCAGTCTACCACCCTTACTATATGGACCGCCCTGTAATATCTCAGGATATCTGGTAATCCCATCCCACCTCTTACTTTGGGTAAGGCCAACGTCTGCATCTTAATTCTAGGAGATTTGTTTGCCCAAATATAGGCGCGGAGTATGCCCTTGATTGATTGAAAGAATTCTTTTGGAACTGCTATTGGAATTTTCTGCATTCAATACAAAATACGGGGTAACACATTCATTTTAATAACGCTACAGCGCCCAAACCACGTCACTGCCAACAGCTGCCATATTCTAAGATCTGCTTTAATCTTTCCTACAAGCGGCAGGTAATTCTTTCTATAGAGATCCGCGGGATCTGCCGTTAACTGTATCCCTAAGTATTTCAGCGTATCTGAGGCCCATTGAAACGGGAACGCTGTTCGAAGTGCTCTCTCTTCTTGGTCAGATAACGATATGTTGAGTGCCGCTGATTTAGTTACATTAATTTTATAATTAGAGAACCCACTGTATGTTTTCAGGGCGTCTAAAATATTTGGTAATGAAAGAGAAGGGTTAGTAGCAAAAAACAGCAGGTCATCCGCAAACGCGGCCACCTTGTGTTGTTCCCCCCCCCCCGCTTTGGATTCCCGCTATATCCGGAGAACTCCGAATTCTGCACAATAGGGGTTCCAGACACAACACGAATATAAGCGGGGATAGAGGGCACCCCTGCCGTGTGCCATTAGAGATAGGGAAGTAACTCGACCTCCATTCATTTACCCTAACCGCAGCCGTAGGGACCGTATAAAGTGCCAGTATAAATTGCAGCATTTGTGGTCCCAGGCCTATGTATGACAGGGTGGCCCGGATAAAATCCCACGCCACCCTGTCAAAGGCCTTTTCCGCATCTGCTGCGAAGAGAACCATTTTCTTCCGTGATGTACGTGCCCGATGTATTAAATCTATGGCTCGGATTGTATTGTCCCGGGCCTCCCGGGTAGAAATAAAGCCCTCTTGGTCGAAATGGACCAAGTCTGCCATATGTGGTAAGAGCCGATTTGCTAATATTCTTGCATATAGTTTTGTGTCTACATTTATCAAAGATATCGGGCGATAGCTGCCGCAACACAGGGGGTCCTTCTCCTCTTTAAGTATTAGAGTAATATGCGCCCGTAAAGAATCCAACGGGAACGCCGCTCTTCTTCCCACTTCATTGAAATGTGATAGTAGGGGGTTCTTTAAACGCTCCCCAAATTTCTTGTAATAACTTAAAGTAAAGCCATCTGGGCCAGGTGCCTTATGTGCCTTGGTCTGTGAAATCGCAGCAGCCAGCTCTTCCCCCGATATCTCGCCTTCCAAAGTCAGTACTTGGTCTTCTGAAAGTGTACGCATGCCCGAGTCTCGTAAATACTCCTCTATCTGCTTCCCCTTTTCTTGCTCCCTATTTCCGGTAGGTTATATAGTGACCGATAGAAAGAGCAGAACTCTTCTGCTATGTCAGCTGAAGTGTGAGCCTCCCCACCTTTTGTATTTCTAAGACGTAAAATTTGAGTTCGTCTTTTTGGGCCCCTCAATGCTCGTGCCAGCATCACCCCTGGTTTATTTGCGTATTCATACAGGTGTCTTTTCAACCATAACATATTTCGTACTGTCTTTTGGAAAAGTATCTGATTCAATTCCTCTCTTACCCGCATGAGAGGGATCAAGTGAGCTTCCGCAAGCGTTCTCTTATGCTGTCTACTCAGATGTTCAATTTTAGTTAGATATTCTTTAATTTTCGCCTCTCGCTCTCTTTTACGCTGTGCACCCAACTGTATCAGAACCCCTCTTATCACGCACTTGTGCGCTTCCCAGATCGTGGAAGGTGAGAGAGACTCCGATGTATTTTCCAAAAAGTAGTTATGTAACGCCTCATCTATCTTTCCCTCCGTTTCCGAGGATTGTAATAATGCCTCATTTATGCGCCATGATCTTGGACTACAGTTTTTTGATTCCCACTCTATACTCACATACACCGGAAAATGGTCAGAGATTGAAAAATCTCCGATATCTGAGTCTGTCACTAACGGCAGGTCTGCCTGGGTAACCAGGATTCTGTCTATCCTACTATATGCCTTGTGGATTGGAGAATAGAAAGTGTAATTTCTCTCCCCTGGGTGCATCAACCTCCATGGGTCGATGAGGCCCAGGAGGAAGATCTCTTTTTGTAGCCTTCGTAATTTAGCAAATTACATATATGAACTTTTTTTGGAGGTATCCAACAGAGGTTCTGGGGCATAATTAAAGTCACCTCCCATCACTAAGTGCCCTTCCCGGAATTCCAAGACAACTGGAATCATTTTCTGTAAAAACATTACATGCTCATAGTTGGGAAAATAGACATTTACGAGGGTTACCTCGACTCGTCCTATCCACCCCTTCACCAACACGAACCTACCCATTGGGTCAGCCAATTCTTCTTTCAGGGTCCAATTCATAGCACTTGATATTAAAATGCTCACACCCTTTGATTTAGCAATAGGGGATGTAGCGTGGTAAACCCATGGAAAGTCTTTATTGTACAATTTTGGTACTGCATCTTTGCGGAAGTAGGTCTCCTAAATGAAAGCTATTTGTGTAGCATCTCGTTTTAGATCTCCCATAAGTCTCCTACGCTTCTGTGGGGTTGATAGTCCCCTCACATTATAGGTCGTAATCTTACAACCTGCTGCCCCCCCCTGGGTCGCCCCACCTCCAGCCACCATTGTGGAACGGTCCCTTGCCCCCTACGGCCACACAACCTATGCGAGGAAAAAAAAAAAAAACATTTAATAAAAAAAAAAAAAAAGAAACCCCCCCTTCACCCACACAAGTATGTATATACTGTTTAATACCCACTACCCCTACCCCCTCTAATGGTTATCTAAACCAGCGCAACCAGGCGCTATCTACTGAGGGGGCCGTGGTTCTCAAAACCCCGCGAGCAAGCCACTGTACCTGGACACTCTCCTTCAAGAACACAAGAGGGAAGAAAAAAGAAGAAAAGGCTAGGCTCCAAAAAATTGGAGCTAAGAAAATGGGCTCTACTCCCTCTCACCCCTACCGTGGTGGTAAGGATGTAGTCCCTATCTTATCACTGGCAGACAGTAAAACTATAAATTTAAAGTGTCCAGCTAGAGGAGCTCTAACTTGGCGGACGATCGCCTCCCTTCACATAATGTCAATGTCCTACTCCCCCCCCCCCGCCCCAGAGACCCCCTCTTACGCCTCCCGATCTAGTCAAACTACCCCGAGCCAGGTCGCAGATAAAGGGGACTTAATTGCTACATGGTCAGATCCCTTGCTTGTGCCTTCTACTCCTATCACTCTATGGATTCCCCTCCCCCCATCTCCCTTCCTGAGGGCCCCGGGGCCCCCTCACCCCCCCCTTCTGCAAAACATCTACCCTCCCCTCAACTCCATCTTAACCCTTCAGACTTGCGCTAGGTCCTGGGAGGATCTCTCTTACTCACTTCTAGTTGCTATTAACCATAACTATTCCCTGAGTCACTATATCCTCTGTATACACCCTAATAGTGATTTAAATTCGGTATTATTAAGTCTCACATATCTTCTTTTTTATGTCTTAAGCGTGTCCCGCACGAAGTGAGGGAACACTCTCAAATTACCTCTACCTCAGTGCCCCCTTCCCTCTTAACCCTTAAGATCGTGCTCCGGCCCTCCATGGCTGGCAGGGGCACGAATAGAAACAAAAAAATAAAAAATTTATAAAAAAAAACACCTTGTGAAGTTATTGTTGATTTCTACAGATACAAATATATAATAAACATATTGGACTAGGTGGGACTTTAGATGAGACCCAAGCTGGTGTTGCCCGGCGTCTCCATCCCTATAACAAAACACAAAATGAGGTTGAAGGATTGTAAGAGGTGCATGAAAGTCAGCCAGCCCCCAGTTTGATGTACTCACCTTCCAGTCTGTCACCAACCAAATAAGACCTGTCTCTTGGTACAAAGAACAGGGGTTTAGTTGACACACATTTGCAAACGCATGTGAAAGCTGCAGAGCCACGTCACGGCACCCTGTTTAAATCTGCAGTCCTACACTCTTAATTTAGTGTCCTCACACTGGAGGCACATGGCCGCTAATGGGTGGATGGGGAACAGGTGAGAGGGAGACAGCCCAACCTCCCCCAACCCATCCCCATGCACGACTGGCTATTGTCTCAAAAAGTTCAAATAATTAGGTTAAAATATAACCATGGTGCAAACTGGAGAAGACCAGCTGAAAAGCATTACACCTCCATCCCCTTGGTGGATGCAGTATATGGATAGGAAGGGATTTTATATATGGGGCATGGCCTGTAAAGCACACTGCCTTTGAAATCCCTTATTTCCTTTGGGACTTTATATGAGACAAGCAGGTCATGCTATTGGTCTCCATCCCTGTATACGGAAAACACTAGGGTCAAATCAAAAACTGCATCCACCAAAAACGCACGAAAATCGCACGGTGGGACTTTAGATGAGGCACCAAGCTATAAGCAAGGCGTCTCCATCCCTGGTTGCTTTAAACATATTGGACTAGGTGGGACTTTAGATGAGACCCAAGCTGGTGTTGCCCGGCGTCTCCATCCCTATAACAAAACACAAAATGAGGTTGAAGGATTGTAAGAGGTGCATGAAAGTCAGCCAGCCCCCAGTTTGATGTACTCACCTTCCAGTCTGTCACCAACCAAATAAGACCTGTCTCTTGGTACAAAGAACAGGGGTTTAGTTGACACACATTTGCAAACGCATGTGAAAGCTGCAGAGCCATGTCACGGCACCCTGTTTAAATCTGCAGTCCTACACTCTTAATTTAGTGTCCTCACACTGGAGGCACATGGCCGCTAATGGGTGGATGGGGAACAGGTGAGAGGGAGACAGCCCAACCTCCCCCAACCCATCCCCATGCACGACTGGCTATTGTCTCAAAAAGTTCAAATAATTAGGTTAAAATATAACCATGGTGCAAACTGGAGAAGACCAGCTGAAAAGCATTACACCTCCATCCCCTTGGTGGATGCAGTATATGGATAGGAAGGGATTTTATATATGGGGCATGGCCTGTAAAGCACACTGCCTTTGAAATCCCTTATTTCCTTTGGGACTTTATATGAGACAAGCAGGTCATGCTATTGGTCTCCATCCCTGTATACGGAAAACACTAGGGTCAAATCAAAAACTGCATCCACCAAAAACGCACGAAAATCGCACGGTGGGACTTTAGATGAGGCACCAAGCTATAAGCAAGGCGTCTCCATCCCTGGTTGCTTTAAACATATTGGACTAGGTGGGACTTTAGATGAGACCCAAGCTGGTGTTGCCCGGCGTCTCCATCCCTATAACAAAACACAAAATGAGGTTGAAGGATTGTAAGAGGTGCATGAAAGTCAGCCAGCCCCCAGTTTGATGTACTCACCTTCCAGTCTGTCACCAACCAAATAAGACCTGTCTCTTGGTACAAAGAACAGGGGTTTAGTTGACACACATTTGCAAACGCATGTGAAAGCTGCAGAGCCACGTCACGGCACCCTGTTTAAATCTGCAGTCCTACACTCTTAATTTAGTGTCCTCACACTGGAGGCACATGGCCGCTAATGGGTGGATGGGGAACAGGTGAGAGGGAGACAGCCCAACCTCCCCCAACCCATCCCCATGCACGACTGGCTATTGTCTCAAAAAGTTCAAATAATTAGGTTAAAATATAACCATGGTGCAAACTGGAGAAGACCAGCTGAAAAGCATTACACCTCCATCCCCTTGGTGGATGCAGTATATGGATAGGAAGGGATTTTATATATGGGGCATGGCCTGTAAAGCACACTGCCTTTGAAATCCCTTATTTCCTTTGGGACTTTATATGAGACAAGCAGGTCATGCTATTGGTCTCCATCCCTGTATACGGAAAACACTAGGGTCAAATCAAAAACTGCATCCACCAAAAACGCACGAAAATCGCACGGTGGGACTTTAGATGAGGCACCAAGCTATAAGCAAGGCGTCTCCATCCCTGGTTGCTTTAAACATATTGGACTAGGTGGGACTTTAGATGAGACCCAAGCTGGTGTTGCCCGGCGTCTCCATCCCTATAACAAAACACAAAATGAGGTTGAAGGATTGTAAGAGGTGCATGAAAGTCAGCCAGCCCCCAGTTTCATGCACCTCTTACAATCCTTCAACCTCATTTTGTGTTTTGTTATAGGGATGGAGACGCCGGGCAACACCAGCTTGGGTCTCATCTAAAGTCCCACCTAGTCCAATATGTTTAAAGCAACCAGGGATGGAGACGCCTTGCTTATAGCTTGGTGCCTCATCTAAAGTCCCACCGTGCGATTTTCGTGCGTTTTTGGTGGATGCAGTTTTTGATTTGACCCTAGTGTTTTCCGTATACAGGGATGGAGACCAATAGCATGACCTGCTTGTCTCATATAAAGTCCCAAAGGAAATAAGGGATTTCAAAGGCAGTGTGCTTTACAGGCCATGCCCCATATATAAAATCCCTTCCTATCCATATACTGCATCCACCAAGGGGATGGAGGTGTAATGCTTTTCAGCTGGTCTTCTCCAGTTTGCACCATGGTTATATTTTAACCTAATTATTTGAACTTTTTGAGACAATAGCCAGTCGTGCATGGGGATGGGTTGGGGGAGGTTGGGCTGTCTCCCTCTCACCTGTTCCCCATCCACCCATTAGCGGCCATGTGCCTCCAGTGTGAGGACACTAAATTAAGAGTGTAGGACTGCAGATTTAAACAGGGTGCCGTGACGTGGCTCTGCAGCTTTCACATGCGTTTGCAAATGTGTGTCAACTAAACCCCTGTTCTTTGTACCAAGAGACAGGTCTTATTTGGTTGGTGACAGACTGGAAGGTGAGTACATCAAACTGGGGGCTGGCTGACTTTCATGCACCTCTTACAATCCTTCAACCTCATTTTGTGTTTTGTTATAGGGATGGAGACGCCGGGCAACACCAGCTTGGGTCTCATCTAAAGTCCCACCTAGTCCAATATGTTTAAAGCAACCAGGGATGGAGACGCCTTGCTTATAGCTTGGTGCCTCATCTAAAGTCCCACCGTGCGATTTTCGTGCGTTTTTGGTGGATGCAGTTTTTGATTTGACCCTAGTGTTTTCCGTATACAGGGATGGAGACCAATAGCATGACCTGCTTGTCTCATATAAAGTCCCAAAGGAAATAAGGGATTTCAAAGGCAGTGTGCTTTACAGGCCATGCCCCATATATAAAATCCCTTCCTATCCATATACTGCATCCACCAAGGGGATGGAGGTGTAATGCTTTTCAGCTGGTCTTCTCCAGTTTGCACCATGGTTATATTTTAACCTAATTATTTGAACTTTTTGAGACAATAGCCAGTCGTGCATGGGGATGGGTTGGGGGAGGTTGGGCTGTCTCCCTCTCACCTGTTCCCCATCCACCCATTAGCGGCCATGTGCCTCCAGTGTGAGGACACTAAATTAAGAGTGTAGGACTGCAGATTTAAACAGGGTGCCGTGACGTGGCTCTGCAGCTTTCACATGCGTTTGCAAATGTGTGTCAACTAAACCCCTGTTCTTTGTACCAAGAGACAGGTCTTATTTGGTTGGTGACAGACTGGAAGGTGAGTACATCAAACTGGGGGCTGGCTGACTTTCATGCACCTCTTACAATCCTTCAACCTCATTTTGTGACAAATATATAATATCCAACTTTCCTGTGAAAAAAAAAAAAAAAATCCAAAAACGCACACCACAAATCCCCCATAAGAAAAACATGAAAAGCATGGAAAAATAACACAAATCACACTAAAAGTAACCCCCCCCCCTTCCCCTTCGAGGGTGACTCAGATAGTAAGGACATATAAAAAGTAAAACAGAAAAAATGCAGAAAAAATGCCCATATCTTGACAAAGCAAATGTTCGAGGCGGGTGTGGGGATACCAGGGACCTCCACACATCTTAACTTTCCCCCCTCCCAGAAAGAGAGGGAGAAGAGGAGATAGGGAGAACCCCGGAAACAAACAAAAGAAAAAAAAAACGCATGGGAAAAACCGGAAAAATAAATACAAACACAAAAAAAAAAAAAAAACATGGAATAGGCCAGGAACCTGTGTGCAGCACTTTTAGGTTCGTTGTATTAATGTCTCCTTGTCCTGAGCATCTGTTTTGCTCCCACCTCTATCTGCTCCAAATTTCACCCATGTTGTATGGCTTAATTCATGTAATAGTTCACAGAGTTTCCTAGGACATCTATCCAGTCACTCACATGGACCGGGGCGCACCCCAAAAATGTAAAGAGCCCGGGGAGCTGGTCTGGCCATTTCAATAAGAACGTTTCTCTGTCTTTCACCACTTTCAAATGGAAGGGGTGTCCCCAAAAATAGGTTGCTCCCACTTTTCTTATGACCTCTAGGAGGGGTTTAATTGCGGCTCTCATCTTTAGGGTCCCCCGTGAAAGATCTGGCAATAGTTTCAGCTGAGAACCTTCATACTCAATCTGCCCTTTTGCCCATGCTTGTCTCATTATGTCTTCTTTAAGTGAAAACAGGTGAATCCTAATCAGGACATCTGGGATTAGTTCTGTTACCGTCCTTCGGTGCGCTTTAACCCTGTGCACTCTGTCAATTTCCATTTTTTCCATTTGGGGTCTCTCCAACACACCATTCAAAATACCCACTACCGTGGTTCTGAGCTCTGGGCCCTTTACGGATTCAGGCAAGCCCCGCAGTCGAATATTATTCCTCCGGCTGCGGTTCTCGCTATCATCCTGCTGCAGCCGCAACCAGGTTGTTTTTGCAACTGCGCTCGTGAACTTTCTAATTCAGAGATTCTGACTTCAAAATCACATTGTACTGTCTCTGTATTCACCAGTCTGCCTTCAATTTGATCAACTTTTTGTTTTAAACCACATATTTCCATTTTAATGTCACTCACGATTGCTGCAGCCATGTCTTGGATATCCTGTTTCGTCGGGATCAGCTTTACAAACTCACTCCACTCCGCTGTTGATGGTATTTGGGGCTGTTGCGGCATAGTCAGGGATTCTTTAGGCTCTTCGTTCCTTTGTTCATGCGATATATCCATTACTAAAGGCTTCTTCCCACCAGCAGAGACCCCAATAGATTGAGTGTTTGTAGCTTTGGGCCCTTTCTGCTGAACTGCCATTCCTGAGTTTGTTTGGCGTTTCTGTGATGCCTTGGTCCCAACAGTGCTTCGTGATGCCACTGTGCGTCTCAGAAAATAAGAGGTGATGTCTGTCCTTTTCTCTAGGGCTTGCTTCTGCTCCGGGCTGGCTGCTTGAGTCATATATACAGGGGAGACCAGCGACCTCCGCATCTACTGTCCCAGCTGGCACTCGACCCCGGCTCTCCTCCTCCACAGCCCCTCAACCCCACGCTGACCCGCACGGTCTTTCACCCTATGCTGTACCTCTCTCACTCTGAGACAGGGTCCCGCACATTCAGCGTATGACCGCCTGCTTCCTTGCCACCACCGCTGCTTTATGGCTCCCCGAGCCTGGATTTCCCCATTACCGTCCTCCGTGAGCCTCGGGCCCCGCTCTGCACCTAGCGGGGGAGGGGGGGGGAGAGCCGACTCACTCACTGCACGGCGCTCTCTTCCACCAAGCAGAGCTCCTCACTGCTCGGCCTCTCACGGAGCCATTGACGAACCACGCCCCCGGAGTTTACCTATTAAAAACCAAAGGCGTAAACCTTAGAGGGCAGTTGAACATGCATGCATGATCCAATTGTCTTTAGGCACAATAATTGTCCAGTGGCCCCATGAACAACGTTCTTCAGCTGTTCATATTAATGGAGAAGGCAAGGAGATAGGGAGGGAATAGTTCAGTGGTGCTGCCAGATGTTGCTGGCACCACATATCCTAAATGGGAACAATAGTAGAAATGAAGAAATCTTTGAGGAATATGGATTTTCTTGGTACCACCATAGACGTCATACACATAATTACTGTTAAAAATATACAAAATTTTATTGCAAAAATTGCTTTAAAAAAATTCCAATGATTCGGACATTGCGAGTTTAAATATTCATACAAGAACATGGCTTCAAAATTGGGGCTATCCTTGAAAGATTTTTTTCATTTTCTGATAGACCTTAGGATGTGGTACCAAGGGTATTTCTAGTTGGTACTCGTTCAACAATTACATGGGGACAATAGTGATCATAGCTACCTGCTCAATAGATACTGTATTTAGATGTCCCTATGGTGGCTGCTGGTTGGGAGCTCGCCAAAGGCTTTGCATTGATGTCTGTGAATAAAATGGGAAACTGAACCAGAATGCACAAATGAGTGATGGGTTCGCAAATCAGGTATTTTGGGTTCCAAAATAGGATGGTTAGGATGGGTTTTCAAGTCTAAGGCTAGTCATACACTACAGGCTGAATATAAAAAAAATAACAGATTCCTGCTAACGTGATTACAGCGCGGATGGATGAATCTTATGGCTAGGCTGGTGTCAGTCAGAATACCCAAATAGCAGTTTTCATAGCCTTACCTCCCCTTTCTTGTATCTAAAATAAACTGCACAATGAAATAAGCACCAGACTCTGACTACGCAGCCCGGTGCATTTGTATTGTAACAAACCTGGTCAGGCACCTTCCCTTACGTCCTCTGAATTATCACTTTTTGCCCTTTAAGCACTACCTCCCACTTTGCCAAGAAATGTACTTTCTTCCAGTGGAAAATGTTGTATTAACTGTCAGTCAGTAATGGGTTGGCTGAAGCATAAAAGGCAGTTTAAATAGAACAGACCATATTATGAAAGCAGCAGTTCAATTTTTACAATAACGTGAATATATAGGAAAAAATGCATAGATTTTACCATCTTGGCTCAGCCTTATACCCCTCCATGACAGTCATGGATAGAATGCATTAAGCTTAAAAGCCTTCTGCCTTTACAACCACTTTAAGACACTATCTTTGTAAGTTTAACTCTCTTGTGTCTCCCTGGCAGCAGAATTTGCCCTGTTACCTCTCCTGCCCTTCTTTTCCCCCTCCACACATTCTGTCTTATTCCTGTTGCTTTCTTCCTCCTTCCGCTACAGTAAATTTTAAAGCGGTCAGCTGATCGGCCTCTAGTGGCTCTGATTTTAGGCACAGAGCCAAGAAAAGAGAGCAGCTGAGCATGTACAACATGTACAGTGCATTACTGGATTTTAAACAGTATAGGCATTTTTTCATGTTTTACATAGCTATACCTGCAAAAACTGGCCAGCATGAAGTGATATAACCGAACATAATATTCTGACTAATGTTCCACTTTAAAGTGGGAGTAAACTCCCATGAATTAATTTTACCTATAGGTAAGCCTATAATAAGGCTTATCTATAGGTACTGTAAATATCTCCTAAATGTGCACTGTTTAGGAGATATTTATTGTAGATACAGTCAGTGACATCACCTCCACATGCGCCCTAAAGAAATGGCATACCTGTGCCTTTCCTTCAGAGTTCTGTAAGTCCTGTGCCATAAACGGCATCCCTTATGCGCATCCGGAGGAGTGATATCATCGCGGCTCTGGCCACTTATACAGCCGGAGTCTGCGAACCTGGAAGGTTCAAATAATGTGCTAGTATGCAATGCAGTGCCTTGCATATTTAAATAAATAAAAAGCCAGCGGTTTACTAAAGCTTTAAGGAGTGTTGACATTTCATTGATTTTAATCTACTGCATGCTTGTTGCAGGTCTGTAAATTATTAAAATTTGACCTAGCCAGGTAATGAGTACTTTCAGAAGAAGGCCAGCCTAGGCACCTATGTCATGACAAGTGGTCTTTAAAGGGGTTGTAAACCCCCGGACGAAAAAAAAAAAAAAAAACAGTAAGACAAAGGCATAATGAGGTAGTGTGCCTCACACACTAGCACTTTATGAAATACTTACCTTAGAACGAAGCCCTTCCAGTGGCGCCCATACACTGCTGAGACTGTTGACATCCTCCCCAGTGTTTTTTCCAGGTTCGCGGGCTCCGGCGCTGAGAGTGGCCAGAGCCGCAATGACGTCACTCCCGCACATGCGGCCTGTTTGCGGCAAGGGCTCTGAAAGTCCGACACAGTAAGCCAGACCTCCAGAGCGCATGTGCCGATGACGTCATCGGCTGCATGCACTCTGAATATCTCCGAAACTGTGCAAGTTTAGGAGATATTCAAAGTACCTACAGGTAAGCCTTATTATAGGCTTACCTATAGGTACAACTGGTGTAACAAAGTTTACAACCACTTTAAAGTAGATGTGGGGACAAAAAAAGAGTAGGGGAGTGTTATACCTCTGTCTTTTTTTTGGCCTATTGGAGAGATTTCCTATAATTTTCTGTTCTATAGCCAAAACAGGAAGTGAGAGGGGCAAAGTAAGTGGTTGTCACCATGGTCCCCATTAGGTAAAATTTCCTTTCCATTCCTGTTCTGGTGACTACACAAAATTTGGGATTTTCTTTCAATTTTGCTCTTGGTGATAACGGTAAAAAGGCCAAATATGGTGAATTTCCCTAAGAGTCCCAGACAGCAAAAAAAAACCCTGACAGGTGTTTTAATCCATCTTTATCTAAAACTACCTTTAGTTATATATTAACTGCCATCGTTTCATCCTTATTTATTTAGCGGATATTCAATAAAAAAAATTGATGTGTGTGTGACTCATTCCTAGTTGTAACCATTAGATCTTCATTTGCTTTCTGTGGTTCTTGCTCTGAGTCACAATCCTAAACTGGATCCTGCTATTTACAGTTTGGAAATTAAATGCAATAAAGTGTTTTGTAGCTAAATCGCCTGATGCAAGCTACAGCCTCCGCTCTGACAAATCTCTTCCTATCGCTGAACGTTGCTAAACAGTTGCAAGTAAATTATTATTCCTTGCATATATGCTTTTCTATAGAAAATCGCTCACATTTCTAGGTTGGTGAACTGCATCCTAAACATTACACCATCTGCCAGATTTTGTGTAAAAGCCTTTTACTGATCCTCCAAATTTGTTTTGTGTTGACTGTTTGGTAAAATTTCCATGGCAACTAAATGGTTGTACGAGGATCTGGCTGTCTGAGCCAGGAGACATGTAATGGAACTCATTTCTCCCCATGAGTCAACGCCTAGCTAAAGAGGAAGCATACAGTTAAGAAAATGAATTGTAACCTGCTGTACGTTAGAATAAATGTAACCGACTTACAGATAATTACTTACTGCAATCACAACTGAGAAGGGGAGACCCCCTGTGTTAACGGGGAAGATGACTAAAGAGACTCTGTCGCTATCTCTATCATTGTCAGAAGAGTAAGGGTTCCTTTACACCTGTGTTTCTGTCTGATGAGCGATCCAGAGAGGAGGATCGCAGGCATTTAGGAGGTGGTACTGCTGCATCCTGAATGCCTGTTTTGTTTTTTTATTAAATGGAGAAACTCATAAATGGAGAAACTCATACAATAAATACTACACTATATATTACCTCTCGGGCCCCACGGGGCGAGCATCTTTCACTTCACCCCTGAAGATTCATGACCAGGCCATTTTTTCTATGCGGCATTGCGTTAATTTAATTGACAATTGCGCAGTTTTGTGACGCTGTCAACAAATAATATTTGTGTCCTTTTTTTCCCCACAAAGAGACCTTTCTTTTTGTGATATTTGATCACCTCTGCGTTTTTTTCTTTTTTGCGCTATAAACAAAAAAACACCAACAATTTTGAAAAGAAGAACCAATATTTTTTACATTCTGCTATAAAACACATCCAATAAAAAAAAATTTAAAAAATCGAATTTCTTCAAAAATGTAGGCCAATATGTATTCTGCTACATGTTTTTGGTAAAAAAAAAAAAAAAAAAAATCCCAATAAGCTATATTGATTGGTTTGCGCAAAAGTTATAGCATCTACAAAGAATGTGGTGTTTTTATAGAATTTTTTTTTTTTTTTTAATAGTAAATAGTGATGAGCAATTTTTAGTGGGACTGCGACATTGCGGCGGACAAATCTGACACTTTTTGGGGACCAGTGACACCAATACAATTAGTGCTAAAAAAAATGCCCTGTCACTGTACCAATGACACTGGCAGGGATGGGGTTAACATCATGGGCAATCAAAAGGTTAAATGTGCTCCTAGGGAGTACTGGGGGGAGGGGGGGGCTTTGTCTGTGAGAAGACAGAGATCCATGTTCCTGCTTAGCAGAAACAAAGGATCTCTGTCTCCCCTACTAGCAGAATGGTGATTTGTCTTGTGTACATAGGCAGACCACTGTTCTGCTTCTCTCGAAGGATCGGCAGGTCCCGGCGGACGGGCCCACTGATTAGTTCCCGCTGTGTCCAATGCCGGAAGAGTGAATGTTATGTACCTGTGTATGATTTTGCGCAGGAGAGCCGCCGTCCTGCAGTATGTATACGTGGGGCAGTCGGCAAGTAGTTAATTAGGGCTCCCTCTGGCTGTGTGTCATACACTCTGAAGAGCGATTGGTGGAGATTAGTGATGGGCCGAACACCCCCCTGTTCGGTTCGCACCAGAACATCTCGAAAATGGAAAAAGTTCTAACATGCAAGCTCCATTAAAGTCTATCGGATACGAACAGGAAAAATCAAAAGTCCTAATTTTAAAGGCTTATAAGCAAGTTATTGCCATATTAAGTGTATGGCATACTGCCCTGGGGGACATGTATCAATGCAAACATTTTTAAAAAAAAAAACAATTGTTTTTAAGGGAGCAGTGATTTTAATGATGCTTAAAGTGAAACAATAAAAATGAAAAGTTCCTTTAAGAATCGTGCCTGGGGGGGTTCCCTTTATTGTGCCTGGAAAGTGGCGAATCTGTGCAATGTATGGAGCCTGCTGCAGCAATTCTGCTATTTCTAAAGGAAAAAAAGTAATTTAAACTTGCTTGCGTCTGTAATGTTTTGTCAGCTCCCAGCAATACAGATAAAAAAATGAAAGAAATGGTGTAGGGTACCCCACCCCCACGCCAACATACCAGACCCTTATCTGAGCATGCAGCCTGGCAGGTCAGGAAAGGGGGGGGAACGAGCGCCCCCCCCCCGAGCCATACCCGGCCACATGCCCTGAACATGAGGGGGCTGCTCTGAGGCAGAGGGGGCTCTGCCCGACAACCCAGGGCTGTGGTTGTAGGGATCTGTGGGGGTGGACTATCGGAATCTGGAAGCCCCCTTTATCAGGGGGTCCCAAGATCCCGGCCCCCCCTATGTAAATGGGTATTGGGTACATCGTACCCCTACCCATTCACCAAAAAAGTGCACAAAAAAATAAACACATAAGACAGTTTTTGTCAAGTCCTTTATTCAAAAATAAAAAAGTGTCCCCCGATGTAAATCCATCATCATTCATGCTGCCCACCGCATCCGCTAACCCGAAGGAAAAAAAAAAGCTCCGCTCTCGGTAAACGCTCCCCGCAGACTGTCTATTCGTGGTTTGATAGTTCCCGCCCCTTGTGAAGTCACAGATGGGTGCATGCTGGGACAGTGATGTCGCAAGAGGGGGAGCTTCCGCGTGACGTGGCCCCGCCAATTCCCTATATAAGAACTGTCAAACTGCGAATAGGCAGTCTGCGAGAAGCGTTCACTGAGAGCATAGCTTTTTTTTTTTTTCGGGTCGGCAGTTGCGGCGAGCAGCGTGACTGACAATGGATTTACATCAGGGGACACTATTTTTTTATAGTTTAATAAAGGACTTGTCAAAAACTGTCTTGTGTGTTTATTTTTTTTGTACAGTTATTTGGTGAATGGGTAGGGGAACGATGTGCCCGATACCCATTCACATAGGGGGGGTGGGATCGGAGGGATTCCAGATCCCAATAAGCCCCCCATCCGAAGACCCCCACAACCACAGCCCAAGGTTGTCGGAAAGAGGCCCTTGTCCCCATCAACATGGGGACAAGGTGCTTTGGGGGTACCCCAAAGCACCCTCCCCATGTTGAGGGCAATCAGTCTGGTATGGTTCAGGAGGGGGGGGGTGCTTGCTTGCCTGCCAGGCTGCATGCTCAGAAAAGGGTCTGTATGGATTTTGGGGGGGGGGAATCCCACGCAGTTTTTTTTTTACATTTTGGCATAGAGTTCCCTTTCAAATCTATACCAGACCCAAAGGGTTTGGTATAGATTTTGATGGTAACCCCATGCCGTTTTTTTTCTTAATTCTGTCATGGGGTTCCCCTAAATGCCATAAAGGGTCACCTAAGCTGTTTTTACCCCAATTTTTTTTAATTTACATTTTCTTTTTACAATTATTTTTTTAAATTCAGGGGTGAACATCCCGCTAAGTGCCAAGAAAGTTCAGGTGTTAGACGAGTACCTGAATGGGCGATGTTTAGGCCAAACATATGCTCGGCCCAAACGATTCAGCCATCCCTAGTGGTGCCCAAACACTGTAATCCCTCACAGTTACGCTTGCTGGGCGCAGGAACAGGCCCTGCTATAAAAAAAAAACTAGAAAAAAATATTAAAATTACATGCACCTGTCATAAAGGTGCAGAAAAAATGGGCCTTGGGTGTTGGTGGTGCCTGAACACTGTAACTCATCACAGTTACTCATGCTGGGCGCAGGAATGGGCCCTGCTGTATAAAATTAGAAAAACAAATTTAAATTACATGCACCTGTCATACAGGTGCAGAAAAATTGGGCCTTGGGTGTTGGTGGTGCCTGAACACTGTAACCCCCTCACAGTTACTATAGCTGTGTGCAGGAACGGGCCCTGCTGTTAAAAATTTAAAAAAAAAATTGAAATTACATGCACCTCATTTAGGTGCAGAAAAATTGGGCCTTGGGTGTTGGTGGTGCCCTGAACCAAAAACATTGTTGGAAGCTAGCATAATCAAGTTTCAGGAATAGCATAGGCAGCATAGGCAGTCTTCAAGGAATCCCAGGTCCCTAGCAAATTCAATAAGTTGCATCAGGGGCTTGATAGCTCCCATTGATCCAGGACTGATTCATTTTCATAAATGTCAGCTGGTCAATGGAGTCTGTGGACAGACGCACTCTTTAATGCGTCACAAAACCTCCAGCAGCACTAAATATCTCTTCAGGCTTGAAGCAGGACAGGCCACTAGCTTGATTGGATATTGAGCAAGTTCTGGCCAGTGGTTGATCCTCAAGACCCAGTAACCCAGTGGATGCTCAGTTGGAAAGGTCTCCAAGTCTGCTCTTGCCCCTAGATAATCCTGCACCATATGATGCAGACGCTGCTGATGGTGGTTTAAACAGCCCTGGCCGCTGAGGACTAAAGAATTGTTTAAAGGCCTCAGTCAGTGGGCCGCATTCTCCACCGCTCCTATTTTGACCGAGCAAAGCCTCAGAAGAACGTTGTCCAGGAAATGGTAACCTCCCAGTGCCTGGAAAGGTGTTACACAAATTTTTCTTCAAGGCATCCTCAAAATGTTTCATCCTCTGCTCTCTCTGCGAAGGCAGGATGAGCTCTGCAACTTTACTCTTGTAACGTGGATCAAGAAGGGTTGCCAACCAGTATTGATCCCTCTCCTTGATACCACAAATCCTCAGGTCTTGTTGCAGGCTTTGCAGAATCAGGGTGCCCATGCAGCATAAGTTTGAGGAGGCATGAGATTCTGAGTCCTCTGGGTCATTAAGAATGATATTGTCAGGAGCAACCTCTCCCCTGCCACGTACTGCTCCTGGGGTTTCTGGGGAATGAAAACCATCCCTTGAAGACTGCTGTATGTTATCCTCTACATACATGCTGCCACAATCCTCCTCCTCCTCTTCTTCCTCCTGTGTGTTTTGTGGCCCCGCAGGAATAGTATCTGCATAAAGGGGGCCTTGTGAGAAAAGGAAGTCCTCTTCCTCCTGCTGTTATGCCTCTGACAGAGCTGACAGAATCTCTGCCCCGGTGTGGCTCCTGTCCCCTAGACCGACCAACTGAAGCACTGCATGGCATCTTTTAGCCTGACAGCTTGCGTAGCCCCTTGAACACTTAGGGAGCACTGCTGGTTCAGAGGACAATTCAGCAAAGAGAGGTCATGGAGGAAGAAGAAGAAGAGGAGGGGGTGGAGCAGACAGATGTGGCAGAATCAGCTTTTTGGAGTTGTGGTGGCGGAACAAGCTCCAGCACTGGACTCTGTCCTGCATCCTTCCCAGCTGCCAGCAGATTTACCCAGTGCGCCCTGAAGGAAATGTAACATCCCTGACCATGCCTTGCTGGACCATGAGTCAGCAGTAAGGTGAACCTTCCTGCTGACTGCTCTGTTCAACGAGGCTAAAACATTGCCTTCCACATTATGGTACAGAGCTGGAATGGCCTTACGGAAAATAAATTCATTTTTGGAACCTGCCACTGTGGTGCAGCACATTCCGCAAATTCATGAAAGGGGGCAGAGTCTACCAGATGAAAAGGCAGCGGTTGTAGTGCTAGCAATTTGGCCAAGCTAGCATTTAGAGGCTGAGCATGTGGATGGCTGGAACTGACTGAAAGCACAATCCACTAACTACCTGCCTAATCTCCACTCCTAACACAATATACGGGCCTGCTGTGTAAGCAGCCTTATATAGTGTGGGGCGTGGACTAAGTCCCTGAGCCATGATTGGCTAAAGACACCCTGCCTTTGCCCAATCATTGCTCTGACAGGACATTGTGCTGTGATTGGCCAAAGCATACAGGTCAGGTGCATGCTTTGGCCAATCACCAGGACTTAATGTACTACAATCGCGCAGTGCATTATGGGGCGGTCGTCGCCGGGCGAACTCCCCGCTGAGCGCCCCCGGTGTTCGTGTGTTCAGCGAATAGATGAATACCCCATGTTTGAGTCGAACTTACGTACAAAGGAACATAAAGCCCACCACTAGTGGAGATCCCAGGAGGCTGGAATGTTTTATAATGCCATTGATTACTAATCTTCTGGTGAGTGCATAGTGGTGAAGGATTTGCACTGGAGATCTATCATGATTTGTTTTGCCACACTCAGAAGTGTCACTATTGGCAGATTTTTAAGTGGACATTTCATTTTTATGTGGACAGTTATGTTCAAGTACACTTACACTTTGTGATCACTTTTATGGTGTTTGCTATAAAATTCGCAATTTTTCTTTTCATATAAATTTATGCACACAATTTTTTTTTCATTTTCAGTTTATCTATGAATGTTTTATGATTATCATGCTAACTGATTTATGAAATTCTACATTATGTGTTTATTGATTTTAAGCACTAAACATTTTTTGATTAATATTGATTATTGGGTTGGTCACATTTTAGTGCTAGCAGCTCCATCCTCTAAGGGTCACTACTGTATATTTGTTTATTTAAATATTTGATATTTGGGGCAGTAGTTGTGTAAGCCTTTTTGGGTATCTTCTATTTGCAAATCTGCATTAAAGGAGATGCTCGTTTGGCTGTACATCTCCTATGGATCACAGGAGTGCAGTTTATTTTGTAACGGGGATCCTGAATATCCTACGCTGGGATACCAAAGCCACCATTTTGTGTTTCAGAGCTGAACAGTGGAACCAAAAGGCACTCCTTCACCCCCACCCCACCTCAATTAGTGTAGGAATGCTGGGTTCCTGCGCAGCTGACAATTCTGACACCTTTATCATAAACAAGCAGACGGACATGCTAGCCGCTCTGTCTCTTCCTGGTCAGAAGCTATGTCGTAATCTGAGCAGATGGCCAGGGAAGCTGTCTGGTAAATTCCCCCAGCCTAGTTGTTAATTAAAAGTAACACTTACATCTCACAAACCCATATCCAAGTCATAACTTTATACACAAGCAAGATATGTCTCTAGAAAGTAGATATTTGGATGCCAGATAAAATACAGATTGAATTAAGATCAAACTTGATCACTGTCATTGCTAGGGGAGACAAGCTTGCGATCAGATGCCTTACAGGTCAGGTCAGAGGTTATTCCGAGATAACCCTTGTTTGGTGTCTATGAAAATAGAATTAAATACCGTACCATAAAATATCAGTTTCAAGCATGTAACCGTTACATATTTCAAGATATGAGTGCTTTTAATAATCTGTCTAACCAGGAGGTCCCTTAGCAGTTTATGGCCCCAGTGTCTATTGGTCAAGTACGTCTGGCGACACCCCCTGTGGGTCAGAGTAAAAGGCAGGAGCTGATAGGGCTCTCAGTCTTCATTCTACCATCCAAGCCATAACATCGCTTTAGAGAAGGACCGATCATATGTTCAGCTTCTGGAACTCTGATAATACCAGGACTTTTTAAATGCAAGTATATTCACTCTTTATCTTCATATTTCTAAATTGCTGTATTGTGTCTCTATTTCTTTGTAACCCATTTTTCTGTAAATATTTTATTTGCACCAATCTTCACCTTTCTTATAATTAAACCTTATTTTGAAAAGTGTTAACTTTGTCTCTAAGCTCTTAAACGCAAACTGACCAAAAAGAACCTGCCTCCTGAAAGAGCGCTACTGTTTAGGCTAACCCATCTGAACATTCTTGTCTGAGGTGACAGTGTGTGTTACAGATGGTTATTCTAAAGTCATAATTGGTATTTCTAAAATTACGAGCGTCCTCTGGGCTCATTATAACGTAGAGGTGGTGGCAGAGAAAGGGTTAATTGTTTAATTAGCCAGGTGACAATCGCTCTCAGTCTGCTGGCATCTAGATTGTGGTCCCGCAAGCTGGACAATCTTTGTGCCGGGTGCAGATGAGAGTGGCATTGTTGTTGCGCAAGTGACGGCAGGGTGTGAGATTGCTTGGTCTTTGGTCACGAGTTGGATGAGAAGGCCAGGGGTCTGATACCCGCCACCGTCACACGTTTTTCACTCCTGTGACCCATTTTCAGCAGAGAGCAAGCTGAAGCCCGTTCTCTGCTGACGTCACAGAAGTCAGCCCAGGCACCACATCATCACGACAATGGAAGTCGGGAATCCGCCAGGTGCCTGGACTGACACCCGGCTCAGCCTCTCAGCGAGCCGCTGAGAGGATGAGCCGGCCGCTCCTCGACCCTCCACGGCTTAGCACTCCAGTGAGCAAGGAGGGGGCAGAGCAGAGGGCTGCTGAATGACAGTTAGCCGCTCTCTGCTCGGGGAGCTGTCAGAACCGGGCGATCGGTGGTGTTCGATCGCTCGGTTCTCAGTGCAGAGGCGCTGGGGGACAGATGCAGCATCGGACTAATGCTGCATCCACCTAGGTAAGTATGATTGGGGAAAAAAAGATAAAAGCCATACATTTCTTTTAATATGTGTCTTTTATATCAGTCAAGAGTTCAGCTTTTAACTTCTCCCCTTCCCAGCTTCACATACTGACCTTTCATTTGTGCTTCTGCCCTCCAGGACTTGGAAATTACATAAGGAGGAAGGATCTCTCCTTAAACCCTATGTAACAACACTGGGTGTCCAATCTATGAGTACTAGCAATGTCAGAAAGAAAACAATCCTCATACATTGGAAGTTCTATTAAATATTGTAAATACAAAGTGACATATAATTGTAAAGTCTAAGGAAAATGATAAATTATTCTCCAAGTGTTTTATAAATAAATATCTAAAAAGTGTGGTGTGCATTTGTATTCAGCTCACCTAAGTCAATACTTTGTAGAACCACCTTTCGCTGCAATTACAGCTGTAAGTCTTTTTGGGTATGTCTCTACCAGCTTTGCACATCTAGAGAGTGAAATTGTTACCCATTCTTCTTTGCAAAATTGCTCAAGCTCTGTCAGATTGGATGGAGTGCTTCTGTGGGCAGCAATTGTCAAGTCTTGCCACAGATTCTCAATTGGATTTAGGTCTGGACTTTAACTGGGCCATTCTAACACATGAATATGTTTTGATTTTAACCATTCCATTTTAGCTCTGGCTGTATGTTTAGGATTTAGTCCTGCTGGAAGGTGAACCTTCGCCTCAGTCTGAAGTCTTTTGCAGACTCTAACAGGTTTTCTTCTAAGATTGCCCTGTATTTGGGCATCTTTCCATCACCTCTGACCAGCTAACCTGTCCCTGCTGAAGTAAAGCAACCCACAACATGATGCTGCCACCACCATGTTTCACGGTAGGGTTGGTGTGTTCAGGGTAATGTACGGTGTTAGTTTTCTGTCAAACATAGCCTTTTGCTTTTAGGCCATAAAGTTCAATTTTGGTCTAATCTGACCAGAGCACCTTCTTCCACATGTTTGCTGTATCCCCCACATGGCTTCTCGCAAACTGCTAATTGGACTTCTTATGGCATTCTTTCAACAATGGCTTTCTTCTTGCCACTCTTCCATAAAGACCAGATTTGTGGAGTGCATGACTAGCAGTTGTCCTGTGGACAGGGCTGGTGCAAGGATTTTTGACACCCTAGGCGAAACCTAATTTTGCCACCCCCTGACTCTGCCTCTGACTTCACCGCCTTTTCCCTGCCCATGTGACAGGAGCCGGCACTATACAGGAAGAATCGGCTCTGATTCCTCTAGTGCCATCTCTGTTCTTCACACTGATGCTCGGGGATGGCGGGTCGGGAACCCACAATCTAGGCTTGCTGACCCACCATTCCAGAGTAGGAGATGGTGGGCCACATCAGATGGCCAGAGGTTGGGCACCCCTGCTGTAAGGAATGCATTGTGTGTTTCTGTGTGGAGGCCTCCACTCCTCAGCAGCTGGGCACAGATGACAGCTGGAAAGGCCATCCTGTGTGTGGTGGAGGAGGAGGGGGCCTCCATAGGATAAGAATAGGCCCCAGCAGCATTACATCAACCATCCATATGGAGCAATGTATGAACAGACACCCTATACCGGTGCAGAAGGGGGAGGGAGAGGAGGGGGGGGAGAAGGGGGAGAGGAGGGGGGTAGAGGGGAAGGAGGGGGGAAGAGGAGGAGAGGGGGAGAAGAGGAAGGGGGGGGGAGAGGAGTAGGGGTTGAGAGGAGGGGGACCCTTACATCAAGGCCATATGCTCAGTACGAATCTGACATCACACATGTAAGAAGTCTGAGGACAGATCAATCTATAATCTATTATACAATGTCAGTTAGTGTTCTTCACTCACTGGGGGTCTGCTCACTGCTCTGCATCCGATGGCTCTGCCAGGCACAAACCCTGCCTTGGTGCCCCCAGACTTCATTTGTCACCAACCAGGCACTGACCCGAAGTGCCAACTACTCTGATTGGTTTATGTGATGCTGCCGCTGTACAGGATAGGCTGGCCGGGAGGGAGAGCGGCCTCTAAAAAGCAGAGCTGGCTGTACTGAGACGATCACCAGAGAATCTCTGAAAGAGACAGACAGGTCGGTCACTGATGATCATAGAAGCATGCAGTGGCAGAGGAGGTTTGCTTCTGTTCTGTCGGGAAACTCGGGACATGTTGTCCAGGCTCCACTAGATTTTAGTTAGTGGTATCAGAGTAAAGGGGGCTGAATGCAAATGCACGCCACACTTTTCAGATATTTATATGTAAAAAGGTTTGAAAAACATTTATCATTTTGCTTTCACTTTACAATTATGTGCCACTTTTGTGCCATTATGTTGGTCTATCATATAAAATCACAATAAGGTGTAGCACCCTACAGGTAGGTGCTAGGTAAATGCATAGTGCGCCTTGTCTGCCTAACAGCAGGGCCATGATTGCTTTTTGGTTAGAGTGTCATGGCTTCCAGGTGTGTCTGCTGAAAGGGGAGTCTCCCCACTGGCTCTGTGAGAGGCTTCTCATAGGGCAGTGGGGGAAACCCAATCAGGGACACATTCAGGCTTGTAACTACCCCAGAAGGCAGACTTTGCTGCAAAGGATTCTGGTAGTGGGTATAAGTCTGAGGGGCATGCGTGACTCGTGGTCTTTGGCGGGAAGCAGAGTCCCAGGAGTGAGAGTTCGGCTGTCTCCCCTTCTGTCAGAGGAAGCGGATGTCTCGGGTGCTGCCTGAGAATCCCGAGAGTGCTAAGTTGAGCTGAGGGGGATCCGGTGTGCCATGAACCAGCGGAGAGCGAGAGGGGTCCAGTCCCAGGAAAGCCTACACAGGGCGTAAGTACTGAGGATTGTCCCTGGGGGTCTGCCTAGTGTCAGAGGGGACCACTCTGGAGAAGGTTCTAGGATCCAAGTATCAGCTAGCTGTAAAGTGGGTGCCTCGTCAGAGGATTCTAAAGTGATAAAGGGGGTACCTGTAGTTTTGGGCTTGTAGTGCATCAGTTAGGAGTTGCAGCCATACAGGAATCCACAGCAAGCTACCTCAAGCCAGTGCAAGGCTGGATGGAGTAGTCAGTGACTTTGCAGTGTAAACAGTGTCAGAAGTTCAATGTTCTACAGTCCTGGATCTTTTGGACTTAAGTCAGAGTTCCAGCACAGCTTTCAGAGATACAGTGTGTTCAAAGCGGCAGTAAGCGTTGGCTAGCGTCGGCTGGCGTCAAGACAGCGATAACGGGCTTTTTAGCTATAAAGTCCCGGAATTGTATATAGTCGAGCCAAAGGAGTATCCCACTCATTCCCTTCTCCCACCCTCTAAAACTACAATAAAACAACCAAACAGAGATGCCGGAGTTGTTGATGTGTCAGTTCTCACACAAGGGGCCGCAGCTCACATGGGCTGGAGAGGTAACCGGTAACAATGGCAGACCCACCTCAGGCTACAGGCCTGGAAATATTGCTACAAAAATACATTTACAATTTTGGTTGTAACATGACAAAATGTGTAAAATGTCACAAAGTATGAATACTTTTTCAAGGCACTGTAAATTGTCACTTAGTCCCATATTTGCTGGTCCCAGGCTCTACTCAGAGGACTAAAATTACCTGACTCCTTTTAGCAATTCTCTCTAAACCATTCCAGTTGTTTTATTCTTGGGCAATACATCTTCATGAATAAGATTTCCAGCTCACAGGCCGGTTTAGCATGTAGCAATGGCCATCCTGACCCATAAATCTTTTAAATAGAAATAAATTAGTATGAGTATATAATTTGAAATGTTAACTCATCAATAATCTCTGATTGAAATCTAGACATACAGATTGACAAGTGAAAGAGGTTGTTTTGTCTCCCAAATAGCCTGTGACCTTCTCACCGAGGAATACACTGAGGCAGAAGCTTGTAGATCCTAAACACCCAAACACAATCAAAATAACTTGGTATATACAGTGCAGTGTAATGAGAAAGGCAAAGAAAAAAAACAACCTTTCAACAAACAAATGGCCCAACATAGGAGGAAAAATGTTGCAGGCTAAAGCTCTGAAGTCTTTCTACTAAGGAAAAGCATCTGTCTTCCACAGCTCATGCTATTTTAACATCTCTACTCTGGCAGCTTGACAACAAATCACACCTTCAGCCATGTAAATTAGGGAATTACCACCTATGAAGCCTTCCTGGCACCAAGGATGGGATTTTGTAATTAAGAACAGGGCAGTTTCACAACTTTCACACATTCCATCCTGTTCTTGGACAATTGACATACGTCTTTCCATGGTGACTGGATTAAGGTGTCACTGTTACCTGTGCGGATATAATATAAATGTTGGGGTACTTTCCTGACACTCAATGGAACTACAAAAGTGGTTTGAAAATTCTATGAAACATCTTTAAAGTGGAACTACACTGCATCTGAGCATCGCAAACTGAAAAAGCTATTTAATTCATTTTTAATATTCAAATAATAATAATAATAATAATATTCTAATATTCAAAGCAACTCACTCACTCACTCATCCATATCTTCATGCTAAGAATTGCTTTGAAAAACACCCTCTAGCATTTCTGGCCATGGCCATCTTGTAAGAGCAAATGATTTATGTAGCTTTTACTTCCTGGAATCCCTCTGGCCTTAGCCCAAGCATGCATGCATGAGGGCGTGCTTAGTTGAGAAAACCCCTCCTCCCCTCCTGAAGACTCCTGGGATGTATGACATAATTTGCCTAGGCCAGGAAACCAGCAAGTTTGGATCAAACATTCCCATAGACACACTCCTAAGCTTTGTGGACAGCCTTCCCAGAAAAGGTGAAGCTGTTATAGCTGCAAAGGGTGGGCAAACTCAATATTGAACCCTACTGACTAAGACTGGGGTGCCATTAAAGTTCATGTCCTTGTAAAGGCAGGTGTCCCAATACTTTTGACAATATAGTGTATATTTGAATGTGGAAGAAGATACTGAATGGATCAAGATCACACATGGTTAGGCTATCCTTTACAGAAGGTAGGATAGCTGTATCCCACCTCCTGGGTGACAGAGTTATTTAAGGGATATCATGTTTAGTATTTCTGGAATAAAAATTGTATGCAGTACAATAATATGTGGGTTGCCAGATCATGACATGGGGTATACTGGAAATATTAATACATTTGAAAAATTGCATCCAAGGGCGTGACAGCTAAATGACCGTGAAGGCTTTGACATTCCATAGCTCTCCTTTTACCATCAAATTAGGAATATCATTCAAGACATATGAGTGCCACTAATCCATTTTGCCCAATGATTGGACTTTTCCAAGCCCACAAAACCGAATTTTGTTAAGTATTTTTATTCTTAATCCTTTTTATTTCTTTGTTTTATTATTGCCTCTGTTTCCTTTGTAATACCCTTTTTACATAAATATTTTTTCTTTCATTGTTTTACCTTTTCTTTTATAAAACAATGTTTTGAAAAGGGGTAAAATTGTCACTAATGCACTAACGCAGAACTTAAAGAATCCCTGGTCCTTTGAAGAGCACTACTTTATGGTAAATCTGGGGATTTTCCTTACTGTGGTGCCAGTGGTATTAAAGACATTTATGATAAATCATAATTGTTATGGGGAGCAATTAATATATTTTACAACAAAACTATCTGGAGGCAGCGATTGATTTGGGGTATGAACAGTTATTTGCTTAATTAACCAAATCCACCGATGACCAGCCTTAGTCTCGATTGTGGTCCCACACGCTGGAAAAGTCTTTGTGCATGGTTAGGCTGATAGTCTGTTTATCAGTGACAGCGCAGAGTGCATTTGACCAGCCATTTGTAACAAGTTGGTTAACATGCCCGGGGTCTGACGCTGTGTCCATCACAATCATTACAAAGAACTAAAACTATGGTGTCAGGATACCTGCAGTTCCGTGTAACTGGATAGAGGCAGCTAAATAAAGGGATCTCAAAGTCCAGCTTTACTGCAAACAGGACTTTAATGAAAAAGACACAGACCCATGTAACATGAAACAAACAATTAATTGACAGTGCTATATACTGTAAGTACCTGTAATAAATCAAACAAATAAAAAACCTGGTGAAAACACACATTCAAAAGTCAACTATTTAGAAAATAGTATTGTAGTACTGTCCCCGCAGGGCCTGCTGAATAATGACTTCACGGGCTCCCCTGATTACCAGCACAAAGTTATCTTGAGATATAGTTCCTTGATCCCTCCTTGCTCTTGATGGCTCATCACACGAATAAACAGTCTAGGGGTGTTGTTGTTTTTTTTTTTTTTATGTTTATTTGGACTTGGATAGGAGAAGCGAACAGTGGGATACTCCAGTTTTAACTATTCACGTTAGCTGAGGACTTCTATCTCTAAACCTTGATTGGAAGCAGCTAGGCTGCTTAATCCACACTGCCACAAGTGTAGAAAGGGTTAAGTCCCTTGCTCTTCACTTCCTAGCAAAATGACTTTATGGATGATAACTTATCTTCAGGACACTCTCACTAGCATCCCCTTTCAACCAACACCTGTCCACTGACTATTCTAGGAGCAAGGGTGGCCCCCCTCAGGTCAGGCCCTGACACAAGATTCTGTTCTCACTGTGCTACAGAGACAGATCCTCAAGTGTCTCCCCTCTCAGTCAGCTCCTCTGGACCTCCGTGTTCAGTTTCTCACTGCTACTCTCCTGGCCCTCAGGACGACACCCTGAGGCCACATGTCACCGCTATAGAGGAGGAGGCAGCCGCCCCCTCCCTCCGGGACTCCGCTATTCAGAAGAAAGACCTCAAGCACATGTGATACTGGCTTTTATACAGTATCCCAACATGCACCGAGGCACTTTCCCTCTGCCAATCATCAGGACTGTATCAAAAGCCTATGCGCCCATTAGTCAGGTTTCCTACCCCTGTCCAACATGCCTCCCTATTGGACCAGTGTAAAACACTCTCTAGACAAAATGAGTTGCATCCCAAGCACAATGAGCAGACCTCACTAACAGATCCTGATCTCTGGTAGGCAGAGAACAATGTAGATTTACCTACAGCCCCTCTGGTAAGCAGACAGAGCTCAAAACTATACTTTCTCACTAGCACCTACCTAGGAGGGTGCTACAATATGACAGAAATCATGGAAAACAGACAAAGCAGAGTCAGGCAGGATTGCAGGGTATTATGTAGCAAACAGGTCAGGAGCTGGGCCAGGCTTGTACTGAAGTTTGGAGGCCCCTCATGTACAGCAATAAACAAAAAAGACATCCTAAGATTCTGGGCTGCAAGGACCTACACAACTGCCTTCTTCTATCTCTCTAAGTGTGAAACAATGTTTTTTTTTTTTAAACTAAAATTATTAAAATTATTGCTTATAGTATTTTGCTACATCAACTATCCATATTTGTGATCTATTTGTATTTCGCAGTCATCGTTTCTCGGCCTTTTGGCTAAGATCAAGTGTAGTATCTGTTCTTATCAGTTGGTATGGACCTTGATGGTTAGTATCAGCAGGGGCTGAAATGAACCAGGGCACCCAGGAGAATCTGGGGGACTGGGAAGTAGGCACTGTCAGAGAAAGCCGGATGGGTCTGTTGCCTCCTGATAAGAATGGGATCCGCCCCTATCAGTTTGAAGGGAGCAAGAAAGCTATGGTAAAACGGTTAGTATTGCTCCTGGGTGTAATTGGTAAGGAATTGGGATGGCGGTGGGAGGGCTTTTCCTCCTGTGTTGAATCTGGCCTTGCAAAAGGCTTGTCCCCAGTTTTTAGGCTCTCCCTAAGCTGTCTACGTTCCAAGCCTCCTGGTAGGGATGGGCTACACCGGGTCTGGCTGGGGACCGGGACCGAAAGAAGCCCGTGGTGTATGTGCCCCTGGGGTGGCCGCCCAGGGGTGCCGTAATTCTCACCGGTGAGGGGCAGCTCACCCTGAGTTTTTGGCACCTTAGTCACTGCACCACACACACTTTTTTCGCACCTGCCTCTTGGGACGGGCCTTTTGGCTTGCACCAGAGGAATTTTTTATTCCTGGCCAGGGGGCCTGTCAAGGTCTTGCACTTTGACACTACCCGCACTCCTCCACTTCCCCTTCCCCACTCTTTTTTTCTTTGTTGTGTGTCCACGTTTGTCCTTTTGGTTGTCACTTGCACAATTAGTACTGTGTAGGTCCTCGGGGCTGCCCTGAACGTCTTGGGAGGGGGTGGATATGGCCTTCTGGCTTAGTTCGCCCTCTCTCATGGGGTCTCCCCCCTGGGGGAGCCCCACCTAGTACTTGGGGTGGGCTGTTTCGGCAGTCCCCCTGGAGAACGGGGTCTGCCTGGTTTTGGCTGGGCAGGCCATAGTGAGCACCTCAATCCCTGTCAGGAGTTTTGTGTCCCGGGGCATCAGGGTCAGGGCCTTTCCTTCTCAGAGGAGGGCCATGTGTACGCCTAGTGCACTTTTTGTGTGTCTCACGTTTGTGTGTGTGCACTTTTGCACTTTGCACCGGGTGTAGCTTTTGAGATAGTTTCACACACCACGGGCTTTAAAAAGAAAATTTGTATTTCGCAGTCATCTGCCCACCATCTTTTCACCACTTTTCTTTGTCTCTCTCTCTTTAATTATGCTGGTAATTTAACCCTCCATTGCAATGTAGTCTTTTATTGTACTGTTTTTTAAAATGTCATCTCAATGTGAACTGGCTAAAAAAGTTTTGCTTTAAAAACTCCAGAGGGTTAAAATAACTTTCTATGCATGGTTGCAAATACTAGGCTTGGTAGGCTGAGCAAGGCTACAACTTTAGCAAGTAAAAACTCTTCCTATAACAAACTTACTAATAAAGGCCAAAAATTGCTACATCACCTGGAAGTTCAGGGTAGAAGTGTACTAATCAGTGACTCGATGATAATATAATGGACCCTCTATGAGTTTTTGCTTTACGATCACACTTTATTTTCTTTCTACATCATTTCATGTAATAACACTACTGTAGAATCCCATTACTAGTATTTATAGTAATCTTTGCAGTGGTGAAAGGGCTGCTGTCCTGGCCAAGTTAGCTTTAAAGTGTGTGTCAGCACATAATATGAAAATAACAAGACCAATGGCCTTTAAATAGTCACAGACAAATTATAATGCAGTCACATGCAGCATTTGAGTATATGCTCTTGAAAAGTGTTTTCAAAATGGTGAGGAAGCAAACTATAGCGTGGTCATGCTCTTTAACGAAAGGCTAACAGCGATCCTTGAAGACAAGTTCAACAAATTTCAACAAACGACCTTTATGTTACAGATGCTTAACTTGCGTTTACAAATAGGTATTCAATAAATCTTACCCATGTCATTTCACACTATCAGGCTGTTTGCATTCTTATTTTTCATTTGGGAAGCAATATTTGAACAGGGTGTATTAATACATTCATATTTCTGCTTTGTTTATGTATCGCTTTACTTCTTTTGTTTCTATTGAAAAATCTCAATACATTTCAGTAAAAGAATGTTTTAAAAAAGAGTTTCTGCATGTATGATTAAGTTCCAACCATAGTACTCTGGTATCCATTCATACCTTCACTATCAACCGTTAGTATGGGTGAGGATGTACATAATGAAGTATGCAACTGTTCATCTGAATTATTTTCTTTTCCAATCATTTTTATTATTTTTTTCCAAAAAAAAGGGGTATATAAAACATAGTGAGGTTGACACATGAGTGCAACTGTCTCCCATACATAGAAAGAGTAAGAAATAGAGAACACATAATATGAAAAAGGAGAAAAAGCAATTGCAAATTGCAAAACTGAAGCCCGTACACACGCAACGATTATCGGCCGACCGATCGTCCGTCTTTTGTCCAGAGTTGTGTTTTGTTAGTTGGAATGTGCCTAGACTGCACACGAATTTTCTCGCCCAACAAAATTCTACTTCAGAAGTGATGTCATGTGTTGGTTTGCTTTCTTTGTGTTCTTTCTTCACTGAGCCTGCCCAGACTTGCTTATCAGATTTTTCCCTGTCGAAATCTGTACTGACTGCACGAAAATCGGCCGTTATGTTGACCGCCAAAAAAAAATGTTATAGTCTGCACACCAGATTTTTTTCGGCTGAAAAGTCGGAGTTGGTTGTCGGAAGCATCATACTAACAAGCCGAAAATCGGCAGATCGGTCGTCGGACGAAAATTCCTTGCCAATTTTGTGTACGGGGCTTTAGGTTACAGGCAGTGACATACAAATCAACTTATGTGACTTCAAATGTTAGAGCCAATGAGTACAATATCTGCAGGCAAACAAGGTTATAGCAAGTGAATGGGACCCTGCTGGCCCCAGTCAATATGTGTGTAATGTTTAACACAATCTAGTGTGTCAATCTGAGACAAAGCAAAGCTGCCCAGGTTGGGCAAAACAGGAAGAAAATCCAGAGAGAGGGATTCCCTTCATTGCCCCACCCCAACCCACATCACAGGCGCTGCGTTGCCTGGGACGCAGCAACAGAGCGGAAGGCAACTCCTCCATGGGATGAGGGAAAAAAAAATATAACAAAGGGGATAGAACCAAGTAACCATCCGTTCTCTAAGAAAAGTAACAACAACACTAGACATCTCCTGAGAGGTAGGAGATCCATGGATCCCAAACCATTTCGACCAACTTAACTTTGTCATTATTAAGTGCAGAAAGTATTTTGTTTATCATGATCCAAGATAGCTTAGCTTTGACTATATCAAGTGGAATAATCACTGACTTCCAGCGTCATGCGATGGTCATTTTTGCCGATATGAATATAAACTAAATCAACCTTTTCACATGTCTCAAAGCTCCTTGCACAGGATAGCCCAACAGAGCTTGTTACAGAGATTTCTTAAGATTTGTTTGGGTCAGGGAATAAATAAAATAGTAGATACCGGACAAATAATGCTCTACTTTCAGATACGTCCACCATACATGATAAAGTGTGCCTTCCATATCACACCCACGGAAGCACAATGCAGAGGCTCCTGGAACAAAGGAGGCCAATCTAGTCAGGGCCATGTATCATTAACCCTTCTAGCTGTATTCCCGAGTGTGACTCGGGGTTAGATTTTAGAGCCAAAAGCGGTAACCCTGAGCCACACTCGGGGTAGCGATAGGAAGATCGCTGGATGCTGAAAGAGGTTTTACTTACCTTTTCTCCGGGATCCAGCGATGTATGCGGGCGGTATGCGGCGGCGGAGCTTCCTCCCGATCGTCTGCGAGCCCCGACTTCCGTCTCCGGCGACGTGACGTCCGCCGGGGGGTGGAACCGGCGGCAAATTCAAATGTAAAACACACCAAACACACTGATACCATTCAAAATAAAATAAAATCACATTACATAGCCCCCCAGTGCCCTTTCCTGCAGTTTTACTGTAATTTTTATGTAAATATATGTATATATATATATATATATATTCTTATATATATATATATATATATATATATATATATACACATATACATATATATATACATATATACATATATATGTATATATGTGTATATATATATATATATATACACACACACACACACGTGTGTATATATATATATATATATATATATATATATATATATATACGTAATTCTTGTGAATGAGCAGCCCAAACCAACTGTATACATTATATATATATAATAAATGTATACAGTTGGTTTGGGCTGCTCATTCACAAGAATTACATGCAAAATAATGGTACCGCTTTCAGCACCTAAAATCCAAAAGAATCATACCGCCAGGGAGGTTAAAGTAGTATTTTATAGTTAGACTTAAAATTTTGAGGCGTAGCTCGCTATCTTGTATCATTCGACCAGTTCCAGTTCTATAGTTAAATCACTTTCCTGTTTTGTCATATAAGGCAATTTTGTGGGTGAAGAAATTAATTCAGAGTACAATGCTGAAATATGACCAGAATTTTTATCGAAATTCTCGCACAAAGATTTCAAATCAGTCATGCTGGACAGATCACTCTTGTGTTGTAAGCAGTAATATGATTTTTATTCAACTGCTGTACATCCTCGAAACACTATACAATAGCGGTTGAAGTGTATCTAAACCCAAAACTTAAAATAAAAAGAAGATGTTTCCGACATTGACAGTATTTCTTTGTATGCAAGTTTTTTTCCTGTGCAGGCTTGCTTTGTATTAATAAGATGGCATTTCAAATTGTGCCACAGTAATGCATACCTCCCAACAGTTCCTGATTCGCCGGGATCATCCCGAAAAAATTGTCCATGTCCCGTGATCCTGGCGAATCACACCGCGAGCAACACATGGAAGCTGGTTTCTCTCCCTTGCTGCCTCTGACAGTGCAGAGAATGGAGTGGACTGAACCTGCCCCTCCTCCTTCCTGTGTTTTCATGTACACAGAGGAGGAGACTTGAGAGCAGCACACCACTCTGCAAGACATGGCTGATCTGAAGTTTGTGATTTTACCTGTTATACTAACTTGCAGAGGAGGGAAGCATGGTGGATGGAGCTGGGGGGGGGGGGGGGGTTGGGGTGGATGGAGCTGGGGGGTGGATGGAGCTGAAGTGGGCATTTGGGGTGGATTTAGCTGGGGTGGGCATTTTTTGTGGATGGAGTTGGGATTGATGGAGCTGGGAATGGGTGTTTGGGATGGATGGAGCCTGGGGAGGGTGTGGGGGAGGTGGATGGAGTTGGGGTGGGCATTTGGGGTGGATGGAGCTAGGGGGGTGGATGGAGCTGGGGAGGTGGATGGAGCTGGGGTGAGCATTTGGAGTGGATGGAGATGGGGGATGTGGGGGGTAGATGGAGCTGGGGTGGGCATTTGGGGTGGATGGAGCTGGGATGAGTGTTTGGGATGGATGGAGCTGGAGTGGGTGTGGGGGGTGGATGGAGCTAGGGTGGGCATTTGGGGTGTATAGAGCTAGGGTGGGGGGGGTCGATGGAGCTGGGGTGGGCATTTGGGGAGGATGGAGCTGGGATGGTTGTTTGGGATGGATGGGGCTGCGGTGGGGGTGGGGGGTGGATGGAGCTGGGAGGGGTGTTTGGGATGGATGGAGCTGGAATGGGAGATTGGGATAGATGGAGCTGGAATGGGTGTGGGATGTGTGTGGGGGTGGATGGAGCTGGGATGGGTGTTTGGGATGGATGGGGCTGGGATGGGTGTGGGGATGGATGAAGCTGATATTGGATCAAGGAAATTAATGGAGCTGGGATGAGATCGGGGCAATGGACAGACCCGGAATGGGATCGGGGGGATGGATGGAGGTGAGATGGGATCAGGGGGGATGGAAAGAGCCAGGATGGGATCGGGAGGATGGACAACGGGGGGAGCCGTAAAGCTTTATTGCCTGCCGAACTCTGCAAGAAGTGCTATTCTTGCCTTTCTGTGATGTGAGGCAGCTCATACGCATGCATGTGTACAGCTCTCTCTACCCCCTCTTTTTAAAATCAATGAAGAGTGTTACTGGGGACCAAACTATGTGTTTTTGCTGCCTGTGTGAATGAGGCCTTAGATCTTTACTATCATAAGTATGTCGTATTGTCTGATCTAATTGTATATAGTCAAGTGTAGAGTTAGTTTTAGTTGATATTACATAGAGAACTGGTTAGAGTCAATGCTGAAAGTATGCTCACTATCAAAAGGGAATTCTTTGGTGTTCCCTTTGGATATTTCTCAAGAATTTTCACTATCCAATGTTTAGGCACAAGCAAGTCTGAATCTGTATGATGACCACTAAACTATTTTCCTGGAAGAGTGCTAGAAGTGTGACTAATTGTTTCCAGATGAGAAAGGAATGTGATTGACAGTACAATCCTTTTGAGACTCTGAATGTAATCAAAGAATTTAATATTTAGTGGGCGATAGGGTCATGCATATGACCAAGAGCTGAGGATTTTAGTCTGCAAGGATATCCTCTAAAATCTTCACATTAATGACCTGAAAGAGGGTCAAGGAGAAAGTTCATAAACAAGCCCCAGGTGCTAAATATATTCAAGCTCTTTGTGTTTTTTGTGCCCAAGACACAGTGTCAGATATTCCTCTGCCTCTTTTGAGTTCCAAAGCTATGGGACATTTATTAGTAGACGTGTCCTGAATTAAACTTCATATATTTACACTACAGATGCCATAGGAATATATTCTCTACACAATGTTTTTATTTTGTGCTTTATTAATTTACCTAATTACCCCCTTCTATACACTGCAATTAATCTGACAGCGTAAGTCTGCAGATTTCATTAACCACTTGCCGACCGCCTAACGGCACTCAGCCGCTTACAGGCAAAGCGACGTAGACCTACATCACTCGCCCCCGAGCCTGTAGGGGGCGAGCGCACGCCCGCGGCAGCACGCTCCCATCCTGCTCATTCCCTGGGAAACCAGCGCGTGTGACCGGCGGCTCCTATGGCCGCCGGCCACTGCCAATCTCCCGCAGGAGAGGGAGAAAGACAGACGGCTGATGTAAACACAGCCGTCTGTCATTCTCCCTGAAGTAAGCACAGAGGCTATGCGATCCTGCTATATAGGATTGCATATCTCTGTGGTTACTTCACTAGCCACGCCCCTTGACAGTTAGAATCATGACCCTAGGGACACACTTAACCCCTTGATCACCAATAAAGTTAACCCCTTCCCTGCCAGTGTCATTTTTACAGTAACAGTGCATATTTATAGCACTGATTACTGTAGTAATGTCACTGGTACCCCCAAAAGTGTCAAAAATCTCAGTCAGGGGTCCAATCTGTCCGTCGCAATGTCGCAGTCCCGCAAAAAAAATCGCAGATCGCCGCCATTACTAGTAAAAAAAAACAACAATAAAAATGACATAAATCTTTCCCGTAGTTAATAAATGCAATAACTTTTGCGCAAACCAATCAAAATACGCTTATTGCAATTTTTTTTACCAAGAATATGTAGCAGAAAACAAATTGGCCTAAAATGTTAAAAAAATTTAGATTTTTACATTTTTTTTTTTTGAGAATTCCATATAAAAAAATTTGAAAAATATTGTTATTTTTGCAAAATTGTTGCTCTTTTTTTGATAATAGCGCACAAAATAAAAATCGCACAGGTGATCAAATACCACCAAAAAAAAGCTCTGTTTGTGGGAAAAAAAGGACGTCAATTTCATTTGGGTACAGTGTCGCACGACCGCGCAATTGTCCGTTAAAGTCACGCAGTGCCGAATCGCAAAATAGGGCCTGGTCATTGAGGGCCTGATTCATAGTACGGCGAATTGGCGTTTCGGCGTGATTTTGCGAAGCGGCGATTATTTAAGTCTGAAATTGGCATTCAAAGAACGGCGGGCGGAAAATAGCGCCTAGTGTGAGATTCATTAAGATGCAATATGGTCAGAGCGCGACTTAAAACCACGCCAGCTAAAAGCTCGACTAAAGTTTAGCCAAATTTTCCCCTGTACCCCCAAAAATCCCAAATCACTGTGGAAGGTGTGGAAGTCAATTTGGAGATGACTTGCGTTTAAAAAATCTCAAAAACTGACTTAGAAAGAGAGATATCTGCGAAAGTGTGGAAAGGTTAAACAGCTCCTCCAGCCGCGAGCTGCGAACTCGCGAATGTGCGCATGCGCAACGTCAAATTGGCTCAAAAAATTTCGCCAGCGCGATTTTGGGTCAATTTTTTTTTGAATACCGCTTGCAAATCCGCTGTCTCGCCCATAGAAAATGGCAAAAACCGGCGGAATTGGAAAAACATGCACACTTCCAACAAGGGATCCTTTAGTAAACACCATCACATTCCATACACCTTTCCTGCTAACTCCGAAATCATAGCAGTCAAATCTACAGTGTTTATATAGAACCTCCACATTCTCTGAAAAAACCCACAAAATATTACATTGGGGAATTGGTCGTCAGATAGAAAAAAAATAGATGTAAAACATATTTCAAAGAAAGATTATTAGCATTTCACACATATCAAGGAAATGTCACAATTTTGACAATATTTTATGTGTTTCCAAAGAATGTTTTTAGAAATATATTGCAAATACTACCTTTTCTTCCATATGGGTATGGCCAAGTGTTACCATTTTACTACACATTTAACTGAAGGTATATATATATATATCCCTTATACTTGGCTAATTAGCAAAGTATGCCCAACAAACAAATAGAGCTTTAGCTCACAATATTGCTACATATTGACTTTATGGGGCATCTTTTGTATTTTGTTCATGTCTTTGGATTAAAAGTTTGCTGATACACATGCCTTTTTCAAACATGAACAAAATTAATGATGTCAACATTTGGAGGATTGGAGATATCCAAGTGTTGCCCATACAGAGGGCACCTTCCGGATTCGAACTTACAAACCTACAGCAGGAAGGCAGACTCCCTAATCATTGTGCTATTTCTCAGTGAGCGTTGGGTGTTTTCCTCATGCCGTCAAAATGCTCACATGGGAACAGGGGCCATTGAACTGAATAGGATTGGATTTTTTGCCTGTTTTGGGAGCTGATCCTTGAGCTGGACAAATCCCCCTCAAACGCCCCCAAACGGGCTACGTTCACATGTACGTGTTTGTGGTCTGTTTTTGGGTCTTTTGTAGGTGATTTCATATAACAATGCCTGCCCAAAAAATGCATGTCAAAACGCCTGGGAAAACGCCAGCCAAAATGCACATAAGAACGCCTGATATAATTGCCACGCCAAATTTAGGGATGTTCATGAGTGATGAGTCAGATTGTTGGCTTACATATCTGGTCAATCGTCACAATCTCACTTCTCAAATCCCAAAAGGTGTGTTTCAATTGTTTCCCTAAATATATATTTCTCTCTCTCTCACGTAATTGTATATATATGTATGTATTCCTGTATCTAAACATTCTAAATAATGACTAGCAAACTTCAAGAGAGAATTTTTTCAATTCACATATACTATACACACCTACATACATTTCTATTCCTCATTTCTATTTCCCTTGTTTTGGCAACTGAGCATGCTCCAAAACACACAGGATACACACAGTTAATTTTTGGACTGGGCGTTACCATTCTGGGTGTGTTTGCTTGGATTATATATAGCTCACTCAGACATCAGGAAAGATTTGACCTACGAAGAGGTCCAATATATTTGTGTGTCACATGTTTTATGGGTAACATTTTTGGCCCTTTGTTATTTATGGAGGTGAGATTTGGCTGTGTTGTGTGTTGACTCTCTGTAAGTATTTATTGCTGTTAACATAATTCTGTCAATCTGCACATGCATCTGTTGATTATGGGCTCTTTGTCGATGTATATGGTCTAAATGTTGTACAAAGGTTGTTTTGGTTTGAAAAATACAAATGTAATAAACAGCATGTTTCCAATTTTTTTTTTAAAATGTCTTCATGTGTCTAAATAAAGTTTTCTGGTGTCCACAAATGTATGTATTTGTATTTCTTTTTCTAAGTTAAATCTGCTTAATGGTTGTGTATGTTCACTATTCGCGAATTCGCGAATATACAAAACCGCGTTCTCACATTTATACATGAAACCGGAAACGAAACTTTTGCTGCGTGCACACGTTTCCGGAAATTGTCCAGGCCCTGTCGTAAGTGTGCATCATGGCTCCTGCACTGTTTACAGACGAAATCGTGGCATTTGTGTGTAAGGTAAGGAGGGGGTGTGAGTGTGCAGGGTGCGGGATGGGGGATGGGGGATGGTGGCAGGGTGGGTCGCTTATCTAGCGGGTGTGCAAGAAACTTTTGGTCTGCTGATCTGCGCATGCACTTTCTGCCTATTAGACGTGATCTAGAAGCTTCCTGTTATAGAAACTTCCTAGATGTGAACCTGTTCCCTATATATATATATATATATATATATATATATATATATATGTATGTGTGTATATATATGTGTATATATATATATATATATATATATATATATATATATATATATATATATATATATATATTATATGTGTATATATATATATATATATATTATATGTGTATATATATATATATATATATATATATATATATTATATGTATATATATATATATATATTATATGTGTATATATATATATTATATGTGTATATATATATATATATATATATATATTATATGTATATATATATATATATATATTATATGTATATATATATATATATATATTATATGTATATATATATATATATATATATATTATATATATATATATATATATATTAATATATATTATATGTATATATATATATATATATTAATATGTATATATATATATATTAATATGTATATATATATATATTATATGTATATATATTAATATGTATATATATTAATATGTATATATATATATATTATATGTATATATATGTATATATATTATATGTATATATATATATTATGTGTATATATATAGATGTATGTATGTGTATCTAAAAAATATATATATTAGACAATATATATACTATGTATATATTATATACAATATATATACATTAGATACATTATAGAATGTTATATACCATATATTAGTGTATATAATAGGGAACAGGTTCACATCTCTGAACTTTCTATATAGATATAGATAGGCATACCCTGCTTTAAGTACACTCACTTTATATACAATCGTGAGTAAGGACACAGCTTGTTCAGCTTGCCATGACACTGCTCACAAACCATAAGTGACAGGGATAACAAACTTAGGGAGCAACGACAGGGTACCCAGGTACCCAGGACTACACCATATCCATTTTGTGGCTGGCCAGCTTGCCTAGGTAATCTATCATGTCATAGTCCTGGATCCCCTTAACATGCTCCCACATGGTTTGGGAGTAAGGCTATGTCAATGTGGCCAAAATTTACAATGGAGCTGGTGTATTTTCATGCATCGAGAAAAGAAAAAAGGGATTGCTTCACTTTAAGTACATTTTCAGTTTCCATACATGCCCTGGTCCCATTGTGTACTTAAAGTGGGCTATGCCTGTATATAGATAGATTTGATTCGTTTCAACTTTTACACAAAATGAAACCCAATTATCTGTGACAGATTGCTCTGACGCTTTGGAATCTATCTAGATAAAGACAAATGTATTGACCCTTTTCATATATGCAAGATTAGAAACATTATATTCCCTAAATGCATAATGCAAAAAATTATTGCCTTACATACATCCATACACACTGCAAGCTCGGCCCCGTTTGTCTTGTCTGACACTCTTACCATCATAAGCTGGATCTGCACACAGCAGCTAATTGGTTCACCTGAGATGGAATCAGTGATCACAAAAATCTGGAATGGTCATGTCTTCAAAGGATTGCCTTGAACAAATCACCTCTAAAAGAAACACATGAGTGTATAATCACTTGTCTCAATGGATCACATTCCCAACAGACCCATCTCACACTGCCATATGATAATGAATGGGGGTGTCCATTGCAAGTTAAATACACCCCCAGATCCCATTGCTTTGTTAATTTACAGATCTAACTGGAATCTGATGGCACTGCTGTGAACCACTATGCCATCAAATTCTGCTGGTGACCTTTAAAAAGGATTATGTGTGATTGTGTGGATAATTATGCCACCTTAAATTTGCATCTCCCACATACCATGTGCAACTCTTGCAGGAATTGTGAATCAAGGATAATTCAGCACAGCTTAATGAACAGACACATTGAGGAGTGTAGGAACACACCGTCAGATTACCCGATCACACTATGGGGTTTTAACTCCTCCATAATTTTGCCACTTTGGAAACCAAGTGCTTACTTTATGTATACTTTTTAGACGGAACTACAATTTCTAGTAGGGTGATATCATTGCATGAGATTTTCCCTCACTTCCTGTCTTAGTGTCACCAAGACAGGAAGTGAGGGGAATATCACTGTGGGGAAATAGCTTGCAATTGTTGCCTTATAATGTCCATAGTATATATAAAAGGAAAGAATTGCTGGCTGTATCCCCACGGGAGATTCCCTCACTTCCTGTCCTGGTGACACCAAGACAGGAAGTGAGGGGAATATCACTGTGGGGAAATAGCTTGCAATTGTTGCCTTATAATGTCCATAGTATATATAAAAGGAAAGAATTGCTGGCTGTATCCCCACGGGAGATTCCCTCACTTCCTGTCCTGGTGACACCAAGACAGGAAGTGAAGGGAAATCTCCTGCAATGATATAACACTGTTACATGTTCTAGTTATGTAGCTTATGTAAACTTAAGAATATACAAAGCAAACATCTTTTTTTTTCCATTTTGGCAAAATCATGGATTCATTAAAAAAATATCTTTGTTTGTCCCGTGGCTTGCAGGAAAAACATTTTGCCTTGATTCCACCATCAACACAGACAGGGGAAACCCTCCTGCGGAGCCATTGTGTTCTCCTGGTGCTGCCCCTGCCAGGAAAACACAGTGATTATTGCTAGTGGCTACAAGAGATGCTAGCGATAAGTGTGTGTAAAATCTGACAGACTGGTTGTACGTTGTCCTCCAGGTGATCGACCAATCAACTTGGGTACCTTCAGCCTGGCCATACACAGTTTAAATCTGCATCTCAAATGAAGCAATCCCATTTACATATAACACTCCATAAAGGAGAATTGAGGGGCTTATCAGGTCTGCGTCAAAAATTAACAGCCACACCCAATCAGACAGCTCGTGTTAAAAGGGACCTGAAAAGCAATCTGCATGGCTTGCTTTTCCAAGCATTGGCTAGTTTAGTGAGCCTGGACTAATAACAGTCACTGTAATGCTACCCATACTGCTGTCCTTTTAACATGGTGACAAAAGTTGATACCTATGCTACATGTGTGTAAAGTTACTTGCACCCTGCTAAATGGACAGCAATAAGGTTGTAAATACAGTGACTGCCTGTCCCCCCTGATGGCGGCCCTGGGTGTGTCATGAAAGGCCAATTGAGAAAATGGCTATATCATGTAGAGGAAATCACCAGTGTGGGGCAACCTATGTCATGGAGGTAGATTTGGACATCGATGTATATGTATCACCAGAAATGGAATTCTTTGTTCTACAATATCTCAAAGACGACCTAGCATGTTATTTGAAGACTGTACTATTTTGGACATACTTGGACTCAAACATACACTGCTCTTTCCACAGCTCCTCCTCCTCTGGGGGTATGATAAAGTTTATACGCATCTTCACCAAAAGCACAAGATGATGTGTCGTCTCCGGATGAGGCTGCAGCGGAGATTTCAGTTCCAGGCTGATATAGTGGATCTGCAGCGGGCCTGGAGTGATGCCAAAAGGCGCTCACCCAGGCTCCTGCTAAAGGCTGTGGAGCAAATCTCCGGTAAGTAAAAATATACATTACATGTGACCAGATAGGTTACAATTTTTTGGGTAGGTGGACATGTGTTTAGCTATGCAACAACACTAATACCAACACCCCCCCCCCCCCCTCCCTCTCGCTCCTACCTTTCCTACCTCCATCAAGTGTCTCTTCACAACCTTTAATACTACTATGTACATTCGTATTTTTTATGTTTTTTTTTTTCTTCTGCTTCTAGCCAAAGCGGACGGACGGCACCCTCTTGTGATTTTGGTGAAGAAGGGGAGGAGGAGGACGGCCACACTCCAATATGCAGTCAGAGGCAGCGAGCCATTTGAGCAGCTGAAAATTGTGGATCGTAAGTAGAAAATAAAAATGTTAGAAATTTCTAATCTCTAATCACATTTTACAGAGCCCCCTTTACATCGGAGTCTCCAGACTTACTACACTGTAAGAGGGAAGTGTGAAGACTCTGATATAAGGAGAGTTTGGGAACCATTATTTGAGGGGGGAAGCTGGGGACTCTGGTGTAAAAGGGAACTCTGTGTTCCCCAAAGCTCCCCCATACATCTGAGCTTACAGAGACCCTCTTACACTTCCCTTCCTCAGTCCACCACAGTCAAGGGCACAACAAGTCCCACTGCAGAAGGCTACCTGCTTGGACTTGTAATCCTCTCTGTAGGGGAATGAGGAAATACTGCCTGCTATGCTAAGACTTGTAGTGCCCTCTGTTAGGGACTAAGGATTCCTCAGTCCTCAACATTCTAGGGCACTATAAGTCTCAGCATAGTGGGCTGTCATACCTCAGTCCCTCACAGCTCGGGTCAAAAACAACACAGTTAAACATCTAAAGGACAACTCCAAACAAAACTACCAATAATGGACAGAGTCCATATGCTCTATAATGTCAAAGACCCGCTACCACTCACCTTCCACCTCTGGTGCTGTCATTGTGTAGGGCAAAGGGCTCCATCTACACCATGTTTGGCTTTCATGTCAGATAGGCAGGACTTGCTCAGCTCCACTCTCTTCCTTGGCAATTGACTCTGGCGTCATTGTGGATCTTTCCTCCTCTAGAAAACCCCCAGGGGCCCTCTCCTTGTCCCCCAGCCACCCAGGGCCTTCTTCTCCTCCTCCTCCACCAACCATTTTCAGACTCTTCCAACTTCCCTGGGGCTACTCAACCACTTTGCATAGTGGACACAACAAATCTATGACCAGCCTGCAAAATATCAAGTCTGGGCCTGGTTACCTGTATGTTCCGGGTCCAGGGCGGAGCTCTCCTCCCAGAGCAACAACTGATGATAGCAGAGTGAGTTGACCGGCCAGTCACTTCCTACTGGTGCAGGTACACACCTACCGATTCCTCCACATCTTAGGATAACATGATCAGACGGCCAATCCCCAGGCAGAGAAGGAGGAGTAAGTGTCAGCGGACAACAGACACCTGGCAGACGCAGTGAAGGGACTGCAGCACACTGCTGCAACTTTTTGATCCGAGGATTGAAAGCAATCTTTTACTTGGGAGATTTCCCTGACTGCGCCCTTCGAAATGTTGGTGCTCCGCCACTGGCCGCAAGGCCCCTGTAGGTGCGAGGCCTTAGGCGCCCGCTTAATTTGCATGGTGCCCTCCTGTTTTAAAACATGGTCAATGCATCTCATTGGTGTAAGTGCACTTCTATGTTCTGAATTGTAGGGGCATTGAGTATGGTGCTAGCATGATGAGAGGTTACTGCCTATTTGTGTCCATAAATAATATATAATGTATTTCTTTTATTTTAGAAACCAGTGATCAGGATGTTGCGGCTCAGCCTTCTCAGGCCCCCTGTAAGTAATGTGGATGTGCTGGTGTGTTGTGTATTAGGTCGAACTTGGAGGAATGATTGTTTGTTTTGTTTTCTTTTGTGGTTGATGTAACTTCAGCAAGAGAGGAGCCTCAGGCAGGGCCGAGTCGCCTGGATCCGGGCCAGGAACAAACTGTTGGCCAAGAAGAGGCCAATTGGTCCGACTCGGATGAGGACCTGGGCTCTCCTCAAAGGGGAAGTAAGTATTCTACATGTGTTTGTGTGTTCAATGTGTCCTGGTAAATATAAGGGCTGTAATATATATATTTTGACATTGGGGTTTTGTAGCAGCTGACATTGAGGATGTTTGTTGTGGAGGACTGGGGAAGAGGGGCCACTGCTTACCCAGTCCACTGTAACTACTACCTTCAATGTTTCCAGACTACTTTCTGTGTGCCTTTATCAAATAGCTTTTGTTCAAGGATTGTATTTGTGTCTTTGTGTTTCTAGGAGATACAACGCCATCCCCCCATGAAGGGACACCATCCCCCCATGTAGGGTCTCCCCCATCCTCCCCCACTCCAGGCTCCCCTGAACTAGTCTGTAAGTACCTAAAATTAGATTCTCACATGAATTGTGTGTGCTAGGATGATGTGTATCTAGGATAATCTAAGTTGGAGTCAAAGCAAGTGTAGTTTTGCTATATGTGACAGGAAGGTTGGTCATGAAACACTCTTGCTTAACCTTCATGTTTGAAAGGTGGTTTTGGGGAGCTTTACAGGACATGTTATCTTTTGTAAGTTATCTCAAGCCACCCTATTCTAAATTGGTGTTAGTTTCTCTACATTGGAAATGGTGTGCTTTGTACTTGTAAATTTTTAGGGGACATTGTAATTTAATCATGTCCTGATTTAGTCAACACTGAAAATGTGTGTTTGTCAATCTTTCATAAATACTCTTCCTCGGTAATGTACCACATTCCAGTTCACAATTTGTGTTCTTTTTGTGCAGTTTCTCCAGAGCCAGCCACGCCATCCACTTCAGGGGCCCCAAAAAAACCTGATGATGGTAAGTTGTGTGCTTTTCCAGTAATGTGTCTACTTAGTAAGTGGAGAAATGCTAACTGTGTATGTCCCCGCTCAGGCTTCAAGTTGTTCTAAAGGCAGCGGGTTCTTTATGTGAATGCATTCTATGCATTAGTATTCCAAGTGATAGGTGTGCATATTCCCCCTAAGACTTACTGGGACCATTTTTTACGGTCCAAATGTTTGCACTAATACTTGTCTGGAACAGACTCCCCCTCCTCCTTAACTGAGGTGACAGCATGCCAATATTGCCTCCTGATGCTGTCACTCCTAATCATTGAGACCAATGGAAGGGAGGGGGGCAAGGCTGGCTCACAGCCTAGTGCCTGAACAGGCACAGGGTGCTTGGCTTCATCTCATGTGCCTCCATAGCAAGCTGCCTGCTGTGGGGTCAAACAACAGGAGGGAGGTGCCTAGAGGTGTGTACAGGGGCCATGTAAAAAGGAGGATTGTTATTTCTCTTGTCCCCAAAAACCTAGAGAGTGTAAGTCTAACCTGATTAGTTTTCCGCAGCCCTCCCAAAATGATATGTTTCCAACACTTAGAACAGGCAGGGCTGAGGCACCAAAAACATCAGAAAAACACAATCAGCACAAAAGCAGGGAGTACGTATCCTTAACGCTACAAGCTTCACCCAGAAGAATGACGCTTGCACTGTACAAATCTGCATCACCACCATATCAATGTCTAAATAAAACTTTCAGGGAAATGTGGAGGGGTAATGAGTGGGTGTTAGAGCGTTTTCATGACTGCGTAACCTACAGTTAGCGTGAGTCCATTTGTTGATAAACTTTTTCTTCTCTCTTAACACAGCTGGGATGGCGGAAAGGAGATCAGGGGAGCAGACACATCTGCTCCGTCCAGAACTGGCCCTCAAAATTCCTAAGGGTGAGTCTCTACTATGTGTCAGGTTCAATCTATAGACAGTAAGAGTGAGAGAGAACGCTCCACAGATTCCAATGGTGATAGAGATAAATGTGTGCACATGTATCGTGTTGACCAATTGAACCCAAAACACCTTACATTCTTCAAAATGATTGCTTGTGTTTACATGCAGAAAAGCATTTTACTTAGCTTTGGTGGAACTGCTACTAACATTCCAAGCCATCTTATGTAACCTTTTGAACAATTTGCTGTGAAAGTTTGAGTTTAAGGTTTACAACAGCAATTTAGCATATTTGCTTCAGAGTGTTGATAAAAGCCAACCAATAGACTCCTAAGCATATTTGTTGAGGCACATTAATTACAATCCTTGTTTGGATCATTTTGCCTAAAACTAATTGTCATGTTTTTTTCTACCCAGGGCACACCCACCTCACCTACGAGGTCCTCCTGGATTATATGAGGTGGTGCGGAGACCGAATTCTATATTTGGAACACCTTTGTGGCGTGGATCCAGACCCTAAGGAGCCATTCGTTAGGAATGTCACACCTTTAAAAAGATCCTAGTATTTTTTTTTTGTGGTTTGTTTACTTATGTTGCACGTTGCAACACAAAGAAATGTCCCATTTGTAATTGTTGCCCATTATAAACAAAAATCTAACAAAAAAATCAAAAACAGTTTAAAAAAAAACCCTTTTTTTGGGACCCAAAAAAAAAAAAAAAAACAAAAAGCCTTGTTTTTGGCAACCAAAAAAAATATAAAAATTTATAAAAAACCCTTTTTTTGGGGACCCAAAAAAAACAAAAAAACAAAAAAAGCCTTGTTTTTGGCAACCAAAAAAAATATAAAAATTTATAAAAAACCCTTTTTTTGGGGACCCAAAAAAAACAAAAAAACAAAAAAAGCCTTGTTTTTGGCAACCAAAAAAAATATAAAAATTTATAAAAAACCCTTTTTTTGGGGACCCAAAAAAAACAAAAAAACAAAAAAAGCCTTGTTTTTGGCAACCAAAAAAAATATAAAAATTTATAAAAAACCCTTTTTTTGGGGACCCAAAAAAAACAAAAAAACAAAAAAAGCCTTGTTTTTGGCAACCAAAAAAAATATAAAAATTTATAAAAAACCCTTTTTTTGGGGACCCAAAAAAAAAAAAAAAAAACAAAAAGCCTTGTTTTTGGCAACCAAAAAAAATATAAAAATTTATAAAAAACCCTTTTTTTGGGGACCCAAAAAAACCAAAAAAAAACAAAAAATGCCTTGTTTTTGGCAACCAAAAAAAAAATGTTTACAAAAAAGCCTTGTTGTTTTTATGGCAACGGACAAAACCACAAATGTTTACAAAAAAGCCTTGTTGTTTTTATGGCAACGGACAAAACCACAAATGTTTACAAAAAAGCCTTGTTGTTTTTATGGCAACGGACAAAACCACAAATGTTTACAAAAAAGCCTTGTTGTTTTTGGTAACAAACTAAACCACAAATGTTTACAAAAAAGCCTTGTTGTTTTTATGGCAACGGACAAAACCAAAAATGTTTACAAAAAAGCCTTGTTGTTTTTATGGCAACGGACAAAACCAAAAATGTTTACAAAAAAGCCTTGTTGTTTTTGGTAACAAACTAAACCACAAATGTTTACAAAAAAGCCTTGTTGTTTTTATGGCAACCGACAAAACCACAAATGTTTACAAAAAAGCCTTGTTGTTTTTATGGCAACGGACAAAACCACAAATGTTTACAAAAAAGCCTTGTTGTTTTTATGGCAACGGACAAAACCACAAATGTTTACAAAAAAGCCTTGTTGTTTTTATGGCAACGGACAAAACCACAAATGTTTACAAAAAAGCCTTGTTGTTTTTATGGCAACGGACAAAACCAAAAATGTTTACAAAAAAGCCTTGTTGTTTTTATGGCAACGGACAAAACCAAAAATGTTTACAAAAAAGCCTTGTTGTTTTTGGTAACAAACTAAACCACAAATGTTTACAAAAAAGCCTTGTTGTTTTTATGGCAACCGACAAAACCACAAATGTTTACAAAAAAGCCTTGTTGTTTTTATGGCAACGGACAAAACCACAAATGTTTACAAAAAAGCCTTGTTGTTTTTATGGCAACGGACAAAACCACAAATGTTTACAAAAAAGCCTTGTTGTTTTTGGTAACAAACTAAACCACAAATGTTTACAAAAAAGCCTTGTTGTTTTTATGGCAACGGACAAAACCAAAAATGTTTACAAAAAAGCCTTGTTGTTTTTATGGCAACGGACAAAACCAAAAATGTTTACAAAAAAGCCTTGTTGTTTTTGGTAACAAACTAAACCACAAATGTTTACAAAAAAGCCTTGTTGTTTTTATGGCAACCGACAAAACCACAAATGTTTACAAAAAAGCCTTGTTGTTTTTATGGCAACGGACAAAACCACAAATGTTTACAAAAAAGCCTTGTTGTTTTTATGGCAACGGACAAAACCACAAATGTTTACAAAAAAGCCTTGTTGTTTTTGGTAACAAACTAAACCACAAATGTTTACAAAAAAGCCTTGTTGTTTTTATGGCAACGGACAAAACCAAAAATGTTTACAAAAAAGCCTTGTTGTTTTTGGTAACAAACTAAACCACAAATGTTTACAAAAAAGCCTTGTTGTTTTTATGGCAACCGACAAAACCACAAATGTTTACAAAAAAGAATTGTTTTTGTGAAAACCTTCCAAAAAATGATGTCAAAACATAAAAAATGTTTAAAATGTTTATCTAAATTAAATTTAAGTATGTTGCTCTTTGCAACACAAATGTTACATTGGCAATTTAGTTCATTCTATTATATATTGTAATATATTTTTTGTACGCTACAGTTGGTAGACACCCACATGTGTTATTAAAACATTTATTTTATTACCCAAGTTTTCTTTTTGGTGTACACATCGAATGTCTTTTGTGTTGTATTTGTTTACTTGAGTGGTGTGGTCTGTAATTGTTAGTATGTTGGCTTTGGTTTATGTTAGCCTTGAGACTTGTTTTGAAGCTACATTTGAAGGGAGACCTTTTCTTGGGTCGTTATGTGAACATTGAGTTATCTAAATTTACATGAAATCATATGTTTGGAGATCGAGAAGCACGTGTGTATAAATGCCTACATTAACCAGGGCCATTACTTGGCCACCAACACTCCTAAAAAACCAAAGAGCAAACACAAACTAATCATTTAGCATAAAATTTTATTTCATCCCCAAAAAAAGCACTATAAGAAATCATATTGTGCCACCCTCAAATTTAAAAAAAAAATGGCCCCACAAATTGGCCAATGTAACAATCATTAACAAAACCAAAAAAAAAAAAAAATATAAATTAAGTTGGTGGTGGTGGTGGTGACTGAAGCAGTGTGGTGAGCAATGGAAAGGTTCCTGCCATCAAATGGTGGGCCAATAGTCCCATCTGCTCTGGGGTTAGCCTTAGAGTTCTGGTAAAGTGGCCCATTAGAATCAGATCCCGTGTCTGAGGCTGCTGCTGATGCAGGGTGTTGAACCCTGGAAATGTCCCAGACTGAAGATCTTGTGCCAATAGTCCCATCTGCTCTGTGCTCAGCCTAAGAATTTGGGTAACGTGTGCCATTACCATGAGATGGGATCGTTGCTGCTCCAAGGCTATTTGATGCTGCTGGTGGTGCAAGGGTTGTGAAGATGTGTGGGGAGTGGTGGTTGATTGGTTGTTGTGGTCCACGGTGCGGGGGCAAACGACATGTCGCATTGGTGACAAAAAAGAAGAACGGCCTGGGGAGGAGTGAAGTGATAAAGGTGTGGAGGGAATGTAGTCAGGTGGAAGGGGTACTGTGGAACCAGTGCGCATTGAGGTTGTGCAGGAGGATTGCTCATTGAGGGGTGTGGGAGTCCGAACGGAGTGTGAAGTGCTAGGAGTGGCTACAGGAGGAATTGTCCCATCCCCAGCTGCCTGACAAGTGGCCAACACTGGCATTACCCTCCCACTACCACAACCTGCAGTGGCAGGTGAGTGAGATGTTTGGGAGGGCTCTGACAATGGGGCATCTTCAGATCCAAACAGGCATTGGCGTGTGGCCAGCACCTGAGTGTCAACACTTTGCCGATCCCGTTGATGCTGGTCTGCTAAACTTACCAAGCTGTTACGCATATCCTGTTGAACCTGTAACATATCCTGGTGAACCTGTACCATTGTTGCTACAGATTCCTGTATGAGCCCGAGCAGACGTACTGCCTCAGTAGATTGCTGAGTACGCCTCCTTAACTCATTTTGGACCTGATACTCATCAAGCAGCCTCTCGGCTACATCCAGCATAGATGGACGAAGTTGGGTAGGTGACAATCCCTCTGCATCTAAGGCTACCTGAAAGCAGAAGAAATAGACCAAATCATTATCAAACATCATGACTAAATATTTCAGATTAGTTTGACAACTTAACACCCCAAGCAGAACGTTGAAAAGTTTGATGTGCTTCTAATGAGTACTTGTTCATTGTAAGATTATCCAAGCTAGCAACACTTCTGATAATGGGTACATATTATATTGGTAGGACTAATATGACAAAGGCAAAAAAGATTCAACATGAAGGTGTTCCCAATTAACCCTGGTGTGGTAGGTTGTTTATGCTTTTGGTAAATCTGTTACTACACCAATGACTTTATACATCTACGTATGTTGTCTAAAATCTTGCCATCAATCGGCTAGAGGACAACCCAACCAAACGATACCCATGAATTTGGACCTGGAAAATCAAAGACGGGCCGGACTTTAAAGATCCTGGATGTTTTTGGAACATTAGTGGCACACCAAATTATAACATAATTCCCTGATGTTCAAGATAGAACTCTTGTTGTGCTGGTGCATCGTCAGAATGTCATAGCACTAATTTAACACACACAATGTAAGCCACATCTAGTCCAAAATCAATGCTACCATTGAAATGTTACATGTGCACCTTGTTCCCTTATATCACATACCACAGCACTGGATGCAGAATCGTCGCCAGCTCCTGATCCAACTCCAGCTGCAACGTCAAGAGGGGCCTGATGTTCTTTTAAAAAAAAAAAAAAAAAACATGTTTAGTACATAACCTTAGTCAGTAATGATTATGGCCAGATTGCCCTCCTAGCTTCATGAATGAAGCATTGAGGCCAAACATTCAAAAGTGCTTTCCTGGGCTCATAGGACACTTGCTAAACCCTCCCAAAGGTTAAGAAGGCTTGGTCTGCCTACTAATGACGGCACCCATTAATGCTGTCAACTGTGTTTTGCAGGGTAAACATCTAAAAGGCAACACTCTTTCCTAAGAAAAAACATGTGTGTTAATGGGGTTAATAAGATTCAAAAAAACATTATTTGACTAGACATACCAACACCTTCCTCCAGGCCTAGCTGCACTGGGTGTGTTCCCTGCTGCGGATCTTCTGTAAAGGACATAGCAATATGAGCTATCTTGGCCAAAAAAAAACATCTACATTGTTTGGCACAGTATGATATTGGACCTACCAGGAGGAGGGTCAGCACTGATGTCAACACCTGTGAGTCCGTCTGGTTCGCCAAGCTGCATGGGCTGTGGAGGGGCTGAGATCCGTGCTACAGATGAACAAATTGCAGGTTGGGGAAAACAAAAAAAGGACAATTGGAAGGGCAAGTATCACATTCTCTTAATGTCACACATAGGATAGTAGTTAATCTTTTCCAAACAACTCACACAATTGACATCCAAGATAATATCCTACCTCGGTGCAAAGCATCCGAATCTAAGTCCTCTCTGGTAAAGATGGTATCGGGTCCTATGATGTTCAAGAAAGGTAATTGATAATCCCAGAGAGAACTTCGTGCACGTTCATCCAGCCGACCTTGACGGTCATAAAGACCCTCCGCAGCCCATGCAATTAGCTTCTTCCGAACGGACCCACAGATGTCGTTGACCTTCTTCCGCACACTGTCACGGTGGCGAGGTGCTTCACCCAGTGCATTTACAGCATCCCGGATTTCATCCCACAATCTGTTCTTCTCTGTTACTGAGTAAGACGCGGCCCTGGTCCCATGTATCGCCTGATATCTGGCCATATAGGCGTGGACCAGGGCACAGCACTGATTGTGGGTGAAACGGGGAAGCCGGGTTAATGTGGACAAGCTGACTCTGGTGGACGGACCCTCTCCAGGACTACTGTCAGAAGAGCCAGCTTGTCCACTTGGTGTGTTAACACCTCCCCCGGCTTCCTCCTCCGGGATGGGGATGGTGGACTCCCTCATGGATACAGCTGGAGCCTCCCTCACACCAGAGCCAGACGATCTGCCCACCCTGCCCCCCCTGCCCCCCCTGGCCCCCCTGGCCCCCCTGGCCCCCCTGGCCCCCCTGGCCCTTCTCATCCTTCCAGTGGGTGGGGCCATGGGAGCACGAGGTGGGCAGAGAATCTGGCTGTCCAGCAGCAGCAAAGAGCCCCAAACTCCTAAATCTGAAATGACAAAAGAGAAAACAGAAAAAACAGGATTTGCAGATTGCTCTTCATATACAGTATAATTAGTGAACAGTTACAGAACACACTTACCTAATGGCACAAACAGACTTGGTCGTGGTGGTGGTGGTAGTAGTGGGCAAAGAGCAGAAGAGGCTGCAAAGAAAAGGAAAAAAAAAAAACACATAAGAAAACGCATATGGGTACAAATCACACGAGGCCCTCCAAACACTTACCTAATGGCACAAACACGGTGGTGGTGGTGGTGGTGGCAAAAAAAGCAGAAGAGGTTGCAAAGAAATGTACAAAAAAAACACATAAGAAAACGCATAGGGGTACAAATCACACGAGGCCCTCCAAACACTTACCTAATGGCACAAACACAGTGGTGGTGGTGGTGGTGGTGGTGTTAAAGAGCAGAAGAGGCTGCAAAGAAATGTAAAAAAAAAACACATAAGAAAACGCATAGGGGTACAAATCACACGAGGCCCTCCAAACACTTACCTAATGGCACAAACACAGTAGTGGTGGTGGTGGTGGTGGTGGTGGCAAAGAGCAGAAGAGGCTGCAAAGAAATGTAAAAAAAAAACACATAAGAAAACTCATAGGGGTACAAATCACACGAGGCCCTCCAAACACTTACCTAATGGCACAAACACAGTAGTGGTGGTGGTGGTGGTGGTGGTGGCAAAGAGCAGAAGAGGCTGCAAAGAAATGTAAAAAAAAAACACATAAGAAAACTCATAGGGGTACAAATCACACGAGGCCCTCCAAACACTTACCTAATGGCACAAACACAGTGGTGGTGGTGGTGGTGGTGGTGGTGGTGGCAAAGAGCAGAAGAGGCTGCAAAGAAATGTACAAAAAATACACATAAGAAAACTCATAGGGGTACAAATCACACGAGGCCCTCCAAACACTTACCTAATGGCACAAACACAGTGGTGGTGGTGGTGGTGGTGGTGGTGTTAAAGAGCAGAAGAGGCTGCAAAGAAATGTAAAAAAAAAAACACATAAGAAAACGCATAGGGGTACAAATCACACGAGGCCCTCCAAACACTTACCTAATGTCACAAACACAGTGGTGGTGGTGGTGGTGGTGGTGGTGTAATCCTTTATAGGCAAAAGGAGGCTGCAAACATTAAACATACATGAGAAATCGCATGACCTACATACGTGCACATAATAAATTACAGTTATCAGGAAAGCAAAAATGGTGTCTTTGGAAGCTGGGAAGGTAAGGGGGCAGGTTTAGATGCCAAATCTAGACTGCACACCTTTAACAAACATGAGAAAACACATGTCCAAACCACATGCACATGGGGCCAACTGCCAATGATTAAAAGACACTTGAGGGGTTCCCAAGCTATTGTGGGTTGGAGGGGATTCACCATAGACAACTTAAGCACACCCAAGATAAGTACAAATTGTCTCCTTCCTTTTTTTTGGGAGAGAGAGATACAATTGTCTTACCTCCAGATAATGTAGGTTGTGGGTCACAGGGTCTTGCTAGCACATAAGAAACATCGATCTATAACATCCAGCAGCCATATTGGCCATGTGCTCCTTTTATAGCTGGCTCACAGGTGTGATAATTAGCGGCCGTTTCTATATATATCTGCGCATTCGCGAATTTGCGCGTTCAAAATGGAGGACGATATCCCAGACGCATTAGATGGTGCAATGCTGGCATTTATTGGTGCCTTGTTTGAGGAGGCCCTGGCACAGGAGGCAGCAGAAGGTGGGGAAGCTGCAGCAGCAGCAGCAGCAGCACCTTCAGCAGCAGCACCTCCAGTCCGTGTGCCCTTACCTCGCCAGCCACGCATTTTTGCTCCAAGGATCTATTTGGACAAGCTGCGGGATTCTGATGTCAGGAGGAAGTTCCGGCTCGAGCGAGGAACTATTCTACACCTCTACCAGCTCATAGCAGAGAAAATTGACCCGGACACACAGCGCGGCCATGCGGTGCCCGGCATGGCCAGATTGCTGGCCACTTTGTATATTTTAGGGCGTGGCAGCTTCCAAGCCACTTCGGGAAGTATCATGGGCATTAGCCAGCCCACAGTTTCAAGGGTGTTCATGTTGGTCATTAATGCCATAGTGGATATAGTGCCCAATTTTATCCACTGGCCACAGAATGAAAATGAGTGGAATGAAGTCAAGTTGGGTTTCTACCGGCGGGCACACATGCCGCAAATCCTAGGGGCAATCGATGGCACCCACATAGCCATTAGGCCCCCAAGGAGCCACGAAAGTGAATACCGGAACCGCAAGCAGTACCACTCTGTGAACGTCCAATTAGTGTGTGACGCCAAACAGCGCATCATGAGTGTCAACACTGGTCACCCAGGGTCGTGCCATGATTCCAGTATGTTAAGAACAAGTACTCTGTACGAGGTGTTTGAAAGTGGACAAATGCCCGAAGGGTGGCTTATTGGTAAAGTATTTTGTCTTAACAACATAAACTGTAAGATTACATAGACATAGGAATAAGCTACATCGGTGTACACCCTGATTTAAGCAAAGCCTACCTAAAATGGATGTGTTATTAGTTGTCAGGCTGTTCACACACAACCAGATCAGCAGCTTAGCAGCTCACAAAAGAAAGATTTGCAAAGTTGTCTTTGAGTCCAATGAAGGTGGTTAACCAATGTGTAAATGGTGTCCTCTAGCCACCCAAAGAAAACCTACAAATGATTCCAATGGTATTGCCATATCCCCAAAGTACTTTGCATAAGTGAGTCAATATTGGTTTCCTCACTCTAGTTGCAGATATATTCCAGAAGTAAGACCTAGGCTAATGTAATAGGAACAGAATAGGGGCCAAGTTGTAACTTGCAAGAGAAACCCACCACTTTGTGTGTCCTTTTTCCCATTTGTATTAGTGATTTAGGCAGTTAGACAGAGTTGAGATGTTTCATATGATTTTTTGCAAACAGACGAGCAGGTTGTTTAGTAAAATGCCTAATTGTCTCCCATTTTGAGGAGTCATCTAAAGTCACATGATATGAATAACTAATGTATATTTTTCTTATTTTTCAGGGGATGCTGGTTACCCGCAGCTGACGTGGCTGATGGCTCCAATCAGGTACCCCCAGGGCCCAGCAGAGAGGAATTACAACAGGGCCTTGCGGAGAAGCCGGAGTATCATTGAGTTGACCATAGGTCTTCTCAAGTCCCGGTTTCTCTGCTTGGCCCGGCCTGGGGGTGAACTCCTGTACTCTCCTACAAAGGCTTCCAAGATCATCCTGGCGTGCTGCGTGTTGCACAACATGTGCGTTGCCCGGGATGATTCTTGGGAGCTGACGGAGGAGAGGGAGCCAGAGGTCCGTCAGCCGGCGGCCCCCAGGCGGCGGAGCACCGCTGCCGGTATGGCCACCCGGAATACCCTGGTTGCTAGCCACTTTACATGTAAGTACTGTAACCGGTCAAGATAGGGCATGTGTATTAATTAGCTAGTTAGCAGAGGTGCCACTCACAGGGAGACAGAGGGTGATTATCATCTGCCAATGACACTTGCCATTGTAGATAAAGTGTAGTCAACATTGGTAAAATTGTGTTACTTGAGCAAAAACATGCACCTCTAACCATAAACATGTTGGTATTGTGAATAGTGTAAAGGGCTGAGAAGAGCTGGCAGGTGTTTATTTGTGTCTATGCCACCTGTGTAGTTATTGATAACATGAACGGCTGCTTGGTATCTTATGGTGTTGTAATTTTCCAGAACATCAACATCTTGGAATCATGGCACGTACCATGGGAAGCCTGTGGTGATGGGCTGTCTGGCGTCACAGGTGTGTATTCAAATGTTTACATTAATGATTTCTGGTTTGTGTAAGTTGGCATAAAATGTGTTATTTCACTCGTGATGTCGAAATTAAATGAAGTTCAGAATGAAGCAAACAGGCATTAAGATGTGATTTTCATAATGAAATGTCTTATCCTTTGTTTTATTTTTCCAGGAGTGGTACTGCTTGCGGGTGTAGGTGGTAGAAACCCACCTTGATGGACTCCACTCATTTTCTTTTGTGGTCAGTGGATATTTGGTAAGGCACATGGCCAATGACCAACATGAACACCCTGGAACTTCGAAAGTGGCTTGGAAGCTGCCCAGCAACCTTGCCATGCCTGTCCCCTATGAGCTGGTAGAGGTGCAGAATGGATTCTGAACTCTGCCGGAAGTTGTGGAAGACATCAGAATCCCGTAGCCATGGAGCAAAGATCGTGGTCTGGCGCTGTAAAGGCACACGGACTGGAGAGTGACAATATTCTTTTGCTGCATCCCTCCTTCTGCTGTCATTCTCAAATAAATAAATACATTAGAATTGAACATGTGTTTTTTTGTTTTGTGTGGGTGCCTACAGACAAAAGGGCCATCCACACTGTAAGATTTAGAGAAGACTTTATCCTTCCGATTGACATTTTCTATGTAGTGCAAGGGCCTGCCTGATTGCATCCAAATTGAAAGTGTTGAGGTTTGAGCTTCTATTATATGGTTTGGTTAAGTCTACAGGAAAAAGTCTAGACAAATTGTTAGTGTATGGCCCATTAAGCTGCCAAGGCCGGAGTTTTGCACTTTGCATGCTGCTTGTACTGGTGATGTGAGGGGTTGTAATGTAGAGTAGGGATGTGACAGTGTTGTGTTGAGGTGTGAGGCAAATGTAGTGTTGGACTATGAGGGCCTGTGTTGTTGAAATATGGAGAGAGTCCAATATCAGACACCTATGTTTATTGGTCAAGAAATTGTAAGAACCATGGTAAATATGTAAAGAATTGCATCTCGATAAAACTAGGACCACACTCATAAAATCAAAATTGTGTTGTTTCCATTGATGTGCTTGAAATTTGGGTAGGACACCCCCCTCCCCCCCCAAATTCAAGATAGTTTAAAAAAACTGTTTAAAAAAATGAGAGTGAAAAGAGATCCCAAGTGTAGTGATGTGATTTGAACCCATGACGTTGTGAACTGCAGTGAAGTTGCAAAGCACTTAGCTATTGTGCAGAATAAAGCTGTATGGTGGAAAAAAGGGAGTGTGTTAAGGCTAAAAAGCACATATAGCTAAAGAACTAAACATTGTATGGAATGTGGGAAGAAGACCATGGTAAAATTGTGAGGTTTCATCTTGCCCTGAAGTAGGGTAGGGGTTTGGTCACTTGCCTTTGGTACTTTCCTTCATAAGATCGATTCGACACACAGACAAGATCAAAAAAACACTTAAAATGGTGTAAGCTTGCAAGCGCTTCTGAGTGTAACATTATTTAGCAATATATATGATGTAATCCGTTCCATTTTAGCAATATAAACAAAAAAAGAAAATAAAAAAAGTAGGTGGAGATGGTAAGCCTCGAACCTACAGCAGAGGGAGATGAATTACAGACATGTGATGTGTGCACTAATCCACTAGCCCACATCGCTATGTGAAACTGCTATAAGCAGGAAGACATAAGTTTGCGAATTGGCGAAGCCGCGATCGTAAGTGAATCCCGCTGACGGCGGAATTCATTATTGCTGTTTTACTCGCCAATTCGCCGCAGCGCCAGTTAATTGATTTGAACGCGGCGAAACTGAAACACGTCATAGATGTTTGAAGCTGCAGTTTCTTTAAATCCGGCCCCCCGCAACCAAATCTTCCGGGGCTAAAGTGGTTAAGGATAGGGCTATGCATATGTAAAGGCAAAACTTTTTTTTTAAGTTTTGGGTAGAGTGGGGGATGGTTTAAACCAATATTATTTTTTTCTGTCTGTGTCACATCAGGGAGATTTCCTTTCATGTCCTGCCTTGGAGACACAGCAGGAAGTATCAGGTCTAAAGCAAGGATATTTCCCTCCTTAGACATTTGTCACCATAACCAGTTTAAGCATTAGGCATTAGAGTTGAGCGGACAACTGGATGTCCGTGTTCGGCGGGTTCGGCCGAACTTGAAAAAAAAGTCCAGGTCCGTGACCCGGACTTTTTCCGAACTTTACCCGGACACCGAACCCCGTGGAAGTCAATGGGGACCCGAACTTTCAGGCACTAAAATGGCTCTAAAAAAACAATGGAAAGGGCTAGAGTGCTGCAAATGGCAGCAAAATGTAGTTAAGAGCATGGCAAGTGCTCTGCAAACAAATGTGGATAGGGAAATAACTTAAAACAACAAAAAAAAAAACAGAAAAATAAACAATTTTCTTCATCTGTGAAGGACGAGGCCCATATGGAGTAGGAGGGATGTTGAGGTGGCGGTGGATGTGGCGGTGTAGGTGGAAGCGGCGGTGGAGGGGGACGAGGTAGCCAACACTGCTTTTTTTTAGTCATTTTAAATTAGGGTACTCCCCAAAAGAGTGAGAAAGATCAAAAATATAACAATGGCTGGGTAAGGTCGGTATCCATCTCTATTCTGCACAAGGTATGGAAAAGTCCTGTGGGATCCATGCCTGGTACATTTTAATGAATGTGAGCTTGTCCACATTGTCTCTGGACAGGCGGCTGCGCTTGTCTGTGATAACGCCCCCAGCCATGCTAAATACACGTTCAGATAATACACTGGCTGCAGGACACGCCAGCACCTCCAAGGCGTAAAGGACCCAGAAGTTGAAGGGGGCAGATCCGTCATTCACTACATGTAGGTGTGTGCACACATACTGCTCCACCATGTTGGTGAAATGCTGCCTCCTGCTAAGACATTCCATATGAGCTGCTGGTGCTGCTGTTTGTTGTGGCGTGCTGACAAAGCTTTTCCACATTTCGGCCATGCAAACCCTGCCTTCTGAGGTGCTGGCGGTGCCCTGGTTGCGTTGGCGACCTCTTCCTCCTCCACCTCTGGCTTGGCCTTGTGCTTCCACTGTGGCCCCGCTGTCAGGTGGGAATGCCAGCAGCATCGCGTCTACCAGCGTGCGCTTGTACTCGCACATCTTGTGATCACGCTCCAGTGAGTGAATTAAGGACGGTACGTTGTCCTTGTAACGGGGATCCAGCAGCGTGGCCACCCAGTAATCAGCACAAGTTAGAATGTGGGCAACTCGGCGGTCGTTGTGGAGACACTGCAGCATGTAATCGCTCATGTGTGCCAGGCTGCCCAGAGGCAACGAAAGGCTGTCCTCTGTGGGAGGTGTATCGTCTGTGTCCTCTGTATCCCCCCAGCCACGCACCAGTGATGGCCATGAGCTGGCCTGGGTGCCACCCTGCTGTGAACATGGTTCCATCTCCTCCTCCTCATCCTCCAGAACTGTGCCCTTGCTGGAAAATTGTGTACCTGGCGTTTGTGGGTGCAGGAACCCACCCTCGGAGCCACTTGTGAATGACTGCCCTGAAAGCCTTGGAAATGATCACTCTTCCTCCTCCTCCTGTGCCACATCCTCTTCCATCATCACCCGAATCGTTTTTTGAAGGAGGCATAGAAGTGGGATAGTTAAGCTGACAACGGCGTCATCGGCACTGGCCATGTTGGTGGAGTACTGAAAACAGCGCAACAAGGCACACAGGTCTCGCATGGAGGCCCAGTTATTGGTGGTGAAGTGGTGCTGTTCCGCAGAGCGACTCACGCGTGCATGCTGCAGCTGAAACTCCACTAGGGCCTGTTGCTGCTCACACAGTCTTTCCAGCATGTGCAAGGTGGAGTTCCACCTTGTGGGCACGTCACATATGAGGCGGTGAGTGGGAAGGCCGAAGTTACACTGCAGCGCTGACAGGCGAGCAGCAGCAGGGTGAGAACGCCGAAAGTGCGCACAGACGGCCCACACTTTCTGCAGCAGCTCTGACATATCGGGGTAATTTTTAAGGAACCTCTGCACCACCAAATTCAGCACATGCGCCAGGCAAGGGATGTGCGTCAAACCGGCTAGGCCCAGAGCTGCTATGAAATTTCACCCGTTATCGCACACCACCAGGCCGGGCTTGAGGCTCGCTGGCAGCAACCACTCATCGGTCTGCTGTTTCATGCTCCTCCACAACTCCTGCGCGGTGTGTGGTTTTTCCCCCAAACAGGCAAGTTTTAAAACTGCCTGCTGTCGTTTACCCCTGGCTGTGCTGAAGTTGGTGGTGAAGGTGTTACGCTGACCGGATGAGGAGGCGGTAGAGGATGAGGAAGCGGAGTAGGAGGAGTTAGGAACAGGAGGCAAACTGAAGCGCCCTGCAATCCTCGGTGGTGGAAGGACATGCGCCAAATTGCTATCAGCCTCAGGCCCAGCCGCCATTGCATTTACCCAGTGTGCCGTTAGGGAGGTATAACGCCCCTGACTGTGCTTACTGGTCCACGTATCGGTAGTTAGGTGGACCTTGCCACAGATGGCGTTGCGCAGTGCACACCTGATTTTTTCCCCCACTTGGTTGTGCAGGGAAGGGATGGCTTGCCTGGAAAAGTAGTGGCGGCTGGGCAAGACGTACTGTGGGACAGCCACCGACATAAGGCTTTTAAAACTGTGCGTCTCCACCAGACGGAATGACAGCATTTCAGAGGCCAAGAATTTTGAAATGCTGGCATTCAGGGCCAGGGATCGCGGGTGGGTAGGGGGGTACTTCCTCTTCCTCTGAAGTGTTTGGGAGATGGAAAGCTGAACGCTTCCACGGGACATTGTTGGTGACCCAGGTGGTGATGTTGCTGACAGATCCTCTGTTTGCGGGGTGGCAGGTGCCGGTATCACTACAGAGGTGGATGAAGAGGCCGAGACTGTAGCAGAAGAGGAAGCAGGAGGAGCCAGAGACCTTTCTTGGTTTTGAAGGTGTCTACTCCACTGCAGCTCGTGCTTTGCACTTAGATGCCTGATCGAGATACCTCGCTTCAGGCTCTGATTGCACAGCGTGCAAACCACTCGTGTCCTGTCATAAACACATTGTCTGAAGACCTTCCACGCTAGGGAACCCCTTAGAGCTGGCTTTAGTGTGCTCGGTCCCTTGCTGCGTTGGGCAGTAGCAGGCATAGTGTCTAGGGCACGGCCGTTCCGCTTCTGCACCCTGCTCCCTCTTCTGCTGTGCTGGTGGCTCTGTGTGACCACCGCCTCTTCCTCCAAACTACTCAGGTCACCTGCATGACCTTCATTCCATGTGGGGTCGAGGACCTCATCGTCCTCCACATCATCTTCCACCCAGTCTTCACCCCTGCCCTCCTTATCGGTCTCCACAATTCTGAGTGCCGCAGCAGTTGGCACCTGCGTTTCGTCATCATCGGAGACGTGCTGCGATGGTCCTTCCATGTACTCATCTTGAGAAATAAGTGGTTGGGCATCGCTGCACTCAATATCTTCCACTTCTGGGGCAGGGCTAGGTGGATGGCCCTGGGAAACCTTGCTGACAGAAAAATCCAATTATCCGGTACAGACCCGAATAATACAGTCCGTGTTCGCTCAACACTATTGGGCATGATTTTCCCCTTATTTCCTTTTGTTGTGAATGGCAGTGGCTGGTTTGGTGTTCCCCTAGTGGGGTGACATTGCCCAACAAACTTTTTCACATCTCTAGGCTTTTATTTTCTGTGTGGCTTTGCTTTCACATTCCGCAACAGGGGAGCAAACTCTGGGAATGCCTTTGTTATGGAGTGACGGTTCTTTGTCTTTGTGACATTGACATCATTCTTTTGCAGGGCCATCTTACGGAATGGGCATGCTGGGCAGTTGCCCGGGGGCCCCACCTGCCCAGCGATCCAGCCCCAGGGAAGCATTAGTCCTGATTCCTGTGTGCATCCCGCTGCCGAACTTAGCAGGTGGCAAGCGCCTGTCGGTCCTGCGCTGCGGTCAAGCCACTTGGGCTGTGGAGGGGGAGTCCACAACTGCAGGAATGCCTGTCCGCCTCCACAGGAACAGGCACACACAGGACAGTCAAGTCAGACTCCCGTCCGTGTGTGTATTCCCCGTACTCAGCCGCCGAACTTGGAAGCTGTCATTAGCCTGGCACTGCTGTACAAATAAATATCGCCTTATCGGTGATTTGCATTTTATTCTCGTGGGAGATTGTGTAGACAGGGTCCCAGTGCACTGCATTGCCCGGGGCCCTTTAATGCTTTTAAGATGGCACTGTTCTTTAGATAAGATACACCATAACTCTTGAGGGCCCCTTGGTTAAAAGGGTTTCTGTTCACTCCTGAGGCCCCCAACTGAGTTTTCCCCTCTTTCAGTGATACCACCAAACAACAAACAACCATTAGCACTTATGCTAATGACTCTGAACAGACAATGAAATTCAGTAAACCAAGCAAGATCTTTATAAAGAAGGCAAGATTTTGAAAACAAAGTTTAGTTAAGCAATTCTCTACGCTGTAAGCATTCGACTTCAAGGGTAATTCTAGTAAACCTGAGTCTGGTACTGTATATAACAGGACCTTTTTTTCCTTTAATTAGTCCTACAGGATAGAAGGGTGTAAACTTTCAGCCCCGATTCTGGTTATTGAAAAGGTCCTCCTTTTCAGAGGAAGAGAAATGATAATGGAATTAAATCTCAAGGATGTTTGGGGCCAAGGACTAAGGTTTATTGTTGCAACATTATCCTAGAAGTAGAACATCCCACATATTATTGGAGCTCATTTTGATGGTGCACTTTTGAAGTAATTAGTGTAAATCAATTCTGTGAAACTGTTAGCAAGTTAGAAGGCATAGACAAGATAGATGCATCAATTCCAGAGTTCCCCTTTAATGACCTTCTGGTCAGTGTGGCAGCTGGTAATATTAGGCTATGAATTAACCTTGAAGAAAAGAATAACTGTTCACTGTGTGGGAAATTCCCAGCTTCAGCTGTTTATATGTAGGGCAGGTAAGGCACTTACAAAATGTCTCCTACTTTAAGTAGCAACTTTTTTGTAATCCAACTCTGCAAAAAAAAACTGTAACATGGGACCAACAGTTCTTTAGCAATGGGAAAAACACTGGTGACTACAATCCGGCTCCTAATCACCAGAACCGCTTGAGTCTCTGAATTATTGTATCCCAGGTGGTAATGAGCTGGCTTATAATGGGAGTGTGAACTGAATCCCACTCTCTACATTCCCCACATGTCTTTTGTGTCAGACAGCATTCCTAGCAGGAAAAGTCTGTATGGGGCATACTTCCCTGGACCCAAGTTATCTACTGTGTGGATAACAGGCTGACAGTTCAGCAAAGATGGTTGGTTCGTTCTCACCCACTTTTGTAGACCAGCAGAATGGCAGCGAACTCCAGTATGATGACACTAAGGCTAATTTCACACTGGCAATTAAAGCAGGCGTTTGAGAGATTGTTGTTCACACCGTAAAAACATGAAGCCTTAGCATCACGTCGCTTCAAAATTAAAGCCTCATGTTGAGTCAGGGGGGCGTTTGAAGTCTTTCAACGCCTCCCATTCAAGTCTATGGTAACGCTTCACAAACTTTCTGGCAGGCAGTTACTGGGCGTTAAGGTTAGCTTATTAACTGTAATGGAATAGGCATTTGTGGAGCCGTTTTAACATGCCCTAATGCTCATCAAATGCTTCAGAACTGTCCCTAGGGCATTTGGGGAGCATTTTTAACTCCTCATCAACGCTTGTAAAATGCCAGTCTAATGCCCATACTAAAGCTCATTAAAGCGAGTCTAATGCCCATACTAACGCTATGGGAGCATTTGTTAACCTCCTTAGCGGTAATCCCGAGCGTGACTCGGGGTGGAGTTTTCATTGCAGGAGCGGTAACCCCGAGTCACGCTCGGGGTGGATTGCAGAGAGCGCAGCGGTGTTCTCTTACCTTATCCTGGCGATCCAGCGATGATCTCCCATTGCTGAGATCGCCAGCCGAGAGTCCCGCCGCTCCTCCGTCCCTCCGTCGGTCTGATCACTTCCTAGTTCCGTTCCCTGCAGCAGCAATGCTGCATGGGAGCGGAACTAGGGAGGGAAATTCAAAAAAAAAAAAAAAAAAAACGTTGCACAAAACACAAAACATTTATATTATATATATATATATATATATATATATATATATATATATATATATATATATATGCATATATATATACATATATATATATATGCATATATATATGCATATATATATGTGTATACACCGGTGTGTATATATATATATATATATATATATATATGTATGTGTGTATATATATATATATATATATATATATATATATATATACACACACACACACACATATATCTATATATAATATATAATGCATGAATTATAATCTAATCAATAATATAATTTTATTATATATATTATATATTATATAATAAAATTATATTATTGATTAGATTATAATTCATGCGTTTGTGTTTAAAATTTATCACATCTGGGATGTCTACTAGAGACTTGTTTTGGTCAGGTTTAAGTCAGTAATTACTAAGAATTGTAGGCCTATAATACATAACGCCAAATTACCATGAAAACAATTGTACCGGTTTTTGGTATGTAATTCCGGACATAATCATACCGCCAGGGAGGTTAAGCGTTTGAAATTTCATCAAGTGTGAACAAGCCCTTAATGACCTCTGCAGGCTCCGGCCTAGTGATGTCTCATAGTCTGTCTCCTCAGCTCCACTGTGAACTCTTTGGGAGAGCTTTCTGTGTTCTGAAATAACTCAGTCCGGAAACATGCCATCTTGTTGCCATTTTTGAACATAGCTCCTGTAACAGTTCCAGGTGTTACACACCTTATGAACTGTGTACATGCATCCTTAAGAAAGTGCACTTTGTTCCAATAAACGTGTTGGATGAATATTGACATGTGCAGAACCTACAGTATGTGAAGGACAAAAGAAACTTTATAGATATATTCCCCAAATATCTAAATGTACTAAATATTTCTTCACTATGATTATTATGTTGAATTATGCAGGTGTTTAAACATGCTCCTTTTAAGTTCAATATGTTTTGTTAAACAAAGTCAGAATTACAATCCAGCAAGAGACTTTACATTTTCCAGCTCGAGATAAAAAAAATTGTGAAAAAAAAAAACTGAGGTCCTATTCCATGATTTTGTTATAGCAATCCAATCCTGAACAAGACAGATTTTAAATACAGTAGGAGCACACTAAACAGGTTTATATAAAGAGAAGCATCGAAATCTGTGTTTTTGTTGAATCATACTTACCTAGTTGGATGCAACATTGGTCCAATGCTGCATTTGTTCCCCACCGGCTCTAACACTGAGAACCGAGCAATCAAACACCGCCGATTGCTCAGTTCCTTACAGCTCCCTGAGCAGAGAGCTGGTGACTGCTGGTCTCTGCTCTGCTTCCCCTCACTTACTGGAGTGCTGGGCTGAGGATGGGGTGGGAGCGGGCGATTTAGGCTCTTAGCGGCTCGCTGAGAGGCTAAGCCGGGTGCCGGTCCAGGCTTGTGGGTGGATCCCGACCCTATGACCGACTCTGTGACATCATTGGACAGCAGGCTTTAGCAAGCTGTCTGCTGAAAACGGGTCACAGGAGCACAGAATGAACTTTGGCTGTACTTCTCTAATAAGTAGATCAATACTAGGCGATTGCTGTATTGGCACTCCAGTCATCTGTCCCAGGAAATTACTATTAAATACTCCATTTCAGACACACCAAATCTTGGGACGTTCCCAAAAAACATGATACATTGTGTCTAGGAGGCCACATCCCCTAAAACAACAGGGAGAGGAATTTGGGTATTGTACTATCTCATTAAGACTTTGAGATTGGCTTTGATCAGTGTAACATTTAAAATTCCCTTATAAGAAGCTTGATAACTCCTATGCCATTGATCCAGTCCTATATCAACAGAAAGGTCCCTCTCTGAATCTACCAGATATGGCAATTTGTGTAGAGTACCAAGAAAGATTGGGTTAAAATATATGCGGTTTCCGTGCAGCTATGTTTGTACAGGCACGGCAGCCTATTCATGTAAATGGGCTGCTGTTCCTGCGGGGAACACAAGGAAAAGGTCCCTGCACTTTTAAAATCACAGCCACATGAAAACTACATGACCCTATGAATTTCCCCGCATGGGTTAACACAATGCATTTTCCTGCATTTGCTGCGAATTTTGTAATGTGTGCAATTTACACACAGTCCCGTGCCCGTTTAGATGTGAATCTAGGCTAATGGCTCAGAAATTATGGATATGCATCCTCTCTGACCTAAATCTTGATTACATCATTTTTCGGAAGGCATGGCAATTTACAATGATCAGTCCATAGAGAATGTATATAATGTGAAATTTGATGGAACTGAAGTTGTTCCTTTTTAACAAATGTTTGTGAGCTCCTTGTTTAACTGGATGTATAAAATAGCTTTTTAAATCCCCATTAGCTAAGAATTTTTTTATCCACATCTTTATTTAACTGGTTACTCATATTGCTGACCCCCCCCCCCCCCCCTCCATTTGTTTCTCTTGTGATTTCAACCCAACTTTTTTTAATTTAGACAAGATAGTTATTAGACCAAGGGAGGGATTTATTAAAGCAGGAGCAGGCAGAATCTGGAGCAGTTGTACATAGCAAGCTTTTATCTGCAGCTTGTTTAGTTAAGCTTTAAAATGAGAGATAGAAGCTGATTGGTTGCCACATACAGATGCTCCAGATTCTGTCTGCTCCAGTCTTAATAAATTCTCCTTCAAGTTCTAATTTATTTTTTAAGGTTATCTCTGCGTTCCACCTTAATGAGTATATTGTGCTTCCTTCTCTTTGTCTTGTTCCAATACATCTGTAGCACCCCCTCTAGTGGTGGGTTGTTAAGCCATTTCCCACACTAGGGTCCTACAATTTGCTATAGGCCACCTAAACAAGGGGAGGAGGTAGAGCTGGAATTTTTAGCACTACTGGGTAAAGTGGCAAAACTGGGATCAGTCATCATATTGGGGGACTTCAATTATCCCGACATTGACTGGGAAGAGGGGATTACACACTCACAGAAGGCACCTCTATTCACGGAAACCTTACAGGATAATTACATGTCACAGTTGGTGGATTCTCCTACTAGGGAAAACGCAGTCCTGTATCTATTGATCACTGTGCTGCCACGCAGCTTTAACTGTCTAGCAGTTGTTATTACATGTTATGTTATGCTATGATATTGGTATCTTCCTAGCACCCCTGCTGTTTCTGGCTAGATGGTTTCTCCCATCTCCATTTTCCTGCTGTAACTGCCATTTTGTTTAGTTGTTATGAGGAGACTGCAGAGTGTGGAAGCTGTGTAACTTCATTGTAAATTTACCTATGGAAAAGCCTCTATGTTTATGCCTTTGCTAACTTGAAGCATAAAGAAGCATTGGAGAACACCTCTGGAGTCTTTATTCATTGAGTAAACTATCTGTTAAAGCCATCATTCAACCTGCTGCACACACTTACAGACTGGGTATCTACAAGAGGGTTACAGGTACAATCGATGCTGAGACAGAACAGTAAATTTACAGGAGTACACAGCTTCAGAGAGTAAATTTACAGGAGTACACAGCTTCAAAAAGTAAATTTACAGGAGTACACAGCTTCAAAAAGTAAATTTCCAGGAATACACAGCTTCAGAGAGTACAGTTCCAAAAAGTACTTGAAGTAAATGTCCATGGTAATATACAGCTTCAGAACTGTAAGTACCAAACTTGTCTGTGAGTCACCAGAAGCATTACTCTGCATATGAAACCAGCCACCTACTGAATGCTTCATTACTGTTACAGCCTTCTGAGGTGATCCAGTTTGAACTAGTTTCAGCACTAGCCACTATTGTAACAAAAAATACCTCAGCCAGCCTGCTTAATAACAGAAGTCACTACTTACAGAGCTGAGCTCTGGCAGATTTCTAACAAGACACCAGAAATACAGTACTTATTATGTCTGACAGAGATCTCACAGAGTTACCTGCATTTAGTCAAGATAAAGCAGACTCCTTACTTCATTCTGCTCGTCCTGTCAGAGCCCCTCATCCATCCTTGAAGGCAAGGGAGGTTTATGAAGCAAGTAAGGAAGAAACCTCTAGTAACCTGACTGCATTATGGGAAAAGACTTTAAGTTGTATAACAGCCACTAATGAAACTAGCAACAATTCTGAGCAATTGAACACTGCTCTCTCAAGGGTTAAGAAGGCATTTGAGAATTATAAAAGACTTTCTGAGAAGTACTATTCCCTATTGTCACATTCCAACATAGAGGAAGCTGCATTGGAATTAAAGGACTTTACTTCTAATGACCAGCAGAGGCATAGTACATATCTTAAAGCAAAGGCACAGATAGAAGGGAGATTGGCACAGCTATATGAGACTATATCCTGTAACTCTGCTTCTTCAAGACACTCAGGAAAATCTTCTAGGTCTGCCCGCTCATATCATAAATCTTCTTCTAAGTCATTGCGGTCCTGCTCTATAAGGTCAATACTGAGCGACCAAATACTCAAAGCTCGCCAAAAGGTTGCAGTAGCCCAGGTTCAAGCCGCCTGCTCTGAAAAAGAAGCAGCCATCAAGGCAGAAGCTAAATGCAAGGAAGAAGAAGCTAAATGCAAGGAAGCAGAAGCTAAATGCAAGGAAGCAGAAGCTAAACGCATTCAGGCAAGAATACAAGCAGAAACAGAGGCTCGGCTAGAAATTCTTCAGAAGAATAGAGAAAAGGAAGTAGCTTTAGCAGAGTTATCTGTCTTGGAACAAGCCCTATTGGAAGAAGAAGGAGCAGCTTGTACCAGCTTGGCTGCTTTTCAAGACCCTGTTGAAAGGACCCTACAGTTTGTCTTAACTCAGAACCACGACAATACAGTCCCACCTACAGTTGGAGATTCTTCTCATAATCATCCAGCAAGTGGATCAGAAGGCAATGTGTCGCCAAAGCAAGCTGGTCAACTAGACACACCTACTAACAGAGACCCTCCACAACTACCGCACGTCACAAAATCAAGTGAATCAACCTACGCAGCTCATGTGCCACCACAACCCTATGTGCATAGAGATTACAAGGGCACAGTAGAAGACTACAGAATGAACTCTATACCCCCTTTGATACAGCTCTCTTTGACTTCAAATGCTCAGAGACCTTCAGACGACAGACCCTTACCTAAATTAAACCCATCTGCAACACCTTTCTCTCTACCTACCAGCCAACATCAGATACCAACCATGGTCCAAGACGGCGCGCCATCAGTAGACTCTGTGGCTATAAAAACTGAAAGCACTGACATTGCAGAGTTCAGCAAGTATATGATTCGACGAGAGTTGATTACAACTGGACTGTCTGGATTTGATGACCGCCCAGAGAACTACAGGAGTTGGAGATCTACATTTAAGGCGGTAACCAAGAACTTGGACATTGATCCTCAAGCAGAACTTGACTTACTAATAAAGTGGTTGGGGCGTCAATCTTCAGAACAAGTAAAGAGACTTAAATCTGTCTACATTTATAACTTTAAAGCAGGCCTTGATGCTGCCTGGGAACGTCTAGAACAAGACTATGGGAGCCCCGAAGTCATTGAATCTGCCTTATTCCAGAGACTAAACAACTTTCCTAAAATCTCTGTTAAGGACAATCATAAGCTTAGAGAGTTAGGTGACCTCCTTCAAGAACTTGAAATTGCTAAGTTAGATCCTAGTTTACCAGGTCTTAGCTATTTAGACACTGCTCAGGGCGTAAGTCCTATTGTAGCAAAGTTGCCTAGTTATCTTCAGGGAAAGTGGACTAGTGTAGGATCAAAGTATAAGTATGAGCATCGTGTTTCCTTCCCTCCCTTTTCTTATTTTTCAGAGTTCGTGCGGAAGGTTGCAAGATCCAAGAATGACCCAAGCTTCTTCTATCCAGATACAACCACCATTCCTTTAAGTACTTCAAGGGGTATTGCCACCAACGGTAAATTCAAGGATTTAAGGCATCCTATTGCAGTGGGGAAGACCGCGATAGCATCCAACGTCTTAGCTACAGACATCAAAGCTAGCAATCTTAATCAACAGTGTCCTATTCATAATGCGCCACACTCTCTCTCCAAATGTCGTGCATTTAAGGACAAGCCTATTGAAGAACGCAAGTCATTTCTCAAAGAGCATAATATCTGTTTTAAGTGTTGTGCATCCTCCGATCATTTAGCTAGAGACTGTAAGATCGCCATCAGATGTTCTCTCTGCAACAGTGACAAACATGTGGACGCTCTTCATTCAGATCTGTTCAAAAGGAAACCTTCACTCGGCAGCAACCCCAAGACTACATCAGATGATGGCGGGGAGAGAACTGAGCAATATGCCGACCCCGTAACCACAAGGTGTACAGAGGTATGTGGAGAAGGGCTTCATAGCAAGTCTTGTAGCAAGATATGTCTTGTAAGAGTTTTTCCTGAAGGATGTCCACAAAAATCCATAAAAATGTATGCCATACTCGATGATCAGAGCAATCGCTCATTGGCCAGTACAGAATTCTTTGACCTATTCAACATTCAAGGAGAGACCTGGTCCTATACCTTGCAGACATGTGCAGGAAAGGTCAATACTTCTGGAAGAAGAGCCCATGGCTTCGTAGTTGCATCAGAATATGAGGACACAGAGTTTCCTCTTCCAACTCTAATCGAATGTGATCAGCTACCGAACAACAGAGAAGAAATCCCCACACCAGAGGTTGCACGTCATCACCCTCATTTGAGCCACATTGCTAACTACATTCCACCACTTAACAAGGATGTTAAGATTTTGATTCTACTAGGGAGAGACATTCCTAGAGTTCATAAAATAAGAGAGTTATGTAACGGTCCAGATGATGCTCCTCAGGCCCAGAAACTCGATCTTGGATGGGTGATAATAGGAGAAGTCTGCTTAGACCAATCTCACAAGCTCTTGGATGTAGCTTCCTACAAAACTAATGTTACCTGTCAATTGATGAAATGTCCATCGCACTATTATGTGAAGGAAAGACTTGATTTTAAGAACGAAGTTCCATATCAAGCACTCCAAAGCATTAACTGCAAGCTCACTTCTCAAAAGGACTTTGGTGATTCAGTGTACCAGACTACTTGTGATGACAACAAGATTGCTCCTTCAGTCGAAGACAAGGAGCTCATTAAGATTACGGATGAAGAGTTCTTCAAGGACAATTCCAACAATTGGGTAGCTCCAGTACCCTTCCGAGTACCAAGGCTTACTCTCCCTAACAATCGAGAACAAGCTTTAACCAGATTTGCTGCACTGAAGAAAACTCTCCGTAACAAACCTGAGAAGCGAGAGCACTTTCTAGCATTCATGCAGAAGATTTTAGTGCCAGCAGTTGTCCTCACACAAACCATTTGGTTTTCAGAACCCAAGTTTTTAATGGACCAGTCTTCTACAAACTCAGAAGAAGATATCGATTTCCACCTGGAGGATCCAGATACTGATCCGGAAATCCGGCCTGAAGTTGTAGCATTGAGTTCCAACATCTGCTCAAGAAGAAATTTGGAGGATGAAGATGACTCCACAGTTATGGGGAATGGAGCTGATGAATGGATGCAGGCCAAGACTCTGGTTAAGCCTCCGGACCAGCTGGAACTCAGCGAGGCTGAACTTAAGGAGGAATTCACTCGTATCCTGACTGCAAACAACCCTCATGCCCCCCAGAACATTGTGAGGTACAGTTTTAAGGAACTGGCCTACAAACCCATTAGCATCGTGGACCAGCTGGCCGTACACTTCTCCCTGGATGGAAACATGTTAAACAAAGACTCTGATAAAGCGCGGCGACAGATGGCGAAGTTGGGAGTCATTGAAGAGACTCAGACCAACGACTCCACAGAGCCGGGAGACAAAGATACAGATGGGAAGTCTGACGCTCAGGCTAGTGAAGAATGGACAGAAGGTGAGGAAATACCATCCAGGAACAAGAAGGAGAGAAAACTGACCAACCAGTTCAATTATAGCGAGAGAGCGTCCCAGAGCATTAACAAACCCCTGCGGGAGCGAGCTTCTCAGACAGAGCCACCTCCAAGGGCCACCTTCTCCGCCACTGCAAACCAGTGGAAATTCAACCCACCACACGCTTCACACATGCGCGGAGCATGGGAACGTACGATTGGGATGGCAAGGCGCATATTGGATTCTATGTTGCTTGATGTGAGTTCTTCACGTCTTACCCATGAAGTACTTACTACATTCCTTGCTGAGGTCGCAGCAATAATCAACTCAAGACCGCTGACAGCTGTATCCACAGACCCAGAATGTCCAACTGTTTTAACTCCAGCTGCATTATTGAGCCGGAAAATTGGACAGAAAGAGCATCTTTGATGAAAAGGACATATATAAACGTCAATGGAGATATGCTCAATACCTTGCAGATTGTTTCTGGGACAGATGGAGGAGGGAATACCTCACACTTCTTCAAGGACGTAAAAAGTGGCAAACCCAGAAGCCTAACTTAAAGGAAGGGGACCTGGTTCTTCTAAAAGAAAAGCAAACCAATCGGATCCAGTGGCCAGTTGGAGTTATTACAAAGGCCATTGCTAGTGATGATGGAAAGGTCCGAAGTGTGGAAGTCAGGATTGTAAAGGACGGGAGCCCAAAAACCTTCCTGAGACCAGTCACTGAGACAGTCCTAATTATGCCTGCTTCCAAAAATTCTGATTCAGTGTTATGTGTAGGAGTCACTTAGATCTCTAGCATAGTTAGCTTAGAGGAGAGGGCTACATAGCATTCTACTGTATGCAATGTTAATTGTATGTTTATGGAAAATAATTGTGTAGTGGTATCTCACGATACCAGGCGGGGAGTGTGCTGCCACGCAGCTTTAACTGTCTAGCAGTTGTTATTACATGTTATGTTATGCTATGATATTGGTATCTTCCTAGCACCCCTGCTGTTTCTGGCTAGATGGTTTCTCCCATCTCCATTTTCCTGCTGTAACTGCCATTTTGTTTAGTTGTTATGAGGAGACTGCAGAGTGTGGAAGCTGTGTAACTTCATTGTAAATTTACCTATGGAAAAGCCTCTATGTTTATGCCTTTGCTAACTTGAAGCATAAAGAAGCATTGGAGAACACCTCTGGAGTCTTTATTCATTGAGTAAACTATCTGTTAAAGCCATCATTCAACCTGCTGCACACACTTACAGACTGGGTATCTACAAGAGGGTTACAGGTACAATCGATGCTGAGACAGAACAATCACTAATGACCCTGACCTAATCTCGGAGGTAGGAGTCCAGGACTACCTGGGCTCTAGCGATCAAAGGATGATCACATTTAGTGTAAATAACAAAATAACAAGGCAAGAGGGGGAACATAAGAACCTTAAACTTCAGAAGGGCAAACTTTCCAAAATTGTACTCATTGATGGAAAGGGTAAACTGGGACCAAACCCTGGGATCCCTGACCACTGAGGATAAATGGGAATGCTTTAGGAACATATTAAGCAAATGCATCTTGCAGTGCATTCCTATGGGAAATAAATTTAGAAGAGACAAAGCCAAACCTGGCTGGCTAAACCATAGCGTTAAAAAACTTATTAGGGGAAAAAAATTGGCCTTTAAGAAGTATAAATCAGAGGGCACAGTATCAGCTTTCGAGTAATACAAGGAGGCAAATAAGAAAAGTAAACACGAAATCAAGATGGCTAAAATCAACTTTGAGAGACAAATAGCGGAGGATAGTAAAAAAAACCCAAAGAAATTCTTTAAATATATCAACAGCAAAAAAGCTAGGGCTGAGCATATTGCGCACATAATTAACAATGATGGGGGGATGGTTACAGAGGACACTGAAAAAGCAAACGTGCTGAATGCTTTTTTTTCGTCAGTCTTTACACATGAAAAGGAGGGGTACACTGACCATGACTGTATGGTTAGTAGTAATACACAGGACTTGCCACTATGGCTAACAGAGGGTGAAATCAGGGAAAGGCTGGATAAACTTAACACAAACAAATCACCAGGCCCGGATGGCGTACATCCGAGAGTACTCAAGGAACTCAGTAAGGTTATATCTAGACCACTGTTCCTGATCTTTGCTGACAGTATTAGGACAGGAGATGTACCAGGGGATTGGAGGAAGGCTAACGTGATTCCGATATTCAAAAAGGGTCAGAGGCATATCCCGGGAAATTATAGGCCTGTCAGTTTGACATCAATAATATGTAAACTTCTGGAGGGGATGATAAGGGACTATATCGTAGAGTTTGCTAAAGACAACAACATCATCAGCAGTAATCAACACGGGTTTACAAATGGGCGTTCTTGTCAAACCAATCTCCTAACATTCTACGAGGAGGTGAGCTGTGAGCTAGATAGGGGCAGACCAGTGGATGTGGTGTACTTGGATTTCGCTAAGGCGTTTGATACAGTTCCCCACAAGCGCCTAATTTATAAAATAAGGTCTGCAGGTATCGACAGCAGGGTTTGCTCTTGGATACGGAACTGGCTAAAAGGGCGTGTCCAAAGGGTAGTAATAAACAGCGCATACTCAGACTGGTCTGAGGTTGTAAGCGGGGTGCCCCAGGGCTCAGTCCTGGGACCAACCTTGTTCAATTTATTCATAAACAGCATTGAGGACGGGATCAGTAGTTCGTTATCAGTTTTTGCAGATGACACTAAATTGGCCAGGGCAATAACTGCACAGCATGAAGCAGATATCCTACAGAATGACCTAGACAAAATAACGGAGTGGGCAACGACATGGCAAATGAGGTTTAATGTGGAGAAGTGTAAGGTTTTGCACTTGGGGACTAAAAACATAAAAGCACAATACACGTTAGGTGGGGAACACTTGGGGGAATCAAAAATGGAGAAGGATCTGGGAGTCTTGTTGGATGATAGATTAGGAAATAGCATGCAATGCCAAGCGGCAGCTGCCAATGCCAAGCGGCAGCTGCCAAAGCCAGCGGAATATTAGCATGCATAAAGAAAGGGATGTATTCCAGAGATAAGACTATAATCCTTCCACTTTATAAAACTCTGGTCCGACCGCATCTGGAGTATTCTGTCCAGTTCTGGTCGCCAGTCCTCAGGAAGGATGTGTTGGAGCTGGAGAGAGTCCAGAGAAGGGCAACTAAACTGATTAGGGGATTGGAGGACCTTAATTACGAAGAGCGTCTGCAATCGCTCGATTTATTCTCCCTGGAGAAGAGACGCCTGAAGGGGGACATGATAGCAATTTATAAATATCTCAATGGGGATCCCAGCTTAGAAAAAAAGCTGTTCAGTCGAAGGGATTCCATGAGGACAAGAGGGCATACAATGCGATTAGAGGAGAAGCGCTTTAACCTCAGGCAACGTGGGGGGTTCTTTACTGTTAGGGCTACAAGAGTGTGGAATTCTCTACCACAAGAGGTGGTCACTGCGGGAAGTATGGTGGCTTTCAAAAGACTCTTAGACTTACATCTCAAGGATCAGGACATTCAGGGCTATGTGAGATGATTACAGCCACACACACCTACACAGGTCGAACTGGATGGACTATTGTCTTTATTCAACCTCAACTACTATGTAACTATGTAACAATGGAAAAATTGCAGCAAGGCAGGTTAAAAATCTAATTCCAATGCTCAGGTTCACACTTGGCATCCAAAAATACCTTGCCAGGGGCTATCATTCTGGCATCGCAACTTATAGGGGGCTCTGATCCTGTGGTTACAGGTCAGGTCCATTGAAGGTTGCACCCAATACCTGGTCCAACTAACACTGGTGTCACCATCGCCAAGCTGGCCTATCGAGGTGTTAATGTTGCTCTTTAACTGTAGGTATATAATAGTTACGATGATATTCTGTTTACAAACAATATGATCTAAAATTGAGTTCCTTTTTTAACTTCATGATGGCTATTTAATGTTAAATAAATTAAGAACTGCCTTCAAAATTTTGCCTAAAACAATGTTATAAAAAGAAATGAACAAGTAAGGATGCAACAGAGTGCTGTGAACATGGAACCCTTTGTGTAAATAGGACTTCTAAGAGATTTAAAGCAAGCTACAATGCTAGCTGGAACGTAGATTCTGATCTGAGCCAAGGGGTATTAAGCATGATAAAGTCATACTAGCTAACTAGGGAAGGGATGTTCTCATATTTGTGGGGTGGACTCATATTTGTCAGGCAGGGAGTTTGCACTGCTGTTGGGAGCCTCTCCAAAACTCCAGATGTGGTTGGTTAGGCCCTATCCCTCTATGGGGCTGGGGAGTCCCTGATGACACGCCAGAGTATAAATATGTAGAGAATAGAGCTGGAGTGTATCGTAATAGCATCAGTGCTGATTGTCTGGACAACTTTCAAATGATGTCATTTGCTCTGATTATGTATTGCATTGTAAGAAATCCAAATGGCTTCAAGTCATATTTTACAATATCTGGCATCAGCTTCCAATATTTTAATTGTAGCTTGGAAAATTTCTACCTGTGTTAACACATTTTTTTTCTAGCGCGCTGCACAACACTCTGGATCTGTCTGCAATGATCAACGTGCCAATTTATTACTCCGATAATAAACATTGCACTAAAACAGGGGGGAAATGGACAAAGGTTACAGGGTGGACCCTGCCCTGACACATTCACTGCTCTGACTCCACTTGTCAAAGCTCACACCAGATGGTGAAGAGACCCAGATGTACAGCAATGCAGAAAGGACCTCTTAACATTAACTTGACAGATGGTTTCTATTTCACATGTCAGCTACAGTTCTCCAGTACTTTTATCATGTAACCGGTGGCCTCACACACCAGAGAGCAAAACTAACACATCGATTCATAATAAAGAGCAAAAATCGCAATCCACAGCGTTACTGTAGTGCGCAATTTAAAGTGTTAAACTTGAGGTTTGTCACAGAGATTTCTCTGCCTAATAGATCTTGAGAAGAGGCCAGTCATGTGACTTTGCAGGCCATGTAATTGGGCTCTCCTCCTGGCTTTTTTATTTTTAACACTTCTTTAACCACTTGCCGACTGCCTAACGTCTATCTACGTCGGCAGTCAGCCCCTCACAGGCAAAGCTACGTAGGTCTACGTCGCTAGCCTGTGAGGCTCTAGGGAGCGAGCGTGCGCCGCTGGAGGCGCGCTCCCGCTCGCTCATGGACCCCCCTGCGCGTGTGCCTGGCGGATCTGATGTCCGCCGGGCACTCGCGATTGTCCGTTACAGCGGGAGAAAGGCAGGCGGCTAATGTAAACACAGCCGCTTGTCATTCTCCCCTGTGTAAGAATTGAGATCATACGGTTCTGCTATGCAGGACCGTTGATCTCTGTTCTTACAACTCAAGCCACATCCAATCACAGTTAGAATCACGCCCCTAGGGACACACTTAACCCCTCCTTCTCAAATAAAAATAAACCCCTTCATTGCCAGTGTCATTTTTACAGTAACAGTGCATATGTATAGCACTGATTACTGTAGTAATGTCACTGGTAACCCCAAAAGTGTCAAAAATGTCAGTCAAGGGTCCGATCTGTCCGCCCAAATGTCGCAGTCCGGCAAAAAAAATCGCAGATCGCCGCCATTACTCGTTAAAAAAAAACAACAAAAATGACAAAAATCTTTCCCTTAGTTAGAAAACGCAATAACTTTTGCGCAAACCAATCAAAATACGCTTTTTGTGATTTTTTTTTTACCAAACATATGTAGCATAAAACAAATTGGCCTAAAATGTTAAAAAAATTTGATTTTTACATTTTTTGGGGGGAATTTCATATAAAAAAATGTGAAAAATATTGTTATTTTTGCAAAATTGACGCTCTTTTTTTGTTTATAGTACAGCATCGCATGACCGCGCAAATGTCCGTTAAAGTCACGCAGTGCCGAATCGCAAAATAGGCCCTGGTCAGGAAGGGGGTAAAATCTTCTGGGGATTAAGTGGTTAATTTGATAGTGCTCTGCTGGCTTCAGAGTCTCAAGTCTAGTGGAGTGCCACACTGCTGCTTAAAAAATGGAGTGGTATGGCCAGCAGAGAAGTCAATATTTTCTGAGGGATTTAAACATTGAAGAAGGCCATAGCTAGCTGTCCTACTCAAATAGGCAAGAAGCTTGTGCATTATTAGATCATTTACATCCATAATGACAGGGTGGGTAAGTGTACTTTTACCAAAAATCTCTATAGACAGTTATGGACCTTATTTGGATGATACGTATATGCCTAAAAAAAGCTTAACCTTGGGCATACCCTATACTCCCAGCTCTTCCTTCTCTGCCATGGCTGATGTAACAAGCAAAATCACTGAGCAATAAAGACTAAGTTTCTGCCATTAGATCTGTTTTCCACATTCTTTAACAGGCCAAGCTGTCCAAAAAAGTTACAGTTACAAGAGTTGGGACAAACACATTCAACTAAGGATATTAGATGTTTATTTATTCCTAAAGAGAGTTTGGATAAAGGCACCAAGAACCGTAACTCTTCCATGACCACTAGTGCTAAAGGACACAGAGGGGAAGATTTACTAAAACTGGTGCACACAGAATGTGGTGCAGCTGTGCATAGTAACCAGTCAGCTTCTAGGCTTTATTGCCAAAGCCTAATTGAACGAGCTAAAGTTAGAAGCCGATTGGTTACTATGCACAGCTGCAACAGATTCTGTGTGCACCAGTTTTAATAACTCTCCCCCAAAGTGAGCTAAGGTCATAAAGAGTGCATCTGCCTGCCATGCAATGTAAGGAGACACTATGGGGTGGATTTACTAAAGGCAAATAAACTGTGCACTTTGCAAGGGCATTAGCTCCAGCAGTTAGTAAATGAGGTAAAGCTCTGCTGACACCCATCATCCACTCACATGAAAGCAAAAATGCTGTTTTTATTTTTTATATTTCCTGCCTGCGATTGAGTATTGTTTACAAAGTGAAACATCACCGAATTTACTTAGAGCTAATGCCCTTACAAAGTGCAACTGCACTTGCAAATTGCAGTCTATTTGAATTTAGTAAATAAAACCCAATGTCTCTCACCAGCTTCTGAGTCAGCCTAGCCCTGAAGGCTCTCAATTAATTTAATAGGGTCTGCAAGTTCAGAATAGAATCCGTCTGGTCGGTAACTGCATTCTTATATCAAGAGATATCCTGGCATCCATAGATACACAACACATATCTACATGTCCCAATCTGCTTTCCTGGGTTTAAGTGAAGACCATACCCAGTTTGTGGCCCTGCCCTTCAGCCTGTCCTTAGCTCGGAATGTGTTCATGAAGGTTTGGCTCCAGTTCTAGCTTTCCTTTAACTGAATAGAATTCCCATCATGATTATTGAAGAGAATTCATGGTTATACCTTTACAGTTTATTATTGAGGGTATATTTGTACCAGGACCTAGTGAACAATCTTCAGGTGACATTGCGTACACTTAAAGAATTAAACTAGATACTGAGTGTATCTACCACCAAAAAAACTTCAGAAGCTTCAGGACTATGTTTAAAGTCTAATGATCTCTGATCTACTCTTCAGGGTTGCAAGAGAGTGATGGACTTCATGGTGGCTACTTTTAAGTGGTTCACTTAGTACAATGCCATTCTCAGCATCGCAACAGGACATTCTATGGAAGTGACAGAGTCTCCTTGACAGAGACTTTTTTCTCAATAATTGGACCAGACTATAGTGCAGTTGGTGGCTGACACCTCCGATACTGATCTCTGGTAAATACTTTCTATCCCTTTGCAGGAAAATTGTGATGATGGATGCAAATATTTTTGGTTTAGGCAGAGTTTTAAGTTCCATGACAACTCAGGGTGACTGATCCAAGTAAGAAGCCCCATTACCAATAAACATTGTGGGACTGCACACTATTAGACTGACTCTTCTTTATAGAAAAGATAGTCTGAGAGGTCACGTAGAGAGAGAGTTCAGTTGGACAGTGCCAAGATGATGGTATATATCTTTTACCAAGTATACATGTTCGCCAGCACACCATGGATCTTGCATAGCAGTTTGCAGTTTTTATTGCAGTTTTTATTGCAAAAGGATCACATCACATTAGGATAAGTGCAAAGTTTGGAGTCACACATGACCCCTTTGTCAGGCATGTGGTAAAGTGTAAACAGTGAACACAGAATATACGTGAAACTACTGCCAATCATAATCATGGAGAACAGTGGAAAACAGTGGTCATCCACTCCTTCACATATTTTGTGAACAGAGTGGATGGGTAGACATAGCATTCCTCTAGGTAGCCCATAAAAAGGTTTGCAAATGAGGGAGCTGCTGAACTGCCCATGGCAGTCCCTCTAGTCTGAGTGTACATCTTTCCTTCAAATTTAAAATGGTTGTTAACAAGAACAAATTTAAGACATTCCACAATGTATTCACTTGGTAACTCAGGGGTGTCACGATTAGAAAGAAAATGAAGGCCCCTGGAACCGCCTTTAGGGAAAGGGAGCCTTGACTGCTGGAAGCATGGCATCACTGTGGGTGTGAACCTAATAGAGAAGTTAAGTAGCTCCCTTGGGATTGGCTACAAAGACCTGAGGTGACTGGGTGGAGCCTGAACGCTAGGAAAAGGCTTCGCTGGGGCACATCCAACTGCTCTGAGGAGATTCAGCTGTTACAAGAGTTGCTAGGTGAGTACAACTCTTGTAACAGCTGAATCTCCTCAGAACAGATGGATGTGCCCCAGCGTAGCCTTTTCCTAGCGTTCAGGCTCCACCCAGTCACCTCAGGTCTTTGTAGCCAATCCCAAGGGAGCTACTTAACCTCTCTTTTAGGTTCACACCCACAGTGATGCCATGCTTTCAGCAGTCAAGGCTCCCTTTCCCTAAAGGCGGTTCAAGGGGCCTTCATGATTACAATCCCACCACCTTTATCAGCGGGTTTAATGATAATGTTAATATCGTCCTTAGGAGTTCCCAATGCTGTGAATTCCTCAGATCTAAGGTTCGTAGGAGTATCTCTGGTGGTGTTGCTAAGGACATCATGTTTAACTGCGTGTTTACACGCCTAACATCATGATTTTCATGACAGCGGTGGCCGCAAAGCTCAGGGAGGAGTGTCTAGACGACGCACGAGCAGGCCTACGTGGCGCGCTGTAATTGGGCTTTGGAACGCGTTACCCCGCAACAGGGATGCTCTGTCCCGCTGTCAGAGATGTGATCCTTTTTGCAATAAAAAGTTTTTTGGACTGCTATGCAAGATCCATGGTGTGCTGGCGAACATGTATACTTATCTGTGATGTATCCAGTGTCCAGCTGGTGATCGTTGCAGCACCCATACCAGATGTGCCTATATCCAGGAACGTGTGCGATGAGAATATAGACTATTCTGTATCATTTACCAAGGAGACGCAAAGAGCCTGGAAAAATGCTTACCACATCCCATACTTGGCAGAAAGATTTGTTCCAGAACTGTGCCCTGTTTACATTCAAAGCATAGACAATTGTTTGGCAGACTATTTCAGCCGCTAAAACCTAACTCTTTTATTTTCATTTTTGGAACTGTTTGTAAAAAAGGAATGTTATAAGTTAAAAAATTCTATTATATCTAAATTTTTAAAAATAGCAGTTTCCCCTATACAACTTCTTGTAAATAACTGAACTTGCTATATAAATCCTGTAAAATATTATTATTATTATTATTATTATTATTATTATTATTATTATTAAGAATAATAATAACAACTTGAAGTGCCTGTATAAGTAGTGGAGGTTGTAGAAAAATAAATCCTCTTTTAGGTATACCTAGGTCAGCATGATATCTAAATACAGCCTTATTATTGACAACTCGTTTTTCAATGAACGAAAGAGAAAATAGAATTTTTGTACTTATTTTAAAGTGTTGGAGGTTAAAGGAAAAAACATCATCTTTTAGGTGTGCCTAGGTCAAGAAGACATGTGAGAAAAATAAATGATCTGAGGCATTACAGCAACCACCTCCATCCCTAATATTATATACAACAAGGGGGCGTAAAGATAGTGGGACTTTAAATGAGGTGGATTGCTATTACAAATATCCTAATTAAATTAGAGTAGTCTCAAAATATTTATTTCTTGCTGCGCGGTAAAATCAATCATTCAGCAATAATCAATAAATAGAATAAATAAAATATCACATATTCTCAATACAAATACAGACAACACAGGTGTGGACATACAAGAGGTAGTGAGGGAAATATCTTGCTAGGCATATACACATAATAAATAGATATATAATAGCAGATAAAAATATCATACAAAGGCATATATATATATATATATATATATATATATATATATATATATATATATCAAATGGCTCATAAGCTCTTTCATAAATAATCAGTAATCTGTATCCTGATAAATCTTCATATTTTATTGCTCTACGCATTTCGTGGAGTCATCATCCACTCTTCAGGAGCTTGGTACACATTTTCTGTAAATACGAACTGGTTTAAGCTCATAAAAATCTCATATGGATAAGGAAACACACCGATAAGTTCCCTCAAAAATGTCAAAAGTCTAGAGTTCTGATACTTACATATAAAAAACAACAGAGAAAGTCACATCGTCTCCCGTCGATTGCACTGTGTGGATGTACGCCTGATCCGGGGCTGAGGTGGGTAAACGTGGGGGGGGGGGAGGGTGTAGAGGAGGAAAAAGTCCCACAGAAGAAATACAGGAACCAGTGATTCCAACACATCAGTGACCAAGTAATCTAATCAAGGAAATAAAGTGTAAATATAAATGTGTCCATATTTCTTATTAAAGTCTTATTCATTGAGTCTATTTCAGATATTGGTGTTGTATGTGATAAAAACATGTGGGATATTTGTAATAGCAATCCACCTCATTTAAAGTCCCACTATCTTTACTCCCCCTTGTTGTATATAATATTAGGGATGGAGATGGTTGCTGTGATGCCTCAGATCATTTATTTTTCACACATGTGTATTAGGGTGGAAGACACCTGACCCCTTCCTGGGTCTGCCATTTTTTACCGGAAACACTTCCAACACATTTAAGTTGAAAACCCAAGTGTGAGAACTGAGATAATGACCATTCCGGCATCTTTGGTTTGTGTTGTTTATTTTATAATGGAGATGGGAGAAGGGAATGAGTGGGATACTCCTCTGGCTCAATTAGGTTCAACTGGGACACTTTGTAGAAAAATGCCTATTAGCGGTGTTCTGACACCAGCTGAATGCCGACCAATGCTTCCGGGCGCTTTAAATACTGTACTGCTGAAAGTGCTGAAACTTTGATTTTAACTCCTTGGTTAACTCAGAAGATCCAGGACTGTAATGATCCTTGACTCTTAACTAGAGATCGACCGATTATCGACAAAGCCTATATATCGAGGGCCGATATGGATTTTCACCGATATATCAGAATCTGTTTTTTTTTTTTACCGATATTGCCGATATTTTCGTGACGTTATTGCGTATGCTGCTCTTAGGCTGCCTCCCTCTGCCTCCTACAGTGTCTTACCCACCGCTGCCACACTGGAGTCTGCATGGTCGGTCAGGAGAGTAGGGACAAGAACAATTCTGCTACATCTAGTGAGTGCAGTGCCAGTGACCAACAGTCTGACACACGTTCTGTATTCTATCTGTTCTGTGATAAATGATAACAGTGACCAAAACACTTTGACACATGTTCTGTATCTCTCTGTCTGTTATGTTCTGTTAAATGATAAATGATAACAGTGACCAAAACACTTTGACACATGTTCTGTAACTCTCTGTCTGTTATGTTCTGTTCCGCGTCCACCCACCCACCCACAGCTGCCCGGTGCCAGACAGCAACCCAGTCCCACCAGCCAGCCAGCCACAGGCCCTGACTGAGTCCTCCTCCTGAGTCCTGAGTGTACCAGCTCTCCAGCCACATGCCCTGGGCCTGTACGTGCCAAGCCAGCCACCACACAGGGTGCCAGCCAGACAGCCACCACAGGATGCCAGCTAGCCACCCACCACACGGTGCCAGCCAGCCAGCCACCCACCACATGAGGCCAGCCAGCCACCCACCACACGGTGCCAGCCATCCACCCCCCACACGGTGCCTGCCAGCCAGACAGCCACCCACAACAGGGTGCCAGCCTCCACAGGGTGCCAGGGAGCCAGCCAGCCACCACAGGGTGCCAGTCAGACATTTTTTGAAAGCCTAAATTAGTGTCTGACTCGGATTGACTCTTTCTTTTTGCAATGAAGATGGATAGAGATAGAAAAATAAAAAGTGTGGTCTGGGAGTATTTCTCTTCTCCAGCGCCAGGAAAATCAGTAGCAGTGTGCAACACATGCAAAAACAATGTGAGCATGGGATCAAAAACTGCAAAGATCAAAAATACGTCAAATCTTTGGGCCCATCTAAGAGTTCATCATCTTGAATTGTATCATGCAGGACAGAAAAAAAAAAAGAATCACAAGGTGAATCATCCCTATCCCAGGCAACAATAACAGTTATGTTTCAGAAAAAAAACCAGGTGGCAAAAATCTGATGGAAGATCACAACTGCTGGACAGAGTAATAACTGAGATGATCGTCACTGATAACCAGCCATTTACAATAGTGTCCAACTCTGGATTTAAGGGGTTGATGTCCATAAATGAGCCAAGATACACACTGAAGACTGACAAGTTTTATCAAACTGAAATGCTTCAAAAGATTCACCAAAAGGTTGTTGGCAAAGTTAAGACTATGCTGCAACCAGAGAATGCTGGCAACTCACTCTCATTCATGACTGACTGCTGGTCAGGACAAACAGAATCACTAATGAGTCTTACATGCCACTACATTGACAGCGGATGGACAAGAAGGCATTTGGTGTTGAATACAAAAGTGATGCAAGGATCCCACACTGGGGAGTATATTAAAGAAAAGTTTCTAGGCATGCTAGAAGAATGGGGAATCAGCAAAGACCGAGTGATGCTTGTGTTGCGAGACAGTGGAGCGAACATGGTGAAAGGAATGAGACTTGCTGAAGTGTCAGACCTCAGTTGCATGGCACACACCCTCCAACTGGTGGTAAATGATGGTCTGTCACACCAGAAAGCTTTGCTGGACATTATTACCATGCTGAAGAAGTGCGCAGGCCATTTCCACCATTCTGTTCTTGCCAAGCAGCGACTGGGGTGCATTCAGGAAGACCTTGGCCTATCCAAAAACAACCCGATACAGGCTGTTCCAACACGATGGAACTCAACGCTACACATGTTACAGAGGATGCTGAAGCAGAAGCGAGCTCTCACTATATATTCTGGTGAATATGGAATTGGAGGACATTCTTGCCCTACTGCAGATCATTGGGACATAGTAGCCAACATTATAGAGACGCTCGTACCCATTGAGGAAGTGTCACTGGAAGTGAGTCATTACGACTCACCTGTTTCATCTGTGATCCCATGTGTGAGAGTCCTGAAGACGCTTCTTCAACAGAATGAAGGACCCAACACACGTGGCATCAAAGCATGTAAGCAGGCCATGAGGGACAGCCTCGCCAAAAGGTTTGAGAAGCATAAAACTGTTGTGCTTGCATGTCTTTTGGATCCTCGATACAAGAACCATCCTTTCTCCTCTGATGATGTATTGGCCAAGGCAAAGCAATGGCTGACAGAAGATATTCAACAGAAGGTGCAGGAGGTTCCTCCTGACGAAAAGAAAAGTCAAGGACAAGAAGAGAAGTATTCTGATGTGGAAGAGCAGGATGCAGGAGAAAAATGTCCCAAAAGACAACGGACAGAAGAGAAGATTCATTGTGGTCAAATAGATCCAATGTTCAGCGTTTTATTGGGGCCTCATGCAGAGGATTCTTCAGAATCGGCAATAATAAGCCTGGATGATGAACTTCATCTCTATTTGAAGGAACCAGTAATTGACAGAAGAAGTGATCCTATTCAGTGGTGGAAAGAAAATGAGGCACGCTACAAAATACTTGCTTCTCATGCTAGAAGATACCTTTCTGCTCCTCCTTCCTCAGTACCAAGTGAGCGTGTTTTTAGTGAAGTGGCAGCAATTTATGAAAAGAAAAGAAGCCGTTTAACTGGTGAATATGCTGAAATGTTATGCTTTCTGCACTACGATATTGTTCTACTTAACTGGGAGTATTGATTTGAAAGTGTACTAGTTAGTCTATAGTAATGTCTGTCCACCAGTCCACTGAGTCTGTCCAATCTATTGTCTAACTTGTGTCTATCTATTTTTTTCTAACAGTTTTGCACTGACTGCGCTGCGCTGCAGTCAGTACAAAAGTGATAGAAATAAAAATAGACATAGACAGTGGATTGGAGTCAGTGCCAGTGGACTACTGCTGCAGTTGAACACCACTCACTACTGTAATGATTTTAAATCACTACTGCAATAGTGCAGTAGTGATTTAAAACTATTCCAATGAGTGAGTTCCCTACTGCAGCGGTAGTACACACAGTCCAATCCACTGTGTAGCTATTGCCTTGCTTTTCTTCTAGCAGTATTGCACTGACTGCAGTAGTTGCAGCGAGTGCCATACTGCCGTGCAGGATAGTGATCCACTGACTCCAGTCCAATCCACTGTGACATGTGAAGCGGTTGCCTAGTTGCCTTGCTTTTTTTCTAGCAGCATTGCACTGACTGCAGTAGTTGCAGTGAGTGCCATACTGCAGTTCAGATAGTCTTCACTGACTCAGAGTCCAGTCCGATCCACTGTGACATGTGTAGCTGTTGCCCTGCTCTTGTTATAGCAGTTGTGCAGTGTGTAATGTGTATTTTATTGTGTAGCTGTTGCCTTGCTCTTTTTATAGCGGTTGTGCAGTGTGTATGTGTGTATTTTATTGTGTAGCTGTTGTTGTTGCTTAGTTTTTTTCCTAGCAGTTTTGCGCTGACTGCATTGCAGTAGTGAATTAAAATTTTTATATTGCAGTGTGTGAGTCCACTACTGCAGCACTTTATTATACATTAATGCACAAAGATGATGTGAAATGCTAATGTCCAACTCCTTGCAATTGAAGTTTTCCTATCTGTTTTTATGCAGTTAAGGTGTGAAGAACGAGCACTTAATGTTAAAAATGTTTATAAATAAAGATTAACACGTTTGTTAAGAGATTTCTGTCATATTTTGTGGTTTTTTTTTGGGTAATTTTTACATGTGTGAAAATATCGGCCGATACCGATATGCGATCGGCAACATATCGGTATCGGCAACGAAAAAACTATATTGGTCGATCACTACTCTCGACACTCTGTATAGCTCAAAAGTCCTGTGTATGACTCCCTCCAGCCCTTCACTGACTGAGGTAGCTCCTTGTTACTGCTTGTACTGCTGCAACTCTTAACACTGCACACTTAACTCTTCAGGGCCCAACCACTGGCGCCCCCTGTACGCTTCAGGGTCCCTTCACTAGGCAACCCCCTTTAAACTTCAGGGTCCTTTTACTAGGCAACCCCCTTTACACTTGCAGGCTCTAGGATCCCTGTGACCTTCACCGGAGTGGTCCCCTCTACACTAGCCAGACCCCAGGGGCAGTTCACAGTACTCGCGACCTTGGAAGGCTTTCCTGGAACTGAACCCCTCTTTCTCCACTGGTCCTCGGCACACGAATCCTCTCTGCAGCTCAGCTCTCTCTTCTGGATTCTCAGGCAGCCACCCAAGACACCCAATCCTTCTGACAGGAGGAGAGACAGCCGTATTCTCCCTCCTGGGACTCTGCTTCCCACCAAAGACGCTGCGTCATGCGCTCCCCTCAAACTTATACCCACTCCCAGAATTCTCTGCGGCAGAATTTGCCTTCTGGGGTAGATACAAGCCCGAATGGGCCCCTGATTGGATTTCTTCCATTGCCCAATGAGAATCCTCTCAAAGAGCCAGTGGGGAGACTCCCCTCTCAGTAACCACACCAGGGAGACATGACAGTGCAGCTGAAATCATGGCCCTGCTGTTAGGCAGCCAAGGCCCATTATACTTTTACCTAGCACCTACCTGTAGGGTGCTACATCTATTTTTAACAAATTTTATTACATATATGACATTTTTATATTTTTTGTTTTTCATGCTGTCGACCCTTGTGGCTGCCTGTTTCCGGGGTCGCGATGCTCGGTCTGCCGCCCTGTCCTCTGCTCTCTATCCCTGGGCTAAGGGTGGGGCTGTCACGCTAAGCATCTGCATCATTTCAAACCCAACCCGTGGCCCGTGGGCGGATCACTAGGTCTGGGCTGCTATTCCATCTCTGGTCGCAGGGGGTGTACTCTGTGGTGAGTGGCTTCCGGCATATGCCGGATACCATGTTCACTCCTTTTCCACCCCTCTTTGTGACGGTTACATGGCGCTGGTGAAGATCTGCCCTGGCTCATGGGGGTATAAAGCTGTGGAGTTGCTGGACACCTTTCTTATTTTTTCCTCCTCTCCCACCCCCCCCCCCCCCCACTTTTGGACTAAGTGCCGTTTACCCGCCTCAGCCCCGGATCAGGCGTACATCCACACAGTGCACTTAGCGACGGGAGACGATGCAACTTTCTCTGTTGTTTTTTATACTGTATGTAAGTATCAGAACTCTAGACTTATCGGTGTGTTTCCTTATCCATATGAGATTGGATGGCAAGGTTGTTTTGAAATATAGCACCAATATTACTACAAAATGCAGGAAGTTTACTTATGAAATTGTGGTTTGTTGCCTAAGCACTATTCCATCAATTGGGGCCCCCAAATTATCTTCTGCCCAGGGCTCCATTTAGTTTAAAACCGACCCTGACTGGAAGTAAGGGAAATTCCTCCACCGGTGTCACAGTAAGCAACACAATTGTAACAAAAAACTTTAACCCTTCATCACTGTATCTAAGATAAAAAATGTTTTGGCTAGAGTTTGGCTTTAATGCACAAGCAAGACTCTCCGTGTTTCATGGTCTAATTGGAAACACCTCAATATTTATTCATTGATATATAGTGAATGATTGCCATTTTTACAGGTGTCCAAGAAGCATGCACAATCCAGGAAATATTTTGTGGTTACCTGTTTATCTGTATTTCCTAAATATTCTAAATGGGCAAACTTGGCTCAGACAATAAAAGTGGGGCGTGCAACAAAGTGTAGGAAAATGATGTTCTGACTGCAAGTGTTTCAATTAGTGCTCTATAAAGCGTTAGAGTCATGGCTAAAGTAACTATATTTGCCTTTTCATGATGTACTCAGCCCATTTGTAAATGTTTAAGGTAGCTCGTGTAAGAGATCAAAAGGTTTCCATTCAAGCTGTCTCCCCAGGCGGCATGACTAGGTCTACTCCTGCACCAAATCAAAATAAAATAAAATTAGGCTGAACAAACACAGCAAAGAAAGGCAACCAGTGTTCACCAAAGGTTGTATATCTGGAGGATGAAATGAAAAAAAAATCATAAATTAAACGTCTAACCTTATACATATATATATATATATATATATATATATATATATATATATATATATATATATATATATATATATATATATATATATATATATATATATATATATATATATATGTGTATGTATGTATATATATATATATATATATATATGTGTAAATATATATATATATATATATATATATATATATATTTATTTATTTATTATTTTTTTTTAGACTACATCCCCTTACCTGGGTTTACCAAGAATCCAACAGTTATGTTTTTATATGAAACAAGGCATCCTGGATATCCCTTTAGATTTACCTTCTCTTGCTTATCTCTACAGAAGCATAATAGATATGAGCATGAGCACCCTATTAAATACTCTGTGGTGCTTTCTTTAAGATCATTTAATATGCTAAGTCCTGCGTGTAAATATGTCTGTGGACAGCTTTATCATTTATCATCCAGAAGGTTTGTCAGAACTGTTATGAATCTCAGTAAAGCTCATAGGGGTAGCAGGACAGAGAAAAAAAACCCCTAAAGTGATAGTTGTACAGTTGCTTGATAGTTGCCTGTCTGGCGCTGCCATTATTTAACCACTTGACCTCTGGAAGATTTACCTTCATGACCAGGTCATTTTTTTCCTAAACGGCACTACGTTAATTTAACTAACAATTGCACAGTTGTGCAACACTGTACTCAAATAAATTGTATGTTCTTTTTTTTCCCTAGCAAATAAAGCTTTCTTATAGTGGCATTTGATCACCGCTGTGTTTTTTTTTTTTTTTTTCTTTTTGCGCTAAAAAAAAAAAATAAAAAACAAAGGCCAACAATTTTGAAAAATAAAAAAAAACAATATATTTTAGTTTCTGCTATACAACATATGCAATAAAAAAATGTAAAAATCAAATTTCTTGATAAATTTAAGCCAAAATGTATTCTGCTACATATTTTTGGTAAAAAAAAATACCAATAAGCAAATATTGATTGGTTTGCTTAAAAGTTATAGCATCTAGAAACTACAGGATTTACAGTATCTCACAAAAGGGAGTACAACCCTCAAATTTTTGTAAATATTTTATTATATCTTTTCATGTGACAACACTGAAGAAATTACACTTTGCTACAATGTAAAGTAGTGAGTGTACAGCTTGTATAACAGTGTAAATTTGCTGTCCCCTCAAAATAACTCAACACACAGCCATTATTGGGCGCAATTTGGACATCTTTACACTGGTTTGTCAGTATAGGTGTTACACACAATGTTTATCATATCAGCTGTAACAATTCTGACTTTAGGAATTGTCTGTGACACTCACTGGCATGTACAGAGTTTAAAATATAATATGGCAACTTTTAAAAAAAAAGTCAATAGCCGCGCCTCTCCTCCTGGGCACAGCTTGTTCCCTTTACGGGGTGCCTAGGGGATGGGTTCCTTTTACCCTTCTCCATCCCGAGATCCCCCATTGGTTCATAGCCTTTGTTGTCACTTACTGAGGTTTTCCTGAGGTTACGACTGTTTGTTACTTTACTGTTTGCTCTCTGTACCCTATGGGTTATTAGTTGTTTCTCTGTAATTCTCCAGTGCATGTTAAACGTTGTACTACATTTGTTAACTCCAATAAAATCTTTGAAACAAAAAAAAAAGTCAATAGGTTCTTAAGCCTTGGTTCACACTTTTGTGGGTCCTTCGTGCCACATTTGCACGGGCACAGTAGTCCATTCATTTGAACTGGTTGCTATATTTGCAGGAAGCACGATAAAAGAGTCCCTGACCCTTCTTTTAAAAACATGGCCATACAGTTTCACGCACCCAAAAACACGTAGCGTTTTCAGGTGTGTGGGGGTGCCTTTAACAATTATTGGCACCCCTGTGCACCCCAGCGAAGTTTGCCTGCAAATCGGGAAACACGAGTGATTATGCACGATTTCTTCTGTTTCGGAGCATTTAAAGAATCAACTTAATGTAAATATCTTTAATGACGAGAAAAGAAAAATGGTGCAACAAAACTTTTCCATAGAAAAAGATATTTCAAGAATAAACAGTAATCAATAGCAAACTAAATGGGATTAAAAATGAAAAGTACTTAGTCCCGATTCAAATTAGTGCGACAACAGACATCACATGTGGTTCGGAGCGCACTGCTCTGAAATTCACATGCGATCTCTGTGAGATGCGAATTCAGCCATACAGATTGTATGGCTGAATTTGCGTTGCATTTGGACACAACACGCCAAGGACCCTTTTTTGGGTCCGCAGCAGAATCGGATCGCATGGTGGTTCACACCTATGCGATCCGATTCATTTCCGACCTGACAGTTCGCACTGCGATATGCGAACTGATCTGGGGGTGTCATTAACTTTGTATTGACACCCCCAGCGATTCACAGGGCTCCTGCATCGCATATATGTGAACAGGCACCAATAAAAAACTGCGCCCCCCCCTCCCTCCTGAACCATACTAGGCCGCTTACCCTCAACATGGGAAGGGTGCTTTGGGGTGCCCCCCAAAGCACCTTGTCCCCATGTTGATGGGGACAAGGGCCTCTTCCCGACAACCCAGGGCTGTAGTTGTTGAGGTCTGCGAGTGGGGGGCTTATCGGAATCTGGAAGCCCCCTTTAACAAGCCCCCCTATGTGAATGGGTATGGAGTACATGACATCATGTGGCATCAGAAGGGGGCGGTGCCAACGGGTGACTTAACCAGGTGGCCCCACCCCTTGCCTATAAAACAGCTGTCAAAGCTGAAGAACGGCATATGGCGGGATGCCTCAGAAGAGGCGGAAGCTTTTTGAAATGTTTTCTATTTATCGGGTCAGCTGGCGTCATGATGGACGATGGATTTTCATCGAGGGGCACTATTGTTTTTTTTTTTTTTTCCAATTTAATAAAGGACTTGTCAAAAACTGTCTTATGTGGTTTTTCCTTTTTTTCCTTTTTTTTGTGAACGTGTAGGGGTATGATGTATGCGATACCCTTTCACATGGGGGGGGTCTGGGATCTGGGGCCCCCTTGTTAAAGGGGGTTTCCAGATTCTGATAAGCCCCCCACCTGCAGACCCCCACAACCGCCCAGGGTTTGTCAGGAAGAGGCACCCCAAAGCACCTTCCCCATGTTGAGGGCAAGCGGCCTGGTATGGTTCAGGTCTCACTCATTACCCCTCCCCTATCCTGGCCTGCCAGGCTGCATGCTCGGATAAGGGTCTGGTATGGAGTTTGTTGTGGACCCCACACGTTTTTTTTTTAAATTTTGGCGTGGAGTTCCCTTAAAATCTGTACCAGACGCAAAGGGCCTGGTATGGATTTTGTGGAGGACCCCATGTTGTTGTTTTTTTTTAATTCTGTCATAGGGTTTCCCTTAACCAACTAAATACAGGGCACTTTCACCCCCTTCCTATCTAGACCAATTTTCAGCTTTCAGATGCTTGGCATCAATGGGAAAAATTGGTCAGCTTAGCATGGTACTGCTCACGAACTATAAGTGACAGGGACACAAAACTTGGGGAGCACCGTGAGGGGACCCAGGACTACAACATATCTATACATTTTAAAAGTGGGGTATAACCTGTACGCTACACTGACTGCACTAAATAAACTCAACTCACTATCCACTAACTACCTGCCTAATCTCTATTATTACCGTGTAAGCAGCAGCCTTATATAGTGTGGGGCGTAGACTTAGCCCCTGAGCCATGATTGGCTAAAGGCACCCTGCCTTTGGTCAATCATGGCTCTGACAGGACATTATGGGGTAATTGGTCAAAGCATACAGGTCAGATTAATGCTTTGGCCAATCACAAGCACTTAATGCATTATGGGGTGCTCATCGGCGGGCGAACTTGCAGCCGAGCGCCCCGGGTGTTCATGTGTTCGGCGAACACACAAACACCTAATGCTTGACTCGAACATCCAGTTCATCTCTACTCAGATTGCTTTTCAGAGTTGGAACTGCTTGACACTCACAACTCCAGTGACACTAATACAGTGATCAGTGATAATACTATACACTGTCACTGTACTAATGAAACTGGCTGGGAAGGGGTCATAAATCATTGGCCGGGACCTGCTAACCTGTGTTAATTTTGAAGTCAAATTTCAATTTAGTTTTAGTCATAGTCTTTTGACTAAAATGCCATTTTAGTTTTAGTCATATTTTAGTTATCTGAATTGTTTTAGTTTTGGTCGGAGTTTAGTCAACTAAAATCTCGAGTACATTTTAGTTAACTAAAATCATTTTCGTCAACTATAATGGAATGGTTTTGTTAAATTGTAATGCATTAATTAAGCATTTCTCTATAATTTCCAAACTCATTATATACTCCTGGAGTAAAAATCTAATATCATGTTATTATTTATGTGAAAATGTAAAATAGGTGCTTCCCCGCTACCACTGTATGTATGCCTGAGGATTAACTGCAGCAGGGACTGTTTAGCTAGTCTGTTGCTAACAAAGTGCTATATATAATGCGATGTTGGTGCTGCACTGTTAGAATAAATCAATACTACTGGTAATGTTAAGCAATCGATGCATATATCAATCAATACTGGTGCCAAAAAAATAATTGTGACAAACAGTGCTATAATATTTCAAAAGTAATAAAATTATATGTACAGAACAAATAAAAATATTCAATTGGTCACTGGTAAAGCGCACATAGATCCACTAATCCAGCAGATATACTCGTCAGTGCCAATGTGACTGCGTTACTGCGATACAAAACAGCATTCCTTTTCAGTGACATAGAAAACATGCAACAAGTGTATTTTAGCAAGTCCATTTGTAAAATCAGTGCTAACTGATGTGTTATGTTAACCACTTCTGGACCGCCTGCTGCATATATACTGTGGCAGGGCGGCCCGGCTGTGCATAATCAAGTACATGTACGTGATTTTGTGCAGGAGATGTCGGGGGCACGTGCGCACCACCGGAGTGCCGCTCCCGCTGTGATTGGACACAGCAGGAGCCAATCAGCGGATCTGGCTGCCGCGATGGCTGCAGGTACCTGGGATCCTTCAGCAAAATTACAAAACTGTGGTCTGCCTATGTAAACAAGGCAGACCGCTGTTCTGTCACAAAGAAAGAGAGAGATCTTGTGTTTCAGCTAAGCTAAGCTGAAACACAGATCTCTCTTTTCCTCTAGTGCATCCACTCCCCCTACAGTTAGAAAGCACTCCCTAGGAGCACGGTAGGCCCTTGATCCTCCCTGGTGTTAACTCCTTCCCTGCCAGTGTAATTTATACAGCAACAGTGCATTTTTTTTTAGCACTGATCACTGTATTGATGTCACTGGTCTCAAAAAAGTGTCACAGATTTGTCTGCTGCAATGTTGCAGTCCCACTAAAAATCGCTGATCGCCGCCATTACTAGTGTAGCACTGCCCCGTAAGGACTGCTGGATGCTGTCTCTATGGGTTCCCCTGGTTACCAACACACGGTTATGGTTAAATGAAGCTCCTGAATCCCTCCTTGCTCCTCTTGGCTCTTGGCAGAAATTAACAGTCTAGGGGTGTTGGTTTTTGTTGTTTATTGAATATTTGGGATAGGAGAAGGGAATAGTGGAATACTCCAATGGAACTATTCACAACACTTGAGAACTTCTATCTTCAAATCTCTGCTGATAGATATGGCTGTTAATTCACCCTGCCACTGGGATGAATGGGGTTCAGTCTCTTGCTTTCTTTACTCTCTCTAACAAGGAGACTTGATGGATGATCACCTATCTTCAGGATACTCTCCCTAGCATCCCCTTCCTGCTGACACCCGTCCACTGACTATCCTATTAGCAGGGGTGGCCCCCCTCAGGTCAGGCCCCTTAACACGAGTTCCTATACTCGCGATACTGCAAAAACAGGACCTCCAGTGTCTCCCCTCTCAGTCGGCTTCCCTGGACCTCTGGGTTCAGCTCCTGTCGAACACTCCTCCGGTCCTCAAAACGACCTCCTGAGACCGCATGGCATCTTTACAGAGGAGGAGGCAGCCGCCCCCTCCCTCCGGGACTCCGCTCTCCAACGAAAGACCCCGAGCACATGTGCTCCTGGCTTCTATTCAGTATCCCAACATGCACCCAGTCAGCCTGCCCTCTGCCAATCGTCAGGACTGTATCAAAAGCCTATGCACCCATTCGTCAGGTTTCCTCCCACTGTCCAACATGCCTCACTATTGGACCAGTGTAAGATACTCTCTAGAATGAATGAATTGTATACTGAACACAATGAGCAGACCCCACTAACAGATCCTGCTCTCTGGTAGGCAGAGAACAATATAGATTTACATGCAGCCCCTCTGGTAAGCAGACAGAGCTCAAAACTATACTTTCTCACTATCACCTACCTAGGAGGGTGCTACAGTAGTACAAGCAATAAAAAAAAAAGTCCATAAATCTATCCCATAATTTGTAGACGCAATAGCTTTTGTGCAAACCAATCAATATACACTTATTAGGACTTTTTTTTTTTTACCAAAAATATGTAGCAGAATACATATTGGCCTAAATTGATGAAAAAAAATTAGATTTTTTACATTATTTTATTGGGTATTTATAGCAAAAAGTAAAAAATATTGATAACCTTGCTCTAAAAAAAAAAAACTGTCAACAAAGTAATACAAGCTATTCGGATGCTTATCCAGGAAAATATCTCAAAAGAAGAAGGGGAAGCTGGGATGTTTTCAATTCAAAATACATAAATTTTATTTGGGTACAGTGTCGCACAACTGCGCAATTTTCAGTTAAAAAAAAACGCTGTGCTGTATCGCAAAAAATGCCTGATCATGAAAGGGGGTAAACCTTCCTGAGCTGAAGTGGTTAATAATAAAGGTGATAATAACATTACATTACAATATGGTGTAAATATTCTATATTGTTTTTTTTTTTTTTTTACTAGCTCTATTTTTTTAATGTGAGACCATAGTTCTACTAATGTGTATCAGAACATCTTCATTTAAAAATACAAGTGTAACAGAAATCTCCTAATTGGTTTTGCATACTGATATAGGAGCAAGTGATCTATACTTTTAATGATTTTCAGTATTTTCCTTTTATGTATGCTAAAGTAGAAAAGCTGTGAACACATTTTATTAGTAAAAACAGTTTTAGGAATAAAAAAAAGCAATCTTAACTGGCAAAAAGGACATCTGGATAGTAAAAAATGGAAAAATGGAAAATTCACTTTAAGCCTTCAAATTATTCCATACACGAAATGAAACAAGTTGATATGTAATCTTGTGCCAAATGAGTCCAGAGAGGAACATGGCTGAGCTGCTAATGAATCACTAAAATCATTAGCCCACAGTACCAAATATTAGAGTTTTGCACTACATGTTCATGAATATACAATATCAGCAGAATATTCTGAGCCAATGTGCCTTTAAAGCTAACTTTTCCCATCCTTTCACTAAAAATCACATTGACATACAGCTCTGCATACTGATATGAAATCACCTTACTTTTGTTGGTTAAAAAACATTTTTTGCTTTTACGTACCAGTGCTGGGATAAGATCATCCAGTGTCCAGGGCAAAGAGGCCAAATTTCACCCCCCCCCCCTTCTTTATGTGCAAGCTTATGAGGATGAGGAGCAGAGAGAGCACAGCCTCAACTCCTCCCGGCTTTCTCCTCTTCTTCCTGCTGCTTCCAGTACTGGGCTGACAGAAGTAGTGATGCAGCTGTCACTACTCTTGTCAGTCTTATAGTAGAAGGATTTTGCAGTGCCCCATCCCTTCAATACACACTGCACCCAGGGCAGCTCCCTCTTCTTCCCACCCCTTGTCCCGGCCCTGTTACGTACAAATAAGGTATGCAAAGAATAAAAAGCCTGCAATTATCTACAGTAATAAGTACCTGTTTATGAACTGCCATTACTAAACTTTTTTTAACATGTTTTTTTTGTATTTTTTATGATAATTGGAGATGTTCAGAAGGAATGGGTTACCTCTAGCCTTACTTGCCCTCAGTTATTCATATATCCCAAAATGGGATCTGTTCGATTAGCATTAGAAAACACACTTCATAGAGGGTCTATAATGAGGTGGTTTGGTTTCTACATATATTTGCAAATGTATGTGGTCGGGGCTTGCGTGTGCGATCAAACAACAACAGTGTTCTATCTTGTTTAAACTTAATGGCACAGGCACAAAATATCTTCAGCAGTAGAAGATACCACAGTTATTCAGTACAGACATGGGCTGCCAGAGGCTTGCTTCCTTAAGCACTTTAAGACCAGAAGGATTTGCCCCCTTAATGACCAGGCCCTATTTTGCGATTCGGCACTGCGTTATTTTAACACACAATTGTGCGGTCGTGCGACGATGTACCAAAATAAAATAGACGTCCTTTTTTCCCCACAAATAGAGCTTTACTTTGGTGGTATTTGATCACCTGTGCGATTTTTATTTTTTGCGCTATAAACAAAAAAAGAGCGACAATTTTGAAAAAAATATATATATATTTTTCACATTCTGCTATATGACATTCTCAATAAAAAAAATTTAAAACCTAAAACTTTTTAACATTTTAGGCCAATTTGTTTTCTGCTACATATTTTTGGTAAAAAAAAAAATCGCAATAAGTTTGTGCAAAAGTTATCACGTCTACTAACTACGGGAAAGATTTATGTCATTTTTATTGTTTTTTTTTTTTACTAGTAATGGCGGCGATCTGCGATTTTTTGCAGGACTGCGAGATTGCAGCAGACAGATTGGACCCCTAACTGACATTTTTGGCACTTTTGGGGGTACCAGTGACATTACTACAGTAATCAGTGCTAAAAATATGAACTGTTACTGTAATAATGACACTGGCAGGGAAGGGGTTAACCTTGTGGGTGATCAAGGGGTTAAATGTGAGCCTAGGGGAGTGATTCTAACTGTGGGGGGGCGTGGCTTCTGAAATGACCATAGAGACATGTGATTCTATATATCAGCAGCAGGTACCAAATAATGAAAGGGGGGGCAGCGCTGTGTGGGTCTATGGAGTGTGGCTCCATAGACCCACACAGCACGGGAGCGAGCATGAACTTTGTGCCCATAGCAAGCAGCTTTCTCTGGTGGCAAACAGAGAAGAGGAGGATCAGGGCCACTTTGTGCTTAATCATTACACAGAGCAGATGAATATAACATGTTCGCTATTTTAGTAACACTTTAATACTAATGACACCCCCACACACTGGAAACCACCCTGCACTATGCAGTTTCTCTGTGGCTGTGGTTTTAGAAAAGGTGCAGGGACCTTTTCCCTGCATTTCCCACAGGTACAGCAGCCCATTTCCACGAAAACACAGGCTGCACCACATGCATAAGTGTGGATGTTGCTGCATTATGTAAAACAATTCGAATAGCTTTTACATTTTAGAACGGGGTGCCTCAAGACTGTCCATAATTTTTAAAGGGTGTCTTAACTGAAAAAAGGTTGAGATACACTGATTTTGTGCCAGACATACTACATGTGATGGTCAGAGACTGCAGACATACTACAGGAGATGGTCAGAGACTGCGGACATACTACAGGAGATGGTCAGAGACTACAGACATACTACAGAAGATGGTCAGAGAATGAAGACATACTACAGGAAATTGTCAGAGACTGCAGACATAGTACAGGAGATGGTCAGACTGCAGACATAGTACAGGAGATGGTCAGACTGCAGACATAGTACAGGAGATGGTCAGAGACTGCAGACATACTATAGGAGATGGTCAGAGACTGCAGACATAGTACAGGAGATGGTCAGAGACTGCAGGCATGGTACAGGAGGTGGTCAGAGATTGCAGACATACTACAGGAGATGGTCAGATACTGCAGACATAGTACAAGAGATGGTCAGAGACTGCAGACATACTACAGATGATTGTCAGAGACTGCACAGATAGTACAGAAGATGGTTAGAGACTGCAGACATAGTACAGGAGTTGGTCACAGACTGCAGACATGGTACAGGAGATGGTCAGATACTGCAGAGGTACTACAGAAGATGGACAGAAACTGAAGGCGTACTACAGGAGATGGTCAGAGACTGAAGACACACTGGAAGAGAGGGTCAGAGACTGCGGACATACTGAAGGAGATGGTCAGAGACTGCAAACATACTACAGGAGATGGTCAGAGACTGCAGACATAGTACAGGAATCGACTGCACTGCTCCATGTACTGTCTGATCCCCTAACCCTGTACATTGTCTGCTGAACACTCACAATGATCCTTCCTGATCACCATAAAAGGTGCTGACAGTATCCCCACACCACACATGTCATTTACTTACTGTGTGACAGGTCCTAGACTTTCAGCATGGGCTGTACAGAGGAGGGAGGAGCGGTCCTTCCCTCTCCTCCCCACTGATCACAGCTCTGGTCATTAGGGGGCGGACTGATCTTTTTTAGGAGGATGTGGGGGTCACATGATGTCGGGTCAGGCAGTGGTTGGCTGGGACTTGCAACACATCCCCCCGGGCCTGCATTGCCGAAGGAGAGCTCAAGTCCAGCTCTGCTCCATTAGCATTTTGCTGCCATCTTTTTTACAGGCATTGAAGGCTTAAGGGGCAGCTGCTTTGCACCCCACAACAATGACAGGGGCTGGGTCCAGGGCAGCTGCCCCTTTTGCCCTACATTAAAGGCAGCCTTGTGCAGGACATGCGTTGCAGGTTTTCTGCACCACATCCTAGTGTGAATCTGGGCTTATTAATCCCTTTATAATTCAATTAAAAAAGGGCCAGGGCCTGAGGCCATCAAACAGTCCAGCCTGGCTCTGGCAACCATATTGTTTTGCCTGGTAACCCCTCAGCCCTCTGGCTCTGCAGTCAGCACCACATGGCTGGCAGAGCCAGACTGGACTGTCAGTACCAACCAAGCAGTGGAAAATATGTACTCACCTTATTATTTGACCAATAAGTTAAGTGCGCCTTCCCCTTTAGGGGCACAGAGAACACTCCAAACTCTCCAGATAGAAATTATGCACCTCTACTTCTCCCCCACTTGATCCTATTTTCCCAGCATTTTTTTTTTTATTCCTGTCTTCAAAAAGCCAGTGGAAGTCAGGCTAGTAAGTCTGTAATTTTTCAGGGGGCGATCCTGCTTGTCTGTGTGTGCTGAGGGCGCGGGAGACGGGAGAGTGAGCGGAGGAGCAGCGACCCTGGAGTGAGAGCTGGTGGGGATTGAGATCCATCCCGGCCGTGTTGGTGGCGGCAGTTGAAGCAGCCCTTGGGAGTGTTGCGCTGCATGAAGGGGGAGACTGTTTGGCCACGAGAGAGAGGAGATGGCATTGTGTTGTATGGAGGAGAGCGAGTGCGATCTTTGGAGCCTGTTGTCCTCTTCAGCCCTTGTTAGCCTCTGTCTCCTGTCAAGATTTAGCTGGCTTGCCCTGGCTCTTCTCGGCTTCCCCCGATGCTCCTCGGGCTTCCTTGGTCCCCCCTGCTTACGCTATGGTCTTCTATTTATTTCCTGCATATATCTACCCAATCATCATGGGATTGTTATGAGGATTTGAACTTTCCATGGCGTTGTCTGTTGTGCCCCTTGGAAGTTATTAAGGTTATATGGAACTTCCCAATGCATGGTGGTGAGGCTTTCTCATTTATTTGAGTAGCCATGGCGCTCTGGTAAGCTGCTTCCCTATACCTTGCACAAGTGGTGTCCCCATCTACACACTTCCTTGGGTGTCACAAGAAGGATTGCTTCATGTCATTTTCACTTGGATAATTTTTACAATTCTTTGGACGGTCACATTATTTTCATTGTCTTTGGGACTTTATTCACTGTATTCCTCTATGACATTTTTTATCACTTATGATTATTTATTACATTGTTTTATGATTCACTTATGTATATGATTAGCGCTACACTTTTTTTTATTATATACTTCATAGAGTATTTTATACTCCCAAAAAACTGTTTTCATTTGGGGGAAGACCGGATGCATCCTGCCCCAGATGTAAAACAGCAGCTTGGGACTTGATCCACAAGCTACATAGATACTGAAAGTGTTGGATAAAATAAACTCAGTATTTGATATAAACCTACGATTAGATCCGGTACTATGTATACTGGGGTACATGGAACAGAGAGGTGGGTATGGGACAAAGCAAACAGCAGTTTTAAAATGCCTATATCAAGCTAGGAAAGCTATAACAGGGAAATGGATAAAACCTGAACCACCATATATAACAGACTGGTTGAGAAAAGTTAACAATATAATAATTAGAGAAAAAGTGGCCTATATAAGAAAAGTAAGTAAAAAAGGTTTGAAAATGCATAGAAAGCATGGATAGAAACTCCTGGCCTAGCACCTGGGATAGAAAATTTCTAAAATGTCTGCTTGAATAATATAATCTTAAGTAGTCTAGGGAGAGGGTGGGTGGAGGAGGGGAGTGATGTATGTCAGTTTCTATTTTTGTATGTGAATTTTTTGCCTATTAAAGAAAAATAAAGCTATAGAGTTAAAAAAAGAAAAAAAGACACTGGAAGTCTTTTTTTCCTGACAGACTCCATGGCAGCATACGTTCGGGTAGCCCCGCCTCCTCTACTACCCTATAGGACCACACTCCCATAAATCTTTGCTCCCTTTCAGCATCCATGTTCCTTTTTTGTCCTCCTCAAACATGCTATGATACAGTCCTATCAAAGTGGTCCTATATCTACTGGAAGTCAGGATTGGGTCGGCATGGAGCCTCCACTAAGCCCTTTGCTCTTAGCAGGGTATGGAGGGGGAAGTCGAAGAGACCCCTTGTCGGAGCATTGTGGTTTGGTCGAGAAAGCCCAGCTGCTGCGGGTGGCCTGATATTGCCCGAAAAAGTCTGGTGTTGCGTCTGCCTGGCCCATGCCTGCTCCAGGAGTCGGGGTGGTAAGACCCTGTCATAGGGGACCTGTGCACTTTAAGAACATTTTCTTTTCTTTTACTGTTGGTACCGTGTGTGTGCACTCAGGTGTCTGTTCTCCCCCCCCCCCCCTCCTTGGTAGCAGCCTCTCTGGTGTGGCCCCTTCGGCTGATGGGTCCTGTCTGTTTTCCCCCTGGTGTTAAAAAACTGTGCCCCTCCTGCTCACATAATATACTGCGGGTGGGGGCCGTGACGGTTACTAGGTGGTTTGTATCTCACCTTCCTCTGGCTCCAGCCGCGGCCGCGATTGTGGCCGCCACTTCCTGGCGGCATTCTGCGCATGCGCAGTGGAGGCCGAGTATTAGATTTGGCGCGCATGCGCAGTGCAGACGTGTGACGTTACTCGCGCATGCGCGGTCCATTCTGGAGTCTGGGAGGCCGCAAATTTAAATGAAATCAGTGCCTGGAAGCTGGTGGGAAGGTCGGCAGCAGCACATTTCAGCCTCCCCAAGCTCCACGGCTTCCGCCTACGAGGTAAGAGGGTCCTGGGGATGACTGCCCCCCCCCCTCGCCCCCCCCCCTGGCGACGGGTGATCCTGGCTAACACTTCCCTTTCTTTTTTAGTTTATTTGTGCCTTATAGTATGGGGTCGTCTCCGCTCCCTGGTGGCCAGCCCTCTCATACTAGGTATGTGCAGGGTGGATAGGGGGAAGGGAGGCTACGAATATGACTGTGGCCGTTGTCTTTTTTCTACGCTTTGTTTAGTCTGTTTCCAGCTCTTCCAGGTCCGATCAGCAGCACAATGCACACAGAGAAGATCGGCTTTCGAAATCGCAACACCGGCACTCCTCATCCAGATCCAGATGCAGATCCCCCCATAGTCCGGGGCGCGAGGGCCAGTCTTCTTCCTCCAAGCCTCATGGCCGCTCGGAGCGTCCTCGTGGAAGAAAGTGCTGGGGATGCAGACTACAGGTTCCGGACGGTACGTCCCTCTGCAACCGCTGTTATGCCCCAACAACTGGCGAAAGGGAAAGCTCGGACTAGCACTTGGAAGCTGTGGTGCGCAGGGTCCTCAAGGACTCCCTGGCCAAGTTTAATCGCCCAACTACATCCGCGGGGCCGCCTCGCTCGCCCGAGAGAGAGAACCTGGGTCAAGACCTCTTCGCGTCATCTCAGCCTAGCCGCCCTTCCATCTTACCTTCGGATTCCGACTCTGAGGTGGATGACCCCTGTCTGGGATTTGATTTTGGCCTTGTTTCCCCCTTGGTGAGAGCCATAGGGGAAGCTCTTGATTGGGAGGATCCAGCGGTCTCCCCTCCGAAGCAGAAGACATTTTTCAAGCAGCTGTGTAAAGAACGTTTTAATTTTCCATTCTTAGGGGAGTTGGGAGAGATCATCACCGAAGAGTGGAGCAAGGTTGAGAGGAAAAACTCTATGCTCTCTAAAATGGCAAAGCTGTACCCAGTCAAACAGGAAGAGGTTAAGCATCTGGAGTCTCCACCTTTGGTGGACGCGGCGTTGATGAGGCTCGTAAAGCATGCTACCCTCCCTATGGAAGACACGGTGTCCTTCAAGGACCCCCTGTAGAGAAGAATATATTCTGACCTCGGATGGGCTTATCTCACAGCAGGCATGGCCTGTAAACCAGCCTTAGCTCTGGCTACAGTGTCAAAGGCTATGGAGGTCTGGATCGACGGCCTCGATGAGACTCTCAAGGGGGTCTCAGAGGAAGCTGCAAGGAGCTCTCTGATTTAGGAAGCAAAACACGGGTCGCGCCAGGGAGGCGCATAGCTACAAACCGGGCAAGAGCTTCGGGAGAGGATGGAAGTCCAGACAGTCCTCTTTCCAGCAGGGCCCCAAAGGAAACTTGTCCGGTGACCGGGAGGCCACTAAATCTTTTTTAGATTGTGCCTGTCTGGGCATCCCGAGTGGGAGCTCGTTTGCTCCGCTTTCGGAATGTTTGGGCGGCCTCAATTTAAGACCCCTGGGTCCTCAGTACTGTTTCTCAGGGGCACTCCTGAACCTTCAGCAGCAAACCCAGGCTCAGGTTTATTCCCACGTCTCTTCCTTCCTCGGCAGAAAAAAGACAGATTCTGCTCTCTTACATAGAATCTCTGGTGGTCCAGGAGGCTGTAATTCCAGTTCCAGACTCAGAAAGAGGACAGGGAGTTTATTCACCCCTCTTCTTGGTTCAAAAGAAGAACGGCACCTGGAGGCCTTTGATAGACCTTATACACCTCAACAAGTCCATACGCAGAGAAAAATTCTAAATGGAGTCTCTGATCACGATCCAGCATTCAGTCCAGCCAGGAGATTGGCTAGCGTCTATAGACCTGAAGGACGCCTATTTTCATTTTCCAGTGGCGAAGGAGTTCCAGCAGTTTCTCCGCTTCGCCGTCGGACGAGTTCATCTGCAGTTCACCTGTCTCTCCTTCGGCTTTCAACGTCGCCTTGTACATTTTCAAAAATTTTGTTGGTAGTGGTGGCCCTTATAAGGATCAGGGGCCTCCAATTACATCACTATCTGGACAACTTGCTTCTCCTGTCCCAAGACAGGTCTCAACTGCTCGAACACTTAGATCAAGTGGTCTCAGTTCTCCAGGAGTTCGGATGGATCTTGAACTTCGAGAAGAGTAACCTTGTGCCCACACAATCTCTCATGTTCCTGGGGCACTTTTCGACACAGTGAAATGCACCATCTCCTTGCCAGAAGAGAAAATCCTGGTGGTTCGAGACAGGGTGGCTCTTGCTCTCGCTTCCTCTTGTCTCACTGCTCGGCAGTGCCTGAGGGTAGTGGGAACCCTGGTAGCCACAGCCCCCATGGTGAAATGGGCTTTGAGGCCTTTCTAGAGGGGCTTTCTCCAGCAGTGGACATCAGAGAACATGTCCCAACACATCTATCTGACTTCAACCATGAAGAGGTGCCTTCCCTGGTGGTTGCTACGGGAGAATCTTTTCAATTGCCATTCTATAGCCCCTGTTTCATGGGTCACAGTGACCTCGGACACCAGCAGTACCGGATGGGGAGCCCACTGCCTGTAGTCTCCAATATTCTGGAGCTTCGGGCTGCCTTCAAGGCACTGCAAGCCTTCCGCCATCTGATTCAAGGGGCCTCGGTGATGCTCAGAATGGACAATACAATGGAAGTGGCATATGTGAAAAGGCAGGGAGGAACTCTCAGCCTGTCATTACTCAGAGAGACGGAGCCAATTATGTCCTGGGCACAAAAGAACATGTCCAGTCTCTTGGCAGCCTATGTTCCGGGAGCACTAAACGTGGAAGCAGACTTTCTTTCCCGAATCAGACTCGACAACAACGAGTGGTCTCTCCATCAGGAAGTTTTCAACTGGGTTCTATCTCTGGGGTTCTGTCCGGAGGTAGACCTCTTTGCAGCCCCCCACAACAAGAAGCTTCAAAAATATTATGTAAGGTTCCGAGGCCCTCGGGCCTTCGGAGTGAATGCTCTCATAGACAGCTGGAAATTCCACAGAGCCTATGCCTTCCCACCAGTCCCAATCATTCTCCAGTTCCTCCGAGAACTGAGGACGGAGGCAGTAGAAATCCTAGCAGTGATTCCGTATTGGCCCAACAGGCCTTGGTTCCCTCTGTTGACACTCCTCAGCTACCGGGATCCAATCTCTCTGCCTCTCAGACCGGATCTATTGTCTCAAGGCCCTGCACGCCTGCATCTCAAGGCTTGGTTCTTGAGAGGGGGAGGTTGGAGGCCCTGGGATGCCCAATAGAAGTGATCCCCACACTTCTGAATGCCAAAAGGAGTAGCACCAATAGGGTCTACGAGAGAATATGGTCAAAATTTGCGAGCCATCAAGCTTCTAGATTCCGGTTCAGTAGAAGCACCTACGGTCCAGGACGTATTGGGGTTCTTGCAGTCTGGCCTAGATCTTTCCTTGTCAGTCAGCTCGCTCTGGGTGCAAGTCTCGGCCATCTCAGCGTTTACGGGAGTATCGTGGGCCAAGCACCAGCTGGTCCAGCAGTTCTTCAAGGGCGCAATTAGGCTTCGGCCCCAAAGGAAACCAAGATTCCCCAAATGGAACCTTCCTCTAGTTCTGGACTTCTTCTCGTCACTTGGTACGGCTTATTTTTCAATCAAAGAGCTCGCTCTCAAGACAGTGTTTTTGGTGGCTATTACCTCTGCTAAGAGGGTCTCCGAGATCCAGAACCTGGGGTCGAAGGAGCCTTTCTTAACCTTTTTTCCGGATAGACTGGTCTTAATTCCTATGCTGGGGTCAAATCCCAAGGTTACTTCCATCTTTCATGAGAACATAGACATTGTCCTTCCCACCTTCAGGGCTGGTGAAGATTCTACGGTTCATCCTCTTGATGTCGGTGATACCCTGAAACAATATCTGGTGGCCACTTCTTCTCGCCAGTCAGATTTCCTTTTCGTCCTTCTTCAGGGATAGAAGAAAGGGTGCTTCATCTAGAGCGGTTGCTGCGTGGATTTTCCAGGCCATTCAGTGGGCCTACAGAGCAAAGGGCTTGGCTCCTCCGGAGGCAGTGATGGCACATTCAACTCGAAGTGTCTCCACGTCATGGGCAGTCTCTAGGCATGTCGCTCCTGATGTGATCTGCAGGGCAGCGTCTTGGTCGTCTATCAACACTTTTCTGTCTCATTATTGTGTTGAACCGGCTGCCTTATCCTCTGTTAATTTTAGTGTTCAAGTGCTATCAGTTGATGGTACTAATTAAAAGTTTTGTTCAGCATCTTCCCAGCCGGGAGTGTATAGTGAGTTATTTCCCGAACGTATGCTGCCATAGAGTCTGTCAGGAAAACGGAAAATTTATATCAAATACTTACCATAATTTTCCTTTCCTGATGGACTCCATGGCAGCAGGAGTCCCCTCCCGATTCCTGAGTAGGCTAGTTACAGAACACGGATGCTGAAAGGGAGCAAAGATTTATGGGAGTGGGGTCCTATAGGGTAGGAGAGGAGGCGGGGCTACCTGAACGTATGCTGCCATGGAGTCCATCAGGAAAGGAAAATTACGGTAAGTATTTGATATCAATTTTCCATTTTCTTCTCTTCTATATTCCCCAATAGATGTTCAAGAGGGGAAATAAAACAAACATAGTGTTTTCCTCCTAAAACACTTTCATTTCTATTGAAATTAAAAACACACTTACATTTGTTTGTGCACAACCGTGGTGCATCACAGATAAAAAGAGCATACACATTTCCCTTAAGCAATAACTTAGCAGCTGTGCCCTGTACAAAAAGCTCTTACTTGTCCCCAGGGCCAGATTAACGTAGGGGCTATTGGAGCTGCAGCTCCAGGCCCCTACCTTTTATATAGGCCCCGGGTTGGCCATATTCACTGTTACCGCTCTTCTGTCACTTGTAAACACAGAAGTCTGGCTTCTATGCTCGCTTCCCCAGGCAGCACCCTCAGAACCTCCCCACACAGCGCGAAGGCCGGACAAGGAGGGACAGTTGCCGATGCATGGATGTGTTTATGGGCTTCAGAGACAGCATCCCATGTTGAATTAGGCATGCATGGCTGCACCCTTCCTCCTCTGGGTGCATGGCAAGGCACGGCCCTTAAGGCCCTTCAAAATCCTCAGCACCAAGCCCATGATGCTCTTAATCCGGCCCTGCTTGTCCCCATAACAAGCCACTTGCTACGGGACAATTATATCAATCCCAAGCCTGGCACTACTCAGCCGCACCCCTTGCTCTCTCCTCACAGGCTGTGATAGACAGCAGCAGGATCTAATGGCTCCCAATGTTGCCTCCATGTCTAATAAGGAGATCCACTGCACTCAGGCACAGCTCTGGATCAAGATTGGGCTCAGGTAAGTATGGGGGGGGGGGCTGGGGTAAGAAATAAACACAAAAGTTTTTCTACCAAATGCAGAAAAAGCATTATTGTAAGAAATCCTTTCAGCCTTTACAACCACTTTAAAAATGAATACATTAATTTAGAAGTAGATAAACAGGTTGGACTGGGTGGACTAGTGTCTCTATTCACCCTTACCAACTATATTATCGATGTTCTCTTTATATATATAAATTTGCTCTACTTGCCCTTGGATAATTTGTCTGTGTTTGATATATTGTGTGTAATTAATAATAAAAACTTTTTATACATTTTATACATGCATATGTGATGCAGTTTAATATTTCATGGAAGTCACCGTCAGAAAAGCCCATTCTTTTAGCTCTGTTCTGTGGCTTATAATATATATGGGGCTGGTTTCTCCCTGGTTGTTTGTCTTTCTCTTTATACCATAATGATATTTTGTCTAGTCTTCTGATGCCGTCCTAACTCTTACCCACTCCAAAACTTTAAATAAATGTTTAAGGATATGCTTTAATAGTGAAGATATGAGAGTGAATGTACAATATTGGGCAACACAATGGCTAAGCAGTTAGCACTTCTGCCTGCCAGCACTACGGTAGGGTTGCTGGTTTGAATTCAAACCATGACACTACCTGCCTGGAGTTTGCATGTTCTCCCTGTGCCTGTGTGGATTTCCTTTGGGTACTCCAGTTTCCTTCCACACTCCAAAGTTGCTGGTAGGTTAATTGGATCCTGTCTAAATTTGGTCTAGTATGTGTTAGAATGTGAGTTAGGAACCTTAGATTGTAAGCTCCTTGAGGGCAGGGACTGATGTGAATGTACTGTATATGTGTAAATTGATAGTGCTAAGAACCTATAATAAATAAATTCACAACATACAAAAAAACCCTGAAAGCACTATTCAGCAGAGATAAAAGTATCTTGGATCATACTTGGTACCATGACATAAATATTGCAAAGGGAACTAAGTGTAAGACTAGAGTCATGCACCCTGGGTACCTGGACCTATCACACGTGAGTGGGTGATCACACAGCTCAAGATCATATAATGAGATGTTCCAGTTCCACCTTGAAAACCAATGAAAATATGTCAAATCTAGTTGCAAGGTTTGTATAAACCAAAAAGAGGCAAACTTAGTGACTATTTTGGTGGGAATGTTCCTGGATAGCCTTAACTATTCATAGTTTAAGCACATTGTTGCCTAGATATGCTATTTAAATCATTCCCATTTCTTCTCCACAGTACTTTTCAGATGATTCAGATAGAAAGAGGTCTTCCAAAATGTTTACACTCATCCTTTGTGAGAAATCTTAGTTTTTGGACTCACTCTAACCACAAATGTTTATTTTTCTCACTTTGACATTTAAAGAAATATGACAATTCATTTTTATGCCTGTATTTGTGTTTTAAGTGTAGCCAACACATTTTGTTTGGAGAAACCGCTTGGCTCTACACTTGAATAGCATCCATAATTCTTTTTCTTCCAGCATTCTGAACACTTACATTTTGTTATTGTCCCCCTCAGCCTTCTCACATCTTCTGTGCTTTAGTGTAACTGTTAAATACAACTTGTGTCAAGGTGCTGGCTGTCCTACCAACCAAAACAGATTAAACGCGTTAAAATTTATTGCCAGAGAGAGAGAGATTCTAACTGCAAGTGTGAGAATCCAGTTTTGGATAGATCTATCACTATTCCCACGCCTAATTTCCTTAGTTGGAGCAAAAAAGGAAACACAATAGTTTGCTACAGGAGCCAAGACTAAACTGAGCACCATTCACATGCAGGATTTGGTAAGAAAAGGTATTCCCTCTTCCCATTTTCTTCATCTTACTTTTTAGAAAGGTGAGATAAAATAGGAACTTTAGTGCTAGCAAAATAGTTTTTTGTCTTGGATTGGGAGGGAAAGACTTGGAACCTCTGCCAGAATATTGTTGTTGTCTCTGTCCCAGTTGTGGTGATTCCTCAACACTTTGTACCCTGGTGACAGGGGTCAGGGGAACAAATTGTTGGAAATCTCCCCAGTGGTAACAACTGAGACAGCATCAAACTCATTCTATTACTATAGCAGGTAAAGAATTAGAACTCCAGGAAATTCTTACTGTTACCTACTATTAACTGTCCCAAAGACCCCCACTACCCTAATTACTTGTCTTGGTGTCACTGAGATGAAGAGTAGGGGGGGGGGCTCCCAAATAGAGATATAAACACGAATAAAAACCTGATTAAACCTGATTTAACTATTTACCGTTATATTCAAAATGAAAAAAAAAAAGTAGAGTTGTTATGTGGAGGAGATTGGCTGCTCAGAGTATACTAGGGAACCCTGTGACATATTGACTTGCATCTACTGTGGGCTCTGTTGGCCATCTATAGGAGGCCAGTGCCTATTTCTGCCACTAAAATCCCAAGAGATTTGGATGGCTATTGTGGCACAGCTGTGATATAAATATCACATGCTGCATCACATAAGAATCTTCAGATGGAAAGACACAGAGGAGGCAGCACACAGCTTGCAGCTAGCAGAAGGACACAAGATCACCCCTCCAGGGAAGCAGGGTTGCGTCCCTGATATTCAGGAAGTGGGTTTCTTCTACCACACTGGACGTTTAGTAGACTTGGGAGTACCTTTCTAACAGGGTTTGTATTTCCTTCAAGAGGAGGATCTGTCGTGGGAGCCTTACCTGCACACTCCAATGGATTGGTAAGTAGATCCCCCTCCCTTCCATCTCTGGACGTGGTGTAGGGCGTGGGTAATCCCTGGGGTAGTCTGTCCTGTGGACTACCCACCCCCCACCCCCCCAAGCCCCCTGACCCCCTCTCTTGGCAGCTTACTAGGTTCGGTGCATAATTTTCCTTGCCACCAGGGCTGGGGGGGTGCAGGTTCGGGTCGGTCGGTCACACATATTTCCTATGGGAGTTACTGGGTCCGAGGACCTTGGGTGGTTCCGTATCCTCAAGTAGTCTGTGTTGACGCCATCCTACTGTAGCAAGGTTTCCAGGCCTATGGTCTGATGTGGGTCTGCCATTAGTACCAGTGATCTCTCCTGCCCATGTGAGCTATGACCCTGGGTGTGACAACTGAAGCAGCGACAACTCCGGCATCTTTGTTTGTGGGTTTTTATTGGAATTAGGGGATGGGAGAAGGGAATGAGTGGGATACTCCTTGAGGCTTAACTAATTACAATTGGGACTTTACTTCTGATATGCCCGTTGGCGCTTCCTTGATGCCAGCTGGCGCCAGCCAACGCTCACTGACACTGAGAACACTCTGCAGAACAGAAGAAGTGCTGAATCCTCGGCTTATAGTCCAGAAGATCCAAGACTGAGAACTGTAGAACTCCTGACACTGTTGCACTGTGAAAGTCACTGAATACTTTCCCCCGCCTGGCACAGCTTGAGGTAGTATGTAGTAGAACTCTGTATAGCTGTCACTGTAACTGGCACGCTCTGTGCACTTCAGGGCCCAAACTGCAGGTGCCCCTCTTTAACCTTGAACTCTTCAGGGTCCACTGACTATGTACCCCCTCTGTAGCTTCAGGGTCCTCAACCTAGGTACCCCCTTTACAGCTAGCTGACACTGGATCCCAGAACCTCTTCCGGAGCGGTCCCCTCTAACTTCAGGCAGACCCCCAGGGGCAATACTCAGTACTCACGACCTATGTAGGCTTTCCTGGGACTGGACCCCTCTCTCTCTCTCTGCAGGCTCTCGGCACACCGGATCCCCTCAGCTCAACTCAGCACTCTCTGGACACTCAGACGACACCCTGAGGCATCCACCTTCCTCAGACAGGAGGAGAGACAGCTGCACTCTCCTTCCTGTAAGTCTGCTCCCACCAAAGACACCATGCCACGCACTTCCCCCCAAACTTGTACCCACTCCCAGAATCCTTTGCAGCATAATCTGCCTTCTGGGGTAGTTACAAGCTGGGATGTGTCCCCTGATTGGGCTTCCCACACTGCCCTATGAGAATCCTCTCACAGGAGCCAGTGGGGATACTTCTCCCCTCAGCAGGCACATCTGGAAGCCCTGACACCCTAGCTAAATAAATCACAGCCCTGCTGTTAGGCAGACAAGGCCCACTATAGTTTTACCTAACACCTACCTGTAGGGTGCTACACTACTTTTTTAGCAACATGTATCTCTGTGAGGTGTCCCAGGAAGTTTGCCAGCATGACAGAGGGCAAGGCTCAACTGGGTTGAAGGCAGAGGTTGCTACTGTATGGGCTGGACTGGTCAAAAATACCTTCTAGTAATGAAGTTAGACAGCTATTGCCTAGGGGAGTAAGGTTGTTGAGGCTTGGTTGGGAAACTGGTGGTGGCAAAGAGAAGGAGGGTCAGCCATCCTGGCAATGGTCCCGATGAGTCCCCCGTCTGGGCCATGTGCCTTGTACCCCTTGACCCTGTGGATTTTGGGCTGGGTATTTGTCATGTCCCAACGGACCTGGCCTTCAATCATGAAATCTGGGGACCTGTGTAACTCGGTTAAAAACAATATAAGTGTGAGTATCTGTCAGGGTGCCAGGACACCAGACAACAGGAAGATGCAAGTAAAATAAAGCGATTTATTTATGCAACAATAGTAATCGCACAGCAAGAGAGAGGAGCAAAATCAAGAACAGCCTGGGTCAAGACCAGAAGCGGGTAGTCATCCAAGCCAGGATCCAGTCCAGGAACAGGTAGTCATCCAAGCCGAGAAAGAATCCAGAAGTGGGTAGTCTGCCGAAGCTGGGTCATCTGCCGATGCTGAATCCAGAGCCAGGAAGGTCGTCAGTCAAGCCCAGTCATGCATGGAGAAACCACAGAGACCAGAGGACTGCTAGCAGGGTTGCACCTAGGAGCACAAACTGAAGGGCAAGGTCTGAAAGCCATCAGGTGATATATATAGTCAGGTGTGCAACAGCATCACTGAGCGAGGCCCAGTCAGCAGACAAGTGATGATGCAAACAAAGTTTATAAGAGACAGCAGTCTGCCCATGTCCAAGATGGCTCCCAACAGAAAGGCATGGTAAGACCTTGACAGTTTCCGGACATGCACATAGGCCAAAGAGAGTGAGCCCAAGTAATGGAAGAGGTTTTTGACCTTCAATGCAGTACACTTCCTTATAGGCCCTGATGTGGCTTAACAATCAGCCGCCTGGAGGGGGGCACTTTCAGCAAACATTTGGCTGGCTTTGACTTTTAACAACAATCCCAGAAAGAAAATTAAAGTATTCAATGGGCTACTAATTATATTTAGATAATTCAACAACTGTGCTAAAGCAGAAAACTGTTTTGTGTAATTCCCTGCTGAACAATAACATAAAAGCTCCATAGAAGGTACGTAGGAGGGTCTATGGTAACACCCTCTCTCTCTCTCTTTCTGTTTTCTGCATTACTATTCACAATCAAGCTTTTAAGGGAGGTTTAAATATGTCTGGTGGCTATAAGAAACCTGTAAGTAGCAGCATTATTTAAAAAATGAATTAATTAGTAGATAGGCTACACTATATATGTATAAATATATGCATCCCAAAGACTGATTTTCAAATTTGACTAGTGTGTTTCTTTAAAGGCAATATGCAAGCAGATATAAAAGACATAGATCAATGCAGCTATGTATTTAATATTACATCCTTATAAGTATTTTTTATGCAAGCAGTATATGTATCTGAATTAGGCTTGGTCTTAGCCTCTTGTAGTTCCTGTACAACACAGCTTAGATGGAAAGGAAGAAGTAGCACAATAAGCCAATCAGTTGTGCTGTAGTGCAAGGACAATAGCAAAGAGCAGAGTTACAGAGGGATAAGCTGCTTCAGAAATATGAAATGTTGGGGTAACATGCACTTTACATTTTTTTTTGCTGCATGTGTTCCAGTTGGGGTGATTCATCCCTCTATTTGTACTGGCGATCATGCGCTCTTAGACAGTAGGTCAGGGAAAATTCAAAATGTTTGTGATGTCAGCAGAAAAATGAGGGTAAATCTCACCTATTCTGGTGACAGCTGTCTAAAAGGGGATTTCCCCTTCCTTCCAGAGCTATTCTCTAAACTCCTGTTACGCCTCTGGGGTAGAATGTTGTGGGAAATGTCCTTAATGGTGCACATACAGCAAACAATAACCTAACCGGGGTTTAAACAATTTACTACTCTATCCAAATATAGAAAAAAAGATGTATTACTGGAAAACACATGCTATCACATACAGAAAAAAAAAAAAGCCAATTCCCAGCTGGTGCTACACCTTTTTCCTATTTCTAAAACACATATCCTAGCCCCTCAAAATTGAGTATCAGTCATAAATAGGGTGAAAAATGGGGTTATACAGAATAAACCTAATAAATAAATCCAATGTCACTACTATATTTGTTTTCTTTACATTATGTAAGATTTCATATACACGTGCATCCAAATAAATTTGAATACCATCAAAAAGTTATTTTAGTAATTCAGTTAAAAAAGTGAAACCCATATATTATATAGATTCATTACACACAGAGGGATATATTTTAAGCATTCCTTTTTTTTTTAATTTTGATGATTATGGCTTACAGCTAATGAAAACCCAGAATTCAGTATCTCTCATAATTAGAATATTACATAAGACCAATAAAAAAAAAAAAAAAAAGATTTTTAATACAGAAATGTTGGTTTCTGAAAAGTATGTCCGTGTACAATATAGTAAGCACTCAATACTTGGTTAGGGCTCCTTTTGCATGAATTACTGCATCAATCCAGCATGGCATGGAGGCGATCATCCTGTGGCACTGTTGAGATGTTATGGAAGCCCAGGTTGCTTTGATAGCGGCCTTCAGCTTGTCTGCATTGTTGGGTCTGGTGTCTCTTATCTTCCTCTTGACAATACCCCACAGATTCTCAATTGGATTTAGGTCAGGCGAGTTTTGCTAGCTCAGTGATACCATGATCATTAAACCAGGTATTGGTACTTTTGGCAGTGTGGGCAGGTGTCAAGTCCTGCTGGAAAATGAAATCAGCATCTCCATAAAGCTGGTCAGCAGAGGAAAGCATTAAGTGCTCTAGAATTTCCTGGTAGAGGGTTGCGCTGACTTTGGACTTAAAAAAAAACACAATGGACCCACACCAGCAGATGACATGGCTCCCCAAATCATCACTGACTGTGGAAACTTCACACTGGACCTCATGCAACTTGGATTCTGTGCTTCTCCACTCTTCCTCCAGACTCTGGGACTTTGATTTCCAAACGAAATACAGAGTCCAGTCCTTTTTCTCATTAAATGACGGTATTGCTGTGCTAACAAATGAAATACAAAACGTTATAAAGAGAAAAGATGGAAAGCAGCCACACAGAATCTGGAATAATAACAGATCAAAAATAGAAAATAGAAATATAACAAACAATGTGGCGCTACTCCTAAAAACATCCAGAAGTGACTGGACCAAAAAGTCTGTATAATGTCCTAAGCCGCCAGGAAAGGTACAAAGCTGTAAATCCAGGAAACCACCACCAGACACCCTGTTCACACCGCCTCTTACCAGATGGGGATGATCCCCATAACAGAGATCCAATGCGCCCAAATCATATAGAAGCCCAAGGCGATCCTCCTCCCGATGCACCAGGATTCACAAATTCAACCATGGATTGGTGTGAGACAAAGAATAGGACACTATCATAGCGCAGACCGGCACACTTTTATTCATAGCAAACACAGATTAAGAACATTTACAGATTGTAGATAAAATCGAGCATCTCAGCAAGTTCCTAGTGCTCCTCTCCGTATGTCCCGCTATGCTTCACAAGCCACCCAAAAGATGGCCGCCGCGTCTCCTCCTTATAGGCGTGCGTGACCGTGAGCACCACCCGACGTACGTTTCGTCATTAAGAGACGTCGTCCAGGGGCCAGATAAGATTCTTCTAACGTTGTCTTTGGTCCTGAGAGTGGTATGACACAAGGAATGCAACAGTTGTAGCCCATGTCCTTGATATGCCTGTGTGTGGTGGCTCTTGAAGCACTGACACCAGCTATAGTCCACTCCTTGTAATTCTCTCCCAAATTCTTGAATAGCCTTTGCTTCTAAACATGTGCATGATGAAAAAATTTGTTTTGTTTAGTTTCGATTCGGTAATCTAGTTGTTTATTTTTGGTAAATATGGTTGTTTTGTTCACGGTTACTCTGGATTTCTAGTTGTAATTCATAGTTGTATATTCATGATAAATCATTCCAATTTGGAAGATTCTAAAAAAAGTACTTATAAATTGTATACCAAATTCTTATAGTATTGATTTTACATTTGCAATTTACAAAAAGTTACAATTTTGCTTTTCCATGTTATTGTGTCAAAAACCTACTTCAAACAAAAGAGTTTCTATTAGATGCCTCTAGCACTTGTTGTCCCAAATTAATTTATGATGTTCCTTTCAGTCAGTTCTTATGTCTTAAAAAGAAACATACTAAGTTGGAAGACTATGTGAAACAAGTGAAATTCCTCAGAAAAAAAATATTTTGGAAAAGAGGTTTAAAAATGAGGTTATCTTGGAATCTCTCAATAAATACTGAGAAGGGAATTCTGGTGACCATTAACAAGTAACAGATTATTCTGGCGCCTGGCATGAAGAATAATAGTAGGACTTATTGTAATGCCAATACAATAAATATAAATTAGAGGACAAGCTTCAAAACTGAATAATATTACAATCCAGTGATCAAATATGAAAATCATTAAAGAGAACTCTATTGCACATTTGGGGGGAAACCAGCAGAATCACTTTGTTTCTCTTCTCCTCAGTAACATATGCCTAGCTTCCCTTTATTCTCCTACTGTTCCATTCAGCCGCTGGGGAAATAGAAAAACAGTCCTGTGTAAGCTTAAGTAAGATTTCAGTTTGGGGCTACCCGGGGGTGACTGTCTCGCTTCACCATATGAAAGCCTATGCTCCTAAACACCAAGTGGTAACAGATATTTCCATTGCTTCCAGCGGTGGGAGAGGGAAGAAAAGATGAGTATATGGTAATTGTTTTTTTATATGCCCTTATTTTTTTATATTTCTATAATTTATTTCCTGAGCCTTATTTTAATTATGTCTGTAAAAAATGTAAAAGAAAAATCATAAAGTGTTGGCAAACTGTACATGTACAACAGAAACCGGCTTGGCTATTTTAATTATTAGCGATCTTAAAGCTGTAATAATAGAGCAGATGAGCTCACCAGAAATTATTTTAAACAGAATAACCTCACTCATACTACATTTATAAGTTAAATATGTTTTATAATTAACTGTGGAAATGTTATTTTGTTTTTTACCTATGCAGTTTGAGTATTTCCCATGTTATTTGAAGTGGGTTATTTGCAGTCATGACACCTTCAATTCCAGCTTGAAATAATTAAACCATTGACCAAAATACATGATTTCAGTGGCATATATTTTGAATAGATGTGTAATGGAAAGTTGCAGGCAACATAATTTTTAATTTCCAAAAAAGAGTGAAAGGCTCTCATAAATCAATGCACACTGTTTGTGCCTCTAGAGGGATGACTCATAGCCATGTATTTTAGTACAGCCAGCTAAAGTAGGTTCTCAGGGCTGTCTGGGCTGAGCAAGGCAGGAGACGATGGCTATAACTAATATTGGTATTATTATGTCTGATTTAATGGCTAGAACTAGAAATCAATTAATTGTATTAGCGCTTAATCAATATTTAGCCATACGTCATCTAAATTAACAGGTGAAGGACAGAGACCTACAGTAACTGTATTTCTTCATTCACCTAATGGAAGTTTCTGATGACACCTATTTCATCATTGGAAAACGGCTTTACCAAGCCAGTGACTTCTAGTCACCTACCATGGACAGCCATCACTCTCCTGTGCTTTAGATATGTAAATACAAACTGCACTTTACCTCTAGCATCACCAGCAACTGATATAATGTCTATTCTCTTACTTCTTGTAGATCTGTAGGTCTTTAAGATTCTATGTTGAGAATATTCTGATCTGTAACACTGGTTATTACTCACTACTTAGATTGTCCTAAGGTATCCAATCTAGTAGTAGTATCGATTGTCTTCTACTAACCAGCACCTTAGATATTAAATTCAAAATATACCTTTCTGGCAATCATCTATTTCTACAGGATGATGGTGCGTATCCCTACACACCAAAGGTCAACGGTATAAAATTTAACCTGTATTGAGGACTTTTTTTTAAAATGTACAATATATGGAAGTGTGTGTGCTTATTCATTTTAAGGGAGGGTCTAGGCTTTGTAAGACACAAAAAGAAACAATTGGCGATCAGTAATGGTCAGAAAAAAGGAAAAAGAAAATCCTCCCTACTTCACAGCCAGGGTAAGAGGTAAGTAGTGTCCACCTTATCCATCAGTGCCAACTTTTATACACCTTATTATTACAGTGGCACAAGACAGGACCTCTTTAAGAAATCTACATTAGGTAATAGAAGTAGAGACTGAGATAAACTTCATTATTTGCTAAACTCGCTCCATATGTGCAACTGAGGGTTTAAAATTACCTGGCTGTAGAGAATCTATAAAATGGGTTACTTTGCTTCCTGTACCTTTTCCATCCTCATATACTTATAGCACCCTCCTAGTTAGGTAGGTGCTAGGTAAAAGCATCTATTGCTCCTGCTGCTTAACAGGGGAGCCTGATCTATTAGTTTGCCTGTCACATGTTTCCAGGTGTGATTCACTGGGTCTGAGGGAGTGTCCCCACTGTATCCAATGAGAGAGCTTGTTGGACAGTGGAGGAAACCCAGCCAGTGATGCATCAGCTTTGATGAGAGTCCCAGCGGGAGGGCATTCTTGCAATGCATCCTGGGATTGCTCATAAAAGCGGAGGGGGCATGTGACAGGGGGTCTTTGGCGGGAAACAGAGTCCCAGGGGGAGGCAGGCGGCTAGTCTCTCCTCCTACAGTGTGAGAGGAAGGTGGTTCAGGCAGTCGGCCTAGTGAACCGGGTGTGGAGCTGAGCTGCAGAGCATCCAGAGTGCTGATAGTGGAGTTGGTGGCAGGGTCTCTCAGGAAAAACCGTGTCGTGAGTACTCGGGATTTGCCACAGGGTCTGCTTAGGGGAGCGAGACCACTACTGGGAAATCAGGGGATCAAGGAGCTAGCTCACACAGGAAGTTTGACAGTAAAGGGGGTGCTGTGTAGTTGACACTAAAGAATAGGAACAAAGGGGGTGCCAGGAAGGGCCCTGAAGATTGTTCTGCAGTAAAGTACGGTTTACCTCAGGAGGTTTACTCAATTCTATTACTTATGACAAGGTGAAGCAGTGGCCTAGCCGTTACTAGTGTTATACAGTGCTACTCAACGTTACTCAGTGTTAATCAGCATTAATCAGTCGCCCAGGCTAATTGGGCATAATTATACAAGTTGGAGTATCCCACTCATTCCCTTCTCCCATCCAAGTTCTCAATAAAAACACAAAAACCAAAGCTACTGGACTGTTTCCGGACTGAGCTGAAAACACTTGGGAAAATGTTGAACTGTCATGCTGTTGCTAATGGTAAACCAGGGGAACCCATAACCAGCAGCTCCCAAGGGAGTAGTGCTACATACTGACCATTAGTAGTAAGATACTGCCATCGATCTCAAGGTAGCCAAAGCAAAACTATATGAAACACTAAAATAAAGTTTCAAAAAGTGTTCCGAAAAAAGAAATACGCTACATGTTTCGCTCAAACATAAGCTTCGTCAGGGATCTCTAAATAAACTGAAGAACACCAAACATAAAAGCAAAAAAAAGAAACAAAATGGGGGGTCCAAATTTTCCCCACATGGCACAAAGTAAGAAATGCCAGTCCTGGCCCTCACCCTGCATAGTGGCCCATCTCTTGTCATTTTTTCTCTTCTAGAATTACATCCATCTGCAGCTAGCCCAAATCCTAGCCTGTATACAGACTATGTCTTTGCTTGACAAATAAGTATTTTGTCGGGTTTCCAACCTACTTATTAACTAAGGCCGCAACTTTAGCACTGTCCAGTTCAAACTCTTTTTGTGAAAGCGTATACTGGGCACCTCTGTAGAACCCGTATCTACCAGCGATTACAAAGGGGATCCATAGTTGCAACAAGACACTACACATGCACATAAAACCTTGCATGAAGGATGCTAGTACACAGAATTAACACCATCAGCAAACTGTGGTGCCATTACTTTGTTAATTTTACAAAGATGCCACCACTGGACTCCCAACAAATAACTTGGTGGATTGGGTCACTTTCAGTCTTAGTTCTTTGAGCTTGAAAAATTTGAATCTTTTTTTTGCCATTAACTGGCAGAGTCTGTGCATCCTAAGAGTAATTTATTGGCCTTGTAGCTAGGTACCTGTTTATTCTCCATGCTCAGATGCCGGTGCAAACCTTAATTCCCACAACTTTCTGATTTCTTAGACACATTCAAGGAAGATGTTTCTCTGCTTCCTTACCTCAGGAGCTCAAATAGCTTTTCCTATTACCAGCTACTCCGCGGACCGAATCCGGCCCTCCAGGCCATTTCATGCGGCCCTTGCACCTCTCCTGCAGCAGCTGCATCTCCTTCACTTCTGCCCCCACCTTGTCTCAGCAGATGGCAGCAGAGAGGACAGAACTCCTCTGCCAGATCCTGTGCTGCCCCCAGCAGCTGCAGAGAGGACCACTCCCCCCCAACTCGGCAGCTGGCAGTAGAGAGGAGGTCACAACTCCTCCTACAGATCCTGCACCTCTCTGTGCAGCCACTTCTCTCTGCCTCCACTGGTCTCAGCATTCAGCAGACTCCGGCAGCTGACTCCAGCCCTCCTCCAGACCCTGCAGTTTCTGCTTCCCAGCTCTGCCTCCAGCTTCTTCCCAGTAGGAGAACATGGTAAATGGGATGCATTGTAATATAAGGGAGGGTGGGGGCTCTTGACTTCTGATAGTGGTGGACTACAGATAGAACTGGCCCTCCGAGGGAGACCATAATGGGGATGCGGCCCGCGATTAAATTGAGTTAGACACCCCTGATTTAGACCAAATAAGTTCTGTTTGTGTAAATTTACTGATCGTTTGAAGGAAGTGTAACCACATTCATTTGTTCTTGGGGTACATACCTTTGAGACTTTATGGGTAAAACTAAACATTTATGAACCTAAGGGTGGCCATACCTGGCTCAATTTTTTTGATCACCCAGGGGCTGAAATAAAAAATCTAAACAGATTCCTCCATCCACACAAGTGAGGTGGATTAAGGAATCCTCCCTCTAGTGTTATTGTATTCTGACAGCAGAGACATCTCCACTGTCAGAATACACTGATCAATGTTGCAGTTGATTCATCTATGGCCAGCTTAATAGATGCCCTTAATAAGGTTGTGGACCAGTTTTTTTTTAACGTCAAATTTTAATTTAGTTTTAGTCATAGACTTTTGACTAAAATGCCATTTTAGTTTTAGTTGTATTTTAGTCATCCGAATTGTTTTTGTTTTAGTCACATTTTAGTCAACTAAAGTCTCCAGTACATTTTAGTTGACTAAAATCTCCAGTATATTTTAGTCCACTAAAATCTCCCAATAGATTTTAGTCGACTAAAATCTCCTGTACCCACCTGAACTTAAACTTTCCTTGGAATACCGCCTGACTGTTAAAAGCCCCAGCCCCCTGACTCTATTGGCACGCTGTATTAAGTGTTCTGAAAGATGTAGGCTCTCCCTGTCTGCCTGCTGCCTGGGAGTTTTGGGAACGATGCCCTGCAAACCACAGAAGAGGACCTCCTCCATCTGATTTGTGTCTGTCTGGATGTGACATGGTAAGTGTTTCCCCTCCCAGCAAGGTAGCAGTGCTTAGAACTGTGTAAAATAACAGCCTCCCAAGGCCACCTAGTTCTCTGCCCTGTGCACTCCCTCACTCCCATTTACTTCCCCATCCCCACTTGAAGGTCACCTTCCATCCCCAAAGTATAATGCACCTTGACCTGTGCACTCTCTCACTCCCATTTACTTCCCCGCCCCCACTTTCAGGTCCACCTCCCCATCCCCAAAGTATAATTCACCCCACCCAGTGCACTCCCTCACTCCCATTTACTTCCCCATCCCCACTTGCAGCCTGGCATTACAACCAATAGAGTTTACAGTTGTTTGGTTTTTCCAACTCAGGAGACAGTAGACAGTTTTAAAGGGAAATTAAAATAGTTTTGCTCAATTGCAGATTCATTTTCTTTTAATTTGCAAGCTGTGTGTACATGTTACTTTTTAGGAGCCAAAGAACATTTACCTTCATTGACAGCAATAGGAAAGGTTTAGAAAGTTAGCCACTTACATAAGTAATTTTTTAAGTACTTTCACTACGTGGCACCTGGGATTTGGCCAGCCCTGCTTTAAACCCTGCTTTGAGTAAAATAAATACTGTGGCTAACCTCCTTCAAAACATGACAGTTGCCTGGGTATTTTGCTTACTTCACTACTTCTAAAGTCACTGACCTGAAACAAGTATGCAAATCATAAAATTCAGAAGAAAGTGTAAAAAAAAACAAAAACACTTTGGGGAAAAAATATGTTTACCTTCCACCTGGCTTCTGCATTGGAGAGGGTGATGTGACAAGCCTTCTGGAGAGATCCTAGGGATGCCCGGAAGAAGGAAAGTATATTTATGAACTTTTCCCCTTTGGTTGGCTGGGGCTGATGATAATCAGGACGTAGCCTTTTACTGCAAGTTATGCTACCAAATAGGGATGGGCTGTATGTTCGAGTCGAACGTTGAACACACAAACAAATGGGGCGCTTAGTGGGAAGTTTGCCAACTGCTGAGCACCCCATAATGCCCTGCGCTCTTGCAGTGCATTGATTGCTGATGATTGGCCAAAGCATGCACCTGTATGCTTTGGCAAATCACAGCACAGTGTACTGTGAGAGCCATGATTGGCCAAAGGCAGAGTGCCTTTGGCCAATCATGGCTCAGGGGCTAAGTCCATGCCCCACACTATATAAGGCTACTGCTTACACAGAAGCCGTGTATAGTGTGTGACAATGGAGACTAAGTAGGTAGTTAATGGATACAGTAGTGTGTTCAGCCAGTTTAATGCAATCAGTGTACTGTACAGACATACCCACTTTTAAAATCTATGGATATGTTGTAGTTCTGGGTCCCTTCTCGGTGCTCCCCAAGTTTGGTGTCCCTGTCACTGATGGTTCGGGAGCAGTGCCATGTCAAACCGACCAAGATTGCCCATAAATGCCAATGAGCACTGAAAGCTAAAAATTGGTCTGAGCAGAAAGGGGGGCGAAAGTGCCCTGTACTTAGATAGTTAAGGGGAACCCTATGACAGAATTGAAAAAAAAAAAAAAAGGTGTGGGGTCTACCCCAAAATCCATATCAGGCCCTTTGGGTCTGGTATAGATTTAAAGGGAACTTAACAAAAAAAAAAAAAACACGTGGGCCCCCCCCCTCCAAATTCCATACCAGACCCTTATCCTATCACGCAGCCTGGCAGGCCAGGAAAGGGGGGGGACAAGGGAGTGCTCCCCCCTCCTGAACCATACCAGGCTGCTTGCCCTCAACATTGGGAGGGTGCTTTGGGGTGCCCCCCAAAGCACCTTGTCCCCATGTTGATGGGGAGAAGGGCCTCTTCCCGACAACCCTGGGCTGTGGTTGTGGGGGTCTGCGGGTAGGGGTCTTATCAGAACCTGGAAGCCCCCTTTAACAAGGGGGCCCCCAGATCCCTGCCCCCTCCCCCCATGTGCATTGGTATCGGGTAAAACAGTTTTTGATAAGTCCATTAAAAAAATAAAAAAATAGTGTCCATCAATGTAAATCCATAATCAATTATGATGCCCGCCGGACCCGAAAAATAGAAAAAATAAAAATTGCTTCTGCTTCTTGGGAGACGTCCTGCAAAATGCCTTCTCTCCGCTTTCACAACTCTTATATAGACAAGGGGCAGGGCCACCTGACTACATAACCTGGTGGCACAGCCCCTTCTGACGTCACATGACGTCACGTGACATCAGTGTTCACCAGGTGATGTAGCCGGGTGGCCCCGTCCCTTGCCTATATAAGTGCTGTCAAAGCAGAGAGAAGGCATTTGGCAGGAGGCCTCCCAAGAGGTGGAAGCGTTTTTTATTTTTTCTATTTTTCGGCTCTGGCAGGCATCATGATTGATGATGGATTTACATCGAGGGACACTATTTTTTTAATTTTTATTTTTTAATAAATGACTTGTCAAAAACAGTTTCCTGTGTTTCTTACTTTTTGACACTTTTTTTGGTGAATGGGTAGAGGTACGATGTACCGGATACTCATTCACATAGGGGAGGGCCGGGATCTGGGGGCCCCGTTGTTAAAGGAAGAAAAGGAAAAAGCCCCACAGGGATTTTTTAGGCATAGGCCATCCAGATAAAAATGAGCAGAGAAGTAGAGGCTGTATAAAATCAACAATTTTTATTCAGGAAAATTTCTTCCAACATGAATAAAAGGTGAATATAATCACCAATAGTGGTATAAAAACATAGAAATATTACAAGTAGAATATAGAACATCTAATTGATCAGATATGCTCAAAGTCTGGAACCTAGGGTTGGTCTTTTACAGTTACATAGTTACATAGTTACATAGTAGGTGAGGTTGAATAAAGACAATAGTCCATCCAGTTCAACCTGTGTAGGTGTGTGTGGCTGTAATCATCTCGCATACCCCTGAATGTTCTGATCCTTGAGATGTACGTCTAGAAGTCTTTTGAAAGCCACCATATTACCTGCAGAAACCACCTCTTGTGGTAGAGAATTCCACAATCTTGTAGCCCTAACAGTAAAGAACCCCCCACGTTGCCGGAGGTTAAAACGCTTCTCCTCTAATCGCATTGTATGCCCCCGAGTCCTCATGCAATCCCTGCGACTGAACAGCTTTTCTTCTAAGCCTAGATCCCCATTGAGATATTTAAAAATTGCTATCATGTCCCCCCTCAGGAGGGCCAAACCAGTTCATTATGTACAGACATCCCAACATGTTTCAAAATTTACAGTGATTTCCTCTTCAGGGGAAAGAAAACAGAGCACAATCTCTCTTCTATAAATATAATGTATACATATTAGTATAGTACACAAAGTAAAATACATAGATATTAGGCATCCATCTATACATAGGAAAACATAGAGTCAGTCTGCCAAGAAATGCCCAAGCTTTCAAAATGCGCCACTTGGCTGATAAGAATCAAAAAGGACAGATCCTGCACATGCTGATATACAACAAGTACAAAGAGGAGTACTTCACCAGCCCATGGCGCTGTCCATGTGTTCACCTCCTTTGTTTGTATGTTTTTTAGCTGAAATGTCCTGGTTGCTGCTGCTCCTCTCTCACTCCACTGGGGGGGGGGGGGGGGGGGCGGATCAAAACAATTCAAATCTGTAAAGAAAAGCGCACGCAACCTCGGGCAATAACGCTTTAATAAAGGACAACAACACAGTACATTGGAATTGCACTCACACTTTTCCTTTAAGACAATCGCTTTACAGCATTCCAACAGGAGCTACTCGCTCCTCCCGTCCCTCCAGATGGTGACTCTGCGGTCTCCTCATTCGCAGCTGCCGCCGCTGTATCCCCGCTCTCCTTCACTTCCTGTGTTGCCTGGTCACCGGATGCCGGTTCTAGTGCGCCTGCGCACTATACCAATGTAATCTACGGCGCCTCAGGAGAGCCTCAGCCAAAGCCGGAGCCACAAGTTGTACGGAGCTGCGAGGTGGGAGATTCAAGACACGGGTGCACTGCCTCTGCTGTTACTACGGACAACGCGTTTCGGAGGCGGAGCCTCCTTCCTCAGGTCCCACCTTGCTTCCTGCTAACGCCCCTCCCTATATACCCGGGATACCATCGGCCCTAATTATTTAATTGTGTATTCTTAAAGGGCCAGTAACCAATAATCCTTATCCACCTTGGCTGGGACGGGAGAAGCAAGGGGCTATCCACTTTTAAAAAACATATATTAAAAAACATATATTAAAAATACAGTTTAAGATACAATTTAAAATACAATTTAAAACAATACAATACCAGCGCAGATATTAACCAGAGCTATTATAGATACATGTTTGGATATCACATTCCCTACATAGCAATGGTTGTCTCCTGCTAAAAATACATGAACGTATCCTAAAAGTATATATGTATATAAGACTCTAAGCTACATCAGCATTTCCTAATACCAATAGTCGACAGATCATATTAATTCCACATTATCTCTCATCCATCTACCAGAATAATTTCATAAGTCAGGATAATACACATAATAAATATATAAAAATACTAGTCTCATTAAAATTCAGTAAGATAAGATTCAATTCCATATGGCACATATGCAAATATCAATTAGTATATGAGGATACTACTCCATATAGGCCAACCAAATATACTACACAGCAGTTGTTTATATTTCTCATATATATATATATATACACACATGAGAAATACATATACATATACCTACACATACCCATTGGTGGTGACACCCTGAGTATCCCCAAATATATATCTATACATATACACCTACTCTCATACCCAGCTGCTCAGATATTGTTGTGTGGACACGAATGTGCGTATGCCTCCGTGCACACTTCACAGACACATGGCCGGGCAGGGACTATGTTCCCTACCCTTAGTAACCATGTGTATGTGCATGTGCTAGAACCCACTCTACCATGCCCACACCCCCGTGCTGATATGTCAAATGATCGTGTTGACTTCCAGCTCCTCATTGAGCCCACCCGGCGACATGGACCCAAGCGTAAAGATCCAGAATGTTTCTTGCCTGCACAGGATTGAAAACCTTTCACCTTCTGGGAGAGTCATAGATATGGCTTCAATCCCAAATAGTTCCAGGCCTGCAGTATCCCCACCATGCGCTTTACAGAAGTGTCTTGGCACGCTGTGCTTGTCTTTTTTCTGCTCAATAAACCGGCGATGTTCGCCAAACCTGGTGCGCATTGCTCTAACTGTCCTGCCAACATAAATTAAGCCACATGGGCACTTCAAGCCATAGACCACAAACTGTGTACCACAGCTAATGAATTGTTTGATATTATAGGAGCGCCCTGCAACTGATGTAAAGCTACTTTTGCCATGTTGCATAAATGCACAAGCCTTACATCTGCTCTGCTTGCATTTGTAGGAGCCTACCATATTAAAGAGAACTGGGATAGTGGATGCTCTATTATGGCATTTCATACTTTTTATTTTGCTTGGAGCAACCAGACTCTTTACATTGCTAGCCCGCCTAAACACCACTTTGGGTTTTTTAGGGAGCACTCTACCTAAGGCTGCATCCTGCTGCAGAATAGGCCAATGTTTCTGCAAAGCTCTCTTAATGGCCCAATGTTGGTTATTGAATTTTGTAATAAACATAACCTCTCGGGGAGCACCGTTCTCCACAGCTGCCTTGCTACTACAGCCTTCTATATAGCGATCTCTGGTTTTTTGTATATGCTGCACAGCATACCCTTTCTCCATAAATTTTTTCTCTAAAATTTTAGCTTGCAACAGATATTGCTCAGTATCTGTGCAATTTCTACGCAGCCTACATAATTGACTGTAGGGTATGTTTTCTTTCCATTTGGGCAAATGGCAGCTCTTCCAATGTAAATAAGAGTTACCTGCTGTTTCCTTAAAGTGCGTTTTGGAGGTGATAGCCCCTTCTTCATTCCAGGTCAATTCTAGATCCAAAAATACAAGGGACTTCGCATCTAGTACATGCGTAAACCTAATGCCATACGGATTGGTGTTACAGTAGTTCACAAATTCTACTGCCCTGTCAGCTGTACCATCCCATATTACTATTACATCATCGATGTAACGCCCATAGTACACCAAGTGCTGTGCAAACGGGTTCTGCATCCAGATATGGAATTTTTCCCAAAACCCCATGAATAAGTTTGCATAGCATGGTGCAAAATGTGCGCCCATCGCAGTGCATGAAATCTGTCTATAGTGTTTTCCCTGGAACTCGAAATAGTTCCTTTCCAGTGAAAACTGCGTGCAAGCACTGATAAATCCAGACTGGTTTGGATTGAGGTACTCCGCACCCGACAGGAAGTGTTCTACGGCCTTTAGTCCACCCTCATGGGGTATCGAAGTATACAGGGAGCACACATCCAGGGATAGCCACAGATAGTTGGGTTCCCACCTATAATTCTGTAGTATCTCCAGCACCTGTGTGGAATCCCTAATGTATGCCGGGAGTGATGTAACTATCGGCTGTAGATGGAGATCCACATATTGGGAGAGTCTGCTGGTAATACTCTCCATGGCCGCTACAATTGGCCTACCAGGAGGACAAACTGGATTTTTGTGTATCTTTGGGGTATGATAGAAGTACGGGGTTTTAAAATAATTATTTAGAAATAAACAGTTTCTCAGATTTATTGATGATTTTACTGTTAAAGGCCTTATTAATAAGCTCCTGTAGTTCTATCTTATACTGAGGGAGGGGATCCTGGCTCAGAACCTCATAGGTGTTATGGTCCGAGCAGGATGCAGCCTTAGGTAGAGTGCTCCCTAAAAAACCCAAAGTGGTGTTTAGGCGGGCTCTCAATGTAAAGAGTCTGGTTGCTCCAAGCAAAATAAAAAGTATGAAATGCCATAATAGAGCATCCACTATCCCAGTTCTCTTTAATATGGTAGGCTCCTACAAATGCAAGCAGAGCAGATGTAAGGCTTGTGCATTTATGCAACATGGCAAAAGTAGCTTTACATCAGTTGCAGGGCGCTCCTATAATATCAAACAATTCATTAGCTGTGGTACACAGTTTGTGGTCTATGGCTTGATGTGCCCATGTGGCTTAATTTATGTTGGCAGGACAGTTAGAGCAATGCGCACCAGGTTTGGCGAACATCGCTGGTTTATTGAGCAGAAAAAAGACAAGCACAGCGTGCCAAGACACTTCTGTAAAGCGCATGGTGGGGATACTGCAGGCCTGGAACTATTTGGGATTGAAGCCATATCTATGACTCTCCCAGAAGGTGAAAGGTTTTCGATCCTGTGCAGGCAAGAAACATTCTGGATCTTTACGCTTGGGTCCATGTCGCCGGGTGGGCTCAATGAGGAGCTGGAAGTCAACACGATCATTTGACATATCAGCACGGGGGTGTGGGCATGGTAGAGTGGGTTCTAGCACATGCACATACACATGGTTACTAAGGGTAGGGAACATAGTCCCTGCCCGGCCATGTGTCTGTGAAGTGTGCACGGAGGCATACGCACATTCGTGTCCACACAACAATATCTGAGCAGCTGGGTATGAGAGTAGGTGTATATGTATAGATATATATTTGGGGATACTCAGGGTGTCACCACCAATGGGTATGTGTAGGTATATGTATATGTATTTCTCATGTGTGTATATATATATATATGAGAAATATAAACAACTGCCGTGTAGTATATTTGGTTGGCCTATATGGAGTAGTATCCTCATATACTAATTGATATTTGCATATGTGCCATATGGAATTGAATCTTATCTTACTGAATTTTAATGAGACTAGTATTTTTATATATTTATTATGTGTATTATCCTGACTTATGAAATTATTCTGGTAGATGGATGAGAGATAATGTGGAATTAATATGATCTGTCGACTATTGGTATTAGGAAATGCTGATGTAGCTTAGAGTCTTATATACATATATACTTTTAGGATACGTTCATGTATTTTTAGCAGGAGACAACCATTGCTATGTAGGGAATGTGATATCCAAACATGTATCTATAATAGCTCTGGTTAATATCTGTGCTGGTATTGTATTGTTTTAAATTGTATTTTAAATTGTATCTTAAACTGTATTTTTAATATATGTTTTTTAATATATGTTTTTTAAAAGTGGATAGCCCCTTGCTTCTCCCGTCCCAGCCAAGGTGGATAAGGATTATTGGTTACTGGCCCTTTAAGAATACACAATTAAATAATTAGGGCCGATGGTATCCCGGGTATATAGGGAGGGGCGTTAGCAGGAAGCAAGGTGGGACCTGAGGAAGGAGGCTCCGCCTCCGAAACGCGTTGTCCGTAGTAACAGCAGAGGCAGTGCACCCGTGTCTTGAATCTCCCACCTCGCAGCTCCGTACAACTTGTGGCTCCGGCTTTGGCTGAGGCTCTCCTGAGGCGCAGTAGATTACGTTGGTATAGTGCGCAGGCGCACTAGAACCGGCATCCGGTGACCAGGCAACACAGGAAGTGAAGGAGAGCGGGGATACAGAGGCGGCAGCCGCGAATGAGGAGACCGCAGATTCACCATCTGGAGGGACGGGAGGAGCGAGTATCTCCTGTTGGAATGCTGTAAAGCGATTGTCTTAAAGGAAAAGTGTGAGTGCAATTCCAATGTACTGTGTTGTTGTCCTTTATTAAAGCGTTATTGCCCGAGGTTGCTTTACAGATTTGACTTGGCTGATAAGGTATGTTATATAGGACAGGAATACAAGGTATGGTCCAGATGGCGTGCCAACAAAGAGAAGAGGGAGGCTGCTCACAAAGATCACCATAAAAGAGGAGCCATCCTAGGGGAGGGAGAGAAGAAAAAAAAACACCCATATTTTGTCACCTATGGCATAGGCCAATGTGGTGCCCCCACCTCACATGATACCACAGTGTCCAGGGCAGCTGAGCATCCTGCCCACCCCTTGTCCCGGCCCTGCTATACAGGGTAATTTTTGTATGCTTTTCTTAGCTATGCTGTCAAACACCAACAGATGACAGTAATGTTGGGATAACTATTTAAACAACTGGCCTGATTCTTACACATTTTTTTAAACTAGCATTTTCAGAAGCATGGGTCAGCAATGACAGCCTCTGTGTTTCCTAAGGTCTCTCCATGTCTATGCAATCTTCAAGCCATCTACTACTGCTGAAAGTGGTTATAAATATGAAACACTGCATGGATTTGTTACTAAACAAATGAGTAAAACCTGACATGACTCAACTCATTATGTTTCTTCTTTTTTCTTTTTTGCTTTTGTTGTACAGATTTAACCTTAAATGTCCTTAATGCCTCTTGAGCAAATTATCTCATTTATTATAACTGCATACTCCTATGTGTGCATTTTTATCTTCAAAGAGGGATTTGGAGAAGAAATACATATATATATTTTCGTTACCATATATCAAATATATTAAGGAACCTACTACAAGCAGAATGTAAGTTCAACACACTTTCCAAAATCATGTCAACAAGTAAGAAGCTCTTCCCCTCCGAGTCCCGAGTCTCACTCTCCAGACTAGGTTAGTCCTTCTGGGTCTTCACAGTTCGATAAGTTAATGTCTTAGGAATGCTAGCTTAACTATCCAGGGTGGAGTATTTCTCATTCTGATCCAGCCACATTGCCAGTGACTTGGCACAAAAATTAAATAGTTTTAGGTGTGTTTCTGTCTCTGGCTGTTAGCATTAAAACGCACAACGGCTGTTTTATGAATACTGGTATTAATATATACAATATACATGTCCAACATTTAATATTTAAATGTTTGAGAGTGAGAAAAATGTAGGCTTTGTTTTGCATTATGGCAGTTTGCGTGATAATACTCTAAAAGTAAAAATTAGCATATTTAGAGAAACCTGTTTTTCCTAGCTCACATAGTTTTCTTATTTATTATTTCACACTAAAAATAATCACTTACGAATGGCAAAGTGGTTGATATTTATTTCTGCAGCGCTGTTTTTAAATGGCACCGCAAAAATAACCCTCAGATGGCCAGTGCTCCCAATAATTGCTGTGATCTGGGCCATCATAAGATTGTACAGAGCCGATTTAAGAGGCTGTGCACTGTGTGATCGCTGTTATGACCAATTACAGCGATCATAACTGTACACAGTACTACTGTTTACATTTGGGAGCCCACCCCTTCTTTTCACAATGGAGGAAGGTGGAACTAATGAGGGAACACGTAGACATTGGTACTAGATCACAGGCAGTAGCAGATTTAGGATAGGAGGATTGTGCTTGTTGGACCATTTTTAACCCTTTCAACCCCCCCTCATCTCCAGTACATTTTATATTCATCCTGCCTCTTTGAAACCACTATAGTAAAGCGGAGATCCATCCAAAAAGGGAAGTTCCATTTTAAGGCCTCCATCCCCCCTCCTCTTCTATGAATGGCACTTTTTTTTGTGTGGGGGGGAGGCGGGGGGAGGGACCTGGTTTTGACATGTACCCGCCTAGGCGATCTGACTGGAAGTACTCCTTTCCCCCTCCCTCCCTGCAGTCCTTTGGGACACATCACAGGTCCCAGAAGACTGCAGGACCAAACATGCAGCAAGACTCGCGCATGCGCAGTGGGCTCCCGGCTATGAAGCCACAATCGGTCACAGCCAGGTGCCCACAATGAAAATGCTGGCACCGGGGAGAGAAGCCCATGGGAAGGGGTGGCTTGGGTAATCACATTGCTGGATCGTGGGACAGGTGAGTGTGTGTTTAATAAAAGTCAGCAGCTACAGTTTTGGTAGCTGCTGACTTTAAGGCCCCATGCACACGGGGCATTCAAAAAAACGTACGTCAAAGCTAGTTATGACGCCGGGAAAAACCGGCGTTAAAAACGCGCGTTAAACAGCGTTTGTCAAATTATGTTAATTAGCGTTAAGCCGCGTTAAGGTGCGCCAGCGCTAAACAGCGCTTTTTAAAAAAAACAGTCCTCCTCCATTTTCCACACCCAAAATAACCACAATGCAATGTGTCGATGCCATTTTGGTGGGAGAGAGAGAGAGGAGAGAGCATTTTCAGATCAGCTGAGAGTGTTTCTTGTATTTTCTGAGTATTTTTTCATTTCTGAGTCATGGATCCTGTTATGCAGAAGGTTGATGAGGCGATCCTGCTCATCATCTTGAGAAGGATGCGTAGAAGGAGACAGTTGGAGGAGGAGAATGAGAGGAGCAGACGGCGAAGGTTCTGGGTGCATCCTGTCATGTCGCAGCGTCTGTCCGTGGGGTACTTTACCACATTGTACACCCAACTCCGCATGTATCCGGACAAGGGGTACAACTTCTCACGTATGTCCGTTCCGCTTTTCGATGACCTGCTGGAGAAGCTTAGGCCAAGGCTATCCAGGATGGACACGAACATGCGAAGCAGCGTGTCACCGGAGGAAAGGCTGCTTGTGACACTTCGGTAAGTGAAATAATTTGTGGGTGTTTTGTCTAGGGTTAGTACTTGGGTTAAGAGGGTTAGGTGGTGAGGTCCTAGTTAAAACATATTTTCAATGTATTTTTGAAAGATCGATATATTCTTTTATGTAATATGTAATAATTTTTTCTTTAAATTTTTATTTTAGGTTTCTTGCTACTGGCCAAAGCTTTGTCTCCTTACACCACTATTTTCTGCTAGGTGTCTCCACGGTGGCCAAAATTGTTAAGGAGACATATGCGGCAATATGGGAGGAGTTGAAGGAGGTGGTCATGCCGGAGCCGACTGGAGAGATGTGGGAAGCAGTTGTCGACGAGTTTTGGGAGAAAACTCAGTTCCCCAACTGTATCGGTGCCCTTGATGGAAAACACATCAGGGTGAAGAAGCCCCCCCATTCCGGCTCTGCATACTTTAACTACAAGAAATATTTTTCTGTGGTACTCCTGGCATTGTCTGATGCCCATCTTCAATTCCTTGCTGTTGATGTAGGAGCATATGGCAGCCAGGGTGATGCCCGCATCTTTCGAGAATCGGCCTTTGGACGTCGACTACACGAAGGACGACTCAACATACCAACAAGCAGGCCGCTACCGTGTACAGAGGAACCAAGCTTGCCATTGGTCATGGTGGCCGACGAAGCATTTGGACTGGCAGAAAATCTGATGAGGCCATACAGTGGCTATGGACTGAGTCATACCAAACGTATATTAAATTATTGGCTGAGCCGTGCTCGTCGTGTTGTGGAGTGTGCGTTTGGTGTGTGCTCAGCAAAATGGAGGGTTTTGCTGTCATGTATGCAACTGGATGTTGACAATGCCATCAAGGTTGTCCTGGCCTGCTGTGTTTTGCACAATTTCCTAAGGAGAAGCGACAGGAGCACCGTTGAACCAGAGCCACGTAACCCCATGCACCGCGTGCAGTTTATGGACTTGCAAACAACAGCACGAGTCATGACCATCAGAGATAAGTTTGCGGATTTCTTTGTCTCGCCTGATGGGGAAGTGGCATGGCAGAATAATTTTGTCTAAAATCATTCATCTTGTAAACTTTGTGATATTTTCACATACAGCTTTTATTAAACATTTATGTCAGTTCTTTTGATGTCTATCATTCTTCCATTGTTCCAGTTCAATGTTGCATGTGGCAAGTGTGTGCCAGCCCTGGTCTGCGCATACACTTGCCACATGCAGAAGAAGGAGGGGGGTTTCCTTCTGCATGTGGCAAGTGTGTGCCAGCCCTGGTATGTGCATACACTTGCCACATGCAGAAGAAGGAGGGGGGTTTCCTTCTGCATGTGGCAAGTGTGTGCCAGCCCTGGTATGTGCATACACTTGCCACATGCAGAAGAAGGAGGGGGGTTTCCTTCTGCATGTGGCAAGTGTGTGCCAGCCCTGGTATGTGCATACACTTGCCACATGCAGAAGAAGTAGGCGGGTTTCCTTCTGCATGTGGCAAGTGTGTGCCAGCCCTGGTATGTGCATACACTTGCCACATGCAGAAGAAGGAGGGGGGTTTCCTTCTGCATGTGGCAAGTGTGTGCCAGCCCTTACCGGCCTGTGCAGATGTACTTCTTTTACAACATACAACTTAAAAAAAAAAAAAAAAGAGGCAAAATATAATTTCAACAAAAGGCTTTTATTCAATAAACGCAAAAAAAAATAAATCACAGATGCTGGTAGGTGTATCCTGACTGATCATCATGACTTGACCGCGGTGACTTGGCACGTGGGTAGCTAATATCAGGATGCGAGTGGGTGGCTTGGGGCTGTCGTTCTTGCGCAACCTCATGGTGGTAAGGGGGTCCAGGTAAGTTTTGCTGTGGGTAATGGGTAGGTGAAAAAGGAAAATACTGCGCTACCCTTTTCTAACTTTATGAACAGCTCATATAATGGGTTAATCAACGGTGTGAATATTATAAATATTGGTATAAGTGGAAATAAATGGGTGTGGATCACTCCAATAAACTCAAATATATGGTGCAACAATTACCCATACAAAATAATGCAAAAACAATATATACAAATTGGCAAAAATACGTGCAAAAATATTAATTAAATTAATTGAATTAATTAGTGACAGTCCATAGAAACGTGACTAAAGTGCAAAGGTGCTATATAAAAAGTCTCTTTCGTGCAATTTGCGGTTGGTAGTGACTCCTGTGACCCTCTGTTTCACCCTTCAGTGCTCAAAGGTAAGGTAGCCCACTTACCAGATGTAGTGGATTCTTATGGCATACGCCAAAAAGAATCTATATGCGCTTGTATGTATCTCCTGGTTTCAGATGATCCGGTTCCGTGTTGAGCCCATATACACTCGGGATAGACAAGAAAAGAAAATGCTCCTCATAGTGTAAAAAGGTAACGACCTTTATTTTCACTCGAACACATTGTAAAACACACTCTTCATATTAAAAACATCCGGTAAAAGTCCATAAAAACACTGTAGTAAAACCTCCAAATACAGTATGAACACTTGTGCAAACTCGCAAGAAAAAACGGTGAAGGGTCACAGCAATATGAAGAGTGTGTTTTACAATGTGTTCGAGTGAAAATAAAGGTCGTTACCTTTTTACACTATGAGGAGCATTTTCTTTTCTTGTCTATCCCGAGTGTATATGGGCTCAACACGGAACCGGATCATCTGAAACCAGGAGATACATACAAGCTCATATAGATTCTTTTTGGCGTATGCCATAAGAATCCACTACATCTGGTAAGTGGGCTACCTTACCTTTGAGCACTGAAGGGTGAAACAGAGGGTCACAGGAGTCACCACCGACCGCAAATTGCACGAAAGAGACTTTTTATATAGCACCTTTGCACTTTAGTCACGTTTCTATGGACTGTCACTAATTAATTCAATTAATTTAATTAATATTTTTGCACATATTTTTGCCAATTTGTATATATTGTTTTTGCATTATTTTGTATGGGTAATTGTTGCACCATATATTTGAGTTTATTGGAGTGATCCACACCCATTTATTTCCACTTATACCAATATTTATAATATTCACACCGTTGATTAACCCATTATATGAGCTGTTCATAAAGTTAGAAAAGGGTAGCGCAGTATTTTCCTTTTTCACATATTCTTAGATCACTATTTTATAGTGCACCTGATTACTTTGCTGCTTCCCACAGACACTATATATATATTTTTTGCACCTAGGCGCGAGTATTACCTACTTTTCTTAATGGGTAGGTGGTTGGGAGAAATCAATGGAGGAATGGGGTGGGAAATAGGAGGACGGGGACAAGACAGGTGTTGGGTGGCGTTGCGGAGGGGACAAGGTAGGTAGGTGGCGTTGCGGAGGGGGGCGGTATTGCAAGTGGGGTGTTAGCGTTGCTGAGGTCCCAGAGGGCATTGGGGGATCAAGAAAAGTGTTGTATGGATCGTTTGGTGGTGGCGGGCCACCGCTTAGTTTAGCATGCCGATATTGTGTAAGAGTAGCGAGCACGCGATCCATACAAAGCTTTTCTTCGGGTCCCCCAATGTCCTCCAGGATGTGGTATACAGTGCGGCAGAAGGCGGCGCGTGCGTTGCCAGGATCCAGGAACACATCCACACTGCGCCTCTCCTGCCGCACTTCCTGCAGCAACACTAACACCCCGTCCTCGTTTTGAAGGACAATACCGCCACCCCTCTGACGCTGATTGCGGCCACGGCCACGCACAGCGCCACGGCCACGCACACACACCTCGTTGCCACGGACAGGTACTTCGCCACGGCCACGCCCCACACCACTATCGGGAATTTCTTCCACTGGAAATTCCAGGTCCCTGGATTCCTGTTAAGAAAGAAAAAGGTTCAGTTTGTCACATACATACAATGAAGAACAGAATGGCAGACAGACTAGACAGACACTAACCTGTATTGTGGATTCATCGAAGACATGAGATCCACTGGATTGGATGGATATGGTCATGTCACTATTTTCAGTGGCAGCACTGGGGGGTCTGTCTTCTGACGGTTCTTCCACCACCTCCTGTCTAGCATCCTGTGTCAGGTCCACAATATTAGATGTTGTCCTGAAAAATATATTAAAAAAAATGGCTGCAGAATAGCAATATATTCACAGAAAACGATGCTCTGAGCACCCCTATATGTAAGTCAAAAATACAGTATGTGCAACTTACTCTCTACTGCTGTCTATCATAGCTTGATGCAGGAATGCCAGATGATTGTGGTAGACATGTCGTCTTTTGTGGGAGGCAGCTGCACCACTGGTGTTGGCTTTTTCCTCCTCAGTCAGATCCCTCCTGACCCGATCACGGAGGTACTTCCACCTCTTTTGGAATATTTTGCCTAAGAAAAGTGAAGTAAGGTTAATATGCATTCTTTGTAATTATACAGCACACAAGTCATGCATTACAGAAAAACTTACTTCTTTCCTTCTTTTCTGCGGTACTTAATCGGTCCCAGCCTGGTGTAAGTGCCTCTGAGATATCCATCCATGTTTTGGATTTCTTTATCCTGTCGCTGTAGAAAGGATGGGAGACATCCCACAGCTCAGGATGAGCCTCAACGGCAGAGATCAGCTCTGTCTGACCTATGTCAGCAGCCATTGTCCCTCTCTCCTGTATGTCCACAGAGACACACCCACCCACACGGCTGAGCAAAGGACACTTGGGAAATGTAAAAATGCATTTCCTGTGTTTTTACTCCATTACAGTGACCAATCACATTTCTAAAAATTTGTACAGCTTAATAACGCCGGACGCGGTAAAACGCCGATAAAAACGTTAAGTAGCGTTAAATAGCGTCAATCGCTTTTAACGCTCTAACGCTGGGCCTCAGAACGCGCAGGCCGTGGGTTTCTTGTTGCAGCTGAAAAACGCTTAGGCCACTTACAGCTTAAAAACGTCTTTGTGTGCATGAGGCCATAGAATAACATGGAAGGGCGTTTTTAGGCTGCAAGAAGAAAACGCCTGACGCTACTTACAGCGGCGTTAAAAACGCCCCATGTGCATGGGGCCTTAATAAACCAAAAAAGTCTGGAGTTCCGCTTTAACCATTTACCTCCCTTATCCTGCACATCTTAACATTAAACCCTTCATTTCCATCCTCTTACTGTATGTGACCTCTGCATTAACCCCTTCACCTCTTCCTCCCTCTGTGCATTACCCATTCAAGCAGTATCTAGTACATTATTACCTAGCTCCATGTTTAACCCCTTCAATACTTGCCTGTTTCTTCATTGGAAAACATTTTTTTTGGCTAAATAAGATCACCTTGGGGTGTTTTCTTTCCTAAAAGGGGTCATTTCAGGGGTGTTCATACTGTCCTGACTTTTTTGTTTTAACTGCTTTGCTGCCCACCCACAGTACATTTACTGTGGATGGGTGGCACAGCCAGGCTAGGTGATGTAGTGATACACCACCCAGCACATGTGCACTAGCACCATTGACCGGACACAGCAGATCACGGAGCTCGGTGATTGGTCATAGCGATCACATGATTACAATGTCAACAACACAGTCATGAATGGCTTCAATTCATGACTGTTTTGCTTACTGTTGTTCACATGATACCTGGGCCAATCACAGTAACTTGTATCACATGATTAGCTGTAGCTGTAGCTAATCACAGCATGTCAACAGTAAGCAAACTGTCATGAATGGAAAATCCTTCATGACAGTTAACTGTTGCTTATAACAGTGTTCATCACTAGTATAAGCAATGACAGTGTAAATGGTGACACTGAACTACTCTGATGAAAGTATGTATTTTTTTTTTTTTTTTACATACTGTCACCAATCATAAGCCCTGATCACCACCACAATGGTCATATGATGATGACAGTATGTAAAAGAAATTGTGGGAAACATTTTTTTTTATTTAATTTCTTCCTTTTCCAAACCAAAAAAATTACAACTTTAAAAAACTTGCCATGCCTTTTTCTGACTAGCTTGCACTGTCTATACTTTCCAAAAAGAGGTCGTTTGGGGGGTATTTGTACTGTCCTGGCATTTTAGAGCCTTCGGGATTGATCAATTTTCAAATATATATATATATATATATATATATATATATATACCATAGTTTGTAGACTCTATAACTTTAACACAAACCAATAATTATACACTGATTTGGATTATTTTTAGCAAAGAAATATAGCAGACTACATTTTGGCCTAAATTTATGAAGAAAGATTATTTGTTTGCAAAATGTTATAACAAAAACAAAAAAAGTGGGTTTTTTTGGTATTTTTTATATTTTATAGCAAAAAATAAAAATCCATTGGTGATTAAATACCACCAAAAAAAAAAATGAATTGTGTGAAAAAAAATGATATAAATTGAATTGGGGTACAGTGTTGCACGCCAAAGCAATTGCCAGTTAAAGTAACGCAGTGCTGAATAGCAAAAAATGCTCTGATCATAAAAGAGATTAAATCTTCTGGAGGTCAAGTGGTTAACAGAAAGTAAGAGAAACAGGTTTTCAAACTTTTTGGTCTTTTTTCGTTTATAGTAAAACAAAATAGTGGTTATTAAGTACCACAAAGGGATAACTCTATCTCAAAAACATTTTACAGTATAATATTTATTTGGGTACAGTGTTACGTGACAGAATAGTTGTCAGTCAAACTATCACAGCTCTGAAAACAGAAAAATTACCTGGATATGGATCTGCATTGTGTATATCCAGCCCGTGGCCTTTCTTTGCCCAAGTTAGAAACAGCTAAGTTGGATCCAAAGGATAACTGGCTCTACAGAGGGAAGAAAAATGTATTAAAGCCAGTGCAAAGAACTGAGCTTTCTAGATTGAGGGTATGTCTGGCGAGTTTTTTTATTGATTGTTCTGGGTATTTTTTCAACTATTGTTGCTGTTATTCCAGATATGAATCTTTATGTTTTTAAATAATTTATCATTTCTTTATAAGGAATAATAATAATAATACATAAAATGTGGTCAATATACTGCTGTATCCTCTTGCCGACTTAGTGAAGTAGGGCTTGGCCGGAGGTACCAGGGAGCCCAGCAAGGGACCAGGAATCTGATACCTCCAGACTTCAGACTTCAGAGATTTCTGTCCATTACAGTGGTGTTCGTCAGAACTGGCAACAGGAGAGGTAAGTATTTACTATTTTCTTAGTTACATAGTTAGTGAGGTTAAAAAAAGACATCAGTCCATCCAGTTCAACCTATGATGTGTGCATGTGTTTGCTGTTAACCGTACATTGTATACCCCTGTATGTTGTGGTCTTTAAGGTGCCCATCTAATAGTTTTTTGAAACTATCAATGCTCCCTGCTGATACGACTGCTTGCGGAAGAGAAGTCCACATCCTTACTACTCTTACAGTGAAGAACCCCCTGTGTATTGTAAGGTTAATCCGCCTTTCCTCTAGTTTTAGTGAGTGGCCACGTGTCTTATTGTATTCCCTTTCTCTGAATAGGTTTTTCCATATGCTAGGGTTGCCAGTACAGTATTTGTACATTGATATCATATCCCCCCCTCAATCGTCTCTTCTCCAGAGAGAACAGGTTCAGTGCTTGTAGTCTTTCCTCATAGCTGATGTCCTCCATTCCCCAAATTATTTTTGTTGCCCTTCTCTGGACTTTCTCCAGTTCCAGCACATCCTTCCTGAGGACCGGTGCCCAGAATTGGACAGCATACGTCAGATGTGGCCGGACCAGAGTCTTGTAGAGTGGGAGAATAATCTCTTTATTTCTGGAGTGAATACCCTTTTTTATACATCCCAGTATTCTGTTGGCTTTGCTTGCAGCGGCTTGGCATTGCATGCTATTGCCAAGCCTGTTGTCTACCAGTACCCCCAGGTCCTTTTCTATCCTAGACTCACCCAGAGGTTCCCCCCTAATGAGTAGCTTGCTTTCTGGTTTCTGGCACCCAAGTGCATTACTTTACATTTTTCAACATTAAAACTCATCTGTCATGTAGTTGCCCACCCCATTATTTTGTTCAGGTCCGCTTGTAAGGTTTCCACATCCTGCCCAGAAGATATTCTCATGCTTTGTTTAGTATCATCCGCACATACTGAGATTTTACTCGATATCCCCTCCTCTAGATCATTTATGAATAAATTAAACAGGATTGGTACCAGGACAGAACCCTGGGGGACCCCACTTTCCACACCCGCCCAATCTGAGTATACTCCCCATTAATCACCACCTCCCCTGGAGCCATTTCTCTATCCAGGTACTCACCTTATGGTCCATACCTACCTCCCTTAGTTTGAACAGTAAGCGTTTATGGGGAACGGTGTCAAAGGCCTTTGCAAAATCCAGATACACCACATCCACAGGCTTACCTTTATCTAGGTGGCAGCTCACTTCATCATAGAAGGTTAATAGATTGGTTTGGCAAGAATGATTTTTCATGAATCCATGCTGATTACTAATAATAATACAGTTTTCATTACTAAAGTCTTGTATGTGGTCCCTTAACATCCCCTCAAAAATCTTGCAGACTACTGATGTTAGACTGGCCTATAGTTACCCGGGATATATCTCGCCCCCTTTTTAAATATTGGTACCACGTTGGCTTTTTTCCAATCAGCTGGCACCATACCCATCTGTAAACTATCCTTAAAGAGCAAGAATAATGGTCTGGCAATCACCTGGCTGAGCTCCTTAAGAACCCTCGGGTGCAAGCCATCCAGTCCTGGTGATTTATTTATGTTAAGTTTCTCTAGTTTAGTTCTAAGTCTATCTTCTGTTAGCCATGGTGCTATTTCCTGAGGTGTGTTGTTTAGTTTGGCCTTACAAGCTGGGTTAGTGTAGCCCCGCAATTCTTTTGTGAAGACTGAAGAGAAGAAATGATTTAACACTACCGCCTTTTCCCTGTTCTCTGTGGCCAAAACTCCCTTATCGTCTTTTATGGGGCCAATATGTTCTGGCCTCGCTTTCTTAGTGTTTATATACTTAAAGAATTTTTTGGGGTTCTTTTTACTCTCTTCCGCTATATGTCTCTCGTGTTCCATTTTAGCCGCCCTGATTTCTTCTTTACATTTCTTATTACACTCTTTGTAATGCTTGAATGCTGCCAATGACCCCTCAGTCTTGTATTTTTTGAAGGCCTTTCCTTTAGCATTAATATGCATTTTTATGTTGGAGTTTAGCCACCCAGGGTTTAGTTTTGCTCTTTTAAATTTATTTCCCTTTGGAATGCACTGGTCAATCCCTTTGTTAAGTATGCACTTGAAGCTCTCCCATTTTTCCTCCGTGTTCTTTGTTCCCAGGGTTCTATCCCATTTGATATTTTCTAGCAGAGAGCCAGTTTTGGGAAACTGGCTCTTTTGAAATTTAGTGTTCTTATATTGCCCTTGTGTTTCCTATTACTATAATTAATACTGAAACTAATTGACCTATGGTCACTGTTTCTTAAGTTGCCCCGTATTTCTATATCCATGAGCCGGTCTGTATTGTTGGTAATCAGTAGGTCAAGTACCGCATTGTTTCTTGTCGGTACATTCACCATCTTACCCATGAAATTGTCCTGCAAAATATTTAGGAACTGCCAAGCCTTGGCTGAGTGTGCGGTTCCTTCTGCCCAGTCTATATCTGGATAATTAAAGTCCCCCATTATAATGACATTTACCATCCTTGCTGCCAATCCTGTCTGTAAAAGGAGGTCCACCTCCCCCTCCTCCCTCTGGTTGGGGGGCCTATAGCATACGCCCAATATTACCTTCCCCACAGTGCCTTCCCTTTGAAGTTCTAACCATAGGGATTCTGCCTCGTCCATAGCTCCATTATTAATATCATCCCTCATATTTACCTGTACACTGTTCTTAATATACAGACATACCCCTCCCCCTTTTTTACCTTCTCTATCTCTGCGATAAAGGGAATACCCCTGAATGGTCGCCATCCAGTCATGAGAGCTGTCAAACTAAGTCTCTGTTATCCCCACAAAATATAAGTCCTCCTCAAACATCAGTAGCTCCAGCTCTCCCATCTTGTTAGCCAGGCTTCTGGCATTGGTATACAAACCTTGTAATTTTGACCGGTTACATATATCCTCATTTGATGTTTTTAGGCTGCTCTCTTTATTTTTCCCCATACCTACCCTGGGTTTAGGAGCTCCAAACACCCTACCGCTAATGCCCCCATTTCTGCCGTCTGAATCTTGCTTTCCACTGGCTAATTCTACATCTGTACCCTCCCCCCCATCACCTGGTTTAAAAGCCCCTCTAACTTTGTGGCCATCCTCTCACCCAGTACGGCTGCACCCTCCCTATTTAGGTGCAATCCGTCCCTACCAAAGAGCCGGTGGCCGACTGAGAAGTCGGCCCACTTCTCCAGGAGCCCAAAACCCTCCTTACTACACCAGCTCCTCAGCCACTTGTTAACTTCCCTAATCTCCCGTTGCCTCTCTGGTGTGGCTCGAGGTACAGGTAGTATTTCTGAAAATACTACCTTGGAGGTCCTACTCCTCAACTTAGCGCCTAAGTCCCTGAAACCATTTAGGACTCTCCATCTTCCTCTGCCTATGTCATTGGTACCCACGTGTACCATGACAGCTGGGTCTTCTCCAGCCCTACCCAGTAATCTGTCCACCCGATTCTCTACAAACAACTCTTTCATGAACAACCTATAGCAACTGTCCCACAATGCTCCATCCCCTAGACATCTCCTACAGCAAAAGCAGACCAATAGAGACCAGCGGGTGTAGGCACATCAACACCACTAGATTCATTGATCCCCCACACCTAAAAAGTGACCTAGATAGCAGACATAGATGAGAAAAATATGCTTCAGAAGGCAAAAAAAAAAGGTGCTTGATTAGTGAATTGGGGGTGGGAAGCAGATTTATATTCGCTGGTCTTCCACAGTACACAGAACGTGGAAATGCAATTATTTTAGTAAATATAAACTGATAAATACCTTTTTTAATCAGCTGTATATAGCAATTTGAGCAATCTTGTGACTTGTATCAGTGAGTGCTGATAGCTTGTAGGAGGAATTTTCATTTTCCCACGATTGTCTTATCAGGCTTCAAGACCCTTTATTCTCTGTCTGAACATGTCTGGACAGTGCTGATTGGCCTTGTGCTGATCACATGTACCCTCCCAAGAAAAGAAAAAAAATCTCCAGCAATACACACCAAACTATGCAGCCTGACTCCATAGGCTGTAAATATTAGGTTATTTTTTGGATTATGTGGAAGGAGATGATCAGAGAAGACAGGATCAAACAGCCTTTTTACACAATGCAGAGGATTAATTCCCAAGGATCCAGACTAAGTTGTAGAACACGCATGCTTTACTGAATATACAGACTGATTTTACTGTTGTGGGTTTATTAACACCTAATCATCCACCTGAGGTGGCATCTTTATTGTTAACATAGTGATCTGAATTTCAATATGCCCCCGTCCACAGACCACATTACCCACCACCACAGATTTGTGGGGAAGAGACCCTGGCAGTGGGTCATAGGGGGGTGAGGATGACAGGGGGTGGGGTGTTAGCAAGGTTGCAATGCGGTGCCAGGTGTGATGAGGATGACAGAGGGTGGGATGTTAACATGGTTGGAGTGGAGTGCCAGGTGTGATGAGGATGAGGATGGCAGGGGTTGGGGTGTTAGGAAGGTATCAGTGGGTTACCGGGTGTGATGAAGATGAGGATGACAGAGGGTGGGGTGTTAGTGAGGTATCAGTGGGTTGTCAGGTGTGATTAGGAGGAGGATGACAGGGGGTGGGGTGTTAGCAAGGTTTCATTGGGTTGCCAGGTGTGATGAACATGAAGATGCCAGTGGTTGGGGTTTTAGCAAGGTTGCAATGGGGTGCCAGGTGTGATGAGAATGAGGATGACAGGAGGTGGGGTGTTAGCAAGGTATCAGTGGGTTGCCAGGGGTTAGGAAGATGAGGATGGCAAGGGGTGGGGTGTTAGCAAGGTTTCAGTGGGTTACCAGGTGTGATGAAGCTGAGGATGAGGATGACAGAGGGTGGGGTGTTAGTGAGGTATCAGTGGGTTGTCAGGTGTGATGAGGAGGAGGATGGCAGGGGGTGGGGTGTTAGCAAGGTATCAGTGGGCTGCCAGGTGTGATAAAGATGAGAATGATGATGACAGGGGGTGGGGTGTTAGTTGCCAGGTGGGATGAAAATGACAGGGGAGAGAGAGAGAGAAAAAGAGGAAAGGCACAGAGAGAACAAAGGATCACAAATATGAAAAAAGAAAACAGAACACATTTTTTCCATGATCTGTATTATGTATGAATTTAGAAATTGTGAAATGTGTTTTTAAGAGTTTAGAAAAATCTATGAACTCAATATGCACGTCTGCAGTCTGTATCTGAAACGATGCCTCTAAATACCTTTTTGAGAAGTGTCTTTAGGTCTGTCACGTGACTCCCGGCCACTCTGATAACACAATCCAGGGCTAAAGCAGGAGGAGCCAAGCTCTCCCTCTGACGTCAGCCGGGAGTTACGTGACCGCCAAGCTGGACGCTCAACTCTGTAGCCCTGAATTGTGTTATCAGAGTGACCAGGAGTCATGTGACAAACCTAAAGACACTTCTCAAAAAGGTATTTAGAGGCATTGTTTCTTACAATCAATTATACAGTGCAGAATGGGAGCTAAACAGAGAGGGGCTGGCAGTGACATGTACTGGTTAATTACAAGCAGCTGTCAGGGATCCACTGCTATACACAGGCGCACTGGTGCCGCAAACCGGCAAACGCCTATACGCATGCGTGTACGAAGAGGCGCCTTGAATAGCTAGAGGCTACCTTAGTATAGCTATAGGCTACCTCAGTATGGTTCCAGGCTACCTCAGTATAGCTAGAGGCTACCTCAGTGTGGTTCGAGGCTACCTCAGTATAGCTCGAGGCTACCAAATTGGCCTATTTAAACACAGCTGTCACTACAGGAAGTTGCTGTGTTATCTTCAGCTCTTCCTTGTGATCCGTGTTCCTGTGTACCTGTTGTTCCTGATTATTTGACCCGGCTTCCTCTTGTCTTTGCTACTTGCTGCCCACCCTGACCTTTGGCTCGTCTGACTACTCTCTTGGTTAACCCTTGTCTGCTTCTCTGCTTCTGGACCAGAACCTGCGCTCTGCCTGGCTGGGTGATCCTGGGGACCGCGACCTGGTGCTAGCTTGCAGCGTAGTCCAACCCCACCATTAGGGGCCATGGTGAAAACCAGCTAACACTTAGACTCCACACCTCAGGTGAACCTGTGTCCTTATCAGAGTACTTACCTTGGTGTCCATACGGCATCCAGCTCTGCTACCACGGCCTTCTCATCAGATGAGAGTTCTCTCTATTAGTCAGGCTCCACCTGCCATCCTGACAGCAGCAGGGGGGGGGGGCAGAGACACAGACACATGGAGCTGACAGGCAGGGAGGGGAGGTGGGGAGAGCAGAGAGGAGAGCTATGGATGACGGAGGCACGCAGGCTGACCACGGTGGTCAGGGCTCATCAGCCATGATTATCATGGTCAGCACAGAGAGAGAAACACAGGAAGTGGCAGGATCAACAAGGTTTTTTACAGTTTCAAGAAGGGCAGGTTGGTCAGCACAAGCACTGTGCTGTTTAACCTGCTATAAGGAAACAGGATCTCTATTTTTTTTTTAGGATAACAAATACTTTAATACCATGTGACCCTATTAGCTCAGCTAAAACCAGGAAATGTCCTCTCCAGCAATAGAGACCAAACTGAGCATGTGCAGCTGGACTACACTTACTGCGTGTTATCTGGACTTGCCCAGGGTGACCGTGCAGGAGGAGGAGGATCTGTGCATACAGAATCACACAGTCTTTCTACACAATACAGAGGATTAATCACTTAAGTTACACAGTGAGTATAACAAGCATGCTATTCTGCATCTACAGACAGATTTTACTGTTGTGGGTTTAGTAACACTTTAACCACTTGCCGACCGCCGCACGACTATTTACTGCGGCGGTCAGCCCCGTACAGGCAAAGTGACGTAGTACTACGTCGCTAGCCTGAGAGCCTCTAGGGGACGAGCGCGCGCCTCCAGGGGCGCGCTACCGCCCCCGCTCGTTCCCTAACAAGTCCACGCGTGTGACTGGCGGACCCGATATCCGCCAGTCACTCGCGATCTCCCCGTGGAGAGGGAGAAAGGCAGGCGGCTGATGTAAACAAAGCCACCTGTAATTCTCCCTGATCTAACTGCAGAGATCATACAATCCTGTTATGGATCATATGTCTCTGTGGTTACATCACTAGCCACACCCCTTTACAGTTAGAAGCACGCCCCTAGGGACACACTAAGCCCCTGCTTTACCAATAAAGTTAACCCCTTCCCTGCCAGTGTCATTTTTACAGTAACAGTGCATATGTATAGCACTGATTACTGTAGTAATGTCACTGGTACCCCCAAAAGTGTCAAAAATGTCAGTCAAGGGTCCGATCTGTCCGCCGCAATGTCGCAGTCCCGCAAAAAAAAATCGCAGATCGCCGCCATCACTCATTAAAAAAAAAAACACCAAAAATTACATAAATCTTTACCTTGGTTACTAAACGCAATAACTTTTGCACAAACCAATCAAAATACGCTTATTGCAATTTTTTTACCAAACATTTGTAGCAGAAAACAAATTGGCCTAAAATGTTAAAAAATTTAGATTTTTACCTTTTTTGGGGGGAATTTTCATATAAAAAAATGTGAAAAATATTGTTATTTTTTCAAAATTGTCGCATATAGCGCAAACAGTAAAAATCGCACAGGTGATCAAATACCACCAAAAGAAAGCTCTGTTTGTGGGAAAAAAAGGACGTCAATTTCATTTGGGTACAGCGTCGCACGACTGCGCAATTGTCCGTTAAAATCACGCAGTGCCGAATCGCAAAATAGGGCCTGGTCAGGAAGGGGGTAAAATCTTCCGGGGCTTAAGTGGTTAACACCTTTGGTACATAGCATTCATTACAATAACTACATTTGATAATTTTCCATTATCTAGGGGCCACAGTATTATCCTTGTCTGAGGAGAAATGCCACTTACCAGAAAAAAAGACTAGATAGGGCCCTTTCACACAGGCGCTCCGTATGTCTGCAAATCATCCTATTTTTTTGCAGATGATATACGGACGTAATGTACGTCAATGGCATTGCGGATGTCAGCGGAATACCATCCGCTGACATCCGATTTTCCTCCTTTCAGTTCTGTTCCGTTTTTTGGAACGGAACAGAACCCTATTTTTCCTCCGTTCAAAAAACGGAAAGGAAGCAAAATCGGATGTCAGCGGTGTCATCCGCTGACATCCGCAATGCCCATAGACATACATTATGTCCGTATATCATCCGCAAACGGATGGGATGATATGCGGACATACGGAGCGGATGACACAAGTGTCATCCGCTCCGTGAAAAAAAAAAAAAAAAAGGACCGGAGCGGAGAATAAAACTGATCGCCCGTGTGAAAGGACCCATAATATGTCATCATATTTGTGTATCTGATTCCACATGGTGTACAAATTCATATAATGTCTTGTGTTCCCTTGTTCTCCTTACTAAAACTGGAGAGTGCAAAATCTGGTGCAGCTCTAAATAGAAACCAATCAGCTTCCAGGTTTTTTTGTCAAAGCTTAATTGAACAAGCTGAAGTTAGAAGCTGATTGGCTACCATGCACAGCTGCAACAGATTTTGCACTCTCCAGTTATAGTAAATTAACCTCACAGTCTCTCAACAATTTTGGTATGCCCTTCTGGCCCAGGGTCATTAACCTCCCTGGCGGTATGATTCTTTCTGATTTTAGGTGCTGAAAGCGGTACCATTATTTTGCATGTAATTCTTAAAGAGGTTGTAAACCAAAAATTTTTATTTTTTTTTCACCCTGAAAGAGAAAGACATAATGAGCTAGTATGCATACTTACCTTAGAACGAGCCCCCACCGTGCCGCCCACTTACCTCTATGACGGACGACATGTCCAGTCGCCCGTCTTCCAGGATCGCGGCATCCGGCCATCTGGTCACGGCACGGGGCTCTGAAGGAACGGCACCAGCGGCCGTTCCTTCAGAGCGCATGCGCCAGTGACGTCACTAGCTGCATGTAAGGTAAATATCTCCTAAACTGTACATGTTTAGGAGATATTTACAGTACCTATAGGTAAGCCTAATCATAGTCTTACCTATAGGTAAAAGTTGCAGAGGAGGGTTTACTTCCTCTTTAAGAATGAGCAGCCCAAACCAACTATTTACATATGATTTTTTTTTTACTGTGCGTTCTTTTTTATAACATCTCGGGTATGATAAAGTTTGAAACACAAAATCATAAATTATAATATAATAAATAACTATAAATAAGTTAAAGTATGTATATGTATGCATGTGTGTGTATATATATATATATATATATATATACTGTATATACACACATATATATATATATATATATATATATATATATATATATATATATATATATATATACATATATAGCAAACTAATGTGAATTTATTTCATTTTGCAATGTATCAGTGTGTTTTGTGTGTTTTACTTTTGAATTTGCTGGCGGTTCCACCCCCCCTGCGAACGTCACATCGCAGGAGACGGAAGCCGGGGCACACAGAGCATCGGGAGAAAGATCCGCCGCCACACACCGCCGGGATACATCGCTGGATCCCGGTGACAAGGTAAGTAACCCCTCTACCAGCGATCTTCCCAGCGGTACCCCGAGTGTGGCTCGGGGTTACCGCTTTTAGCACTGAAATTTAACCCCGAGCCACACTCGGCAATACCGCTAGGAAGGTTAAGGTGGTACTTATGGTTGAACTTGAAGTGGTTGCATCCTTTCTCCTCTAGCTCTCTGGAGTAATATGCCCTCTATGAATCAGATTAGAGAGTGGACCCCACTTTAACGACTTGACCTTTAACTGACAATTGCATGGTCATGCAACGCTGTACACAAATCAAAACATTTTGTTCCCACAAATAGAACTTTCTTTTGGTGGTATTTTATCACCACTGTGTTTTTTATTTTTTGTGCTATAAACAAAAAAATACCGACAATTTTGAAAAAAAAAAAAAAAAAACAATATTTTTAACTTTCTGCTTTTTTAAATAAAATGTAAACATCTAATTTCTTCATACATTTAGGACAATATGTATTCTGCTACATGTCTTTGATAAAAATAAAAAAAAATCCCAATAAACGTATATTGATTGGTTTGCACAAAAGTTAGAGTGTCTACAAAATATGGGATATATACTGAAATTTGTCTTTATTTATTTATATTTCTACTAGTAATGGCTGCAACTAGCAACTTATAGGGGGACTTTGATATTGCAGCAGACAATCAGACACGGGGGGCCGGATTTAAAGAAACTGCAGCTTCAAACATCTATGACGTGTTTCAGTTTCGCCGCGTTCAAATCAATTAACTGGCGCTGCGGCGAATTGGCGAGTAAAACAGCAATAATGAATTCCGCCGTCAGCGGGATTCACTTACGATCGCGGCTTCGCCAATTCGCAAACTTATGTCTTCCTGCTTATAGCAGTTTCACATAGCGATGTGGGCTAGTGGATTAGTGCACACATCACATGTCTGTAATTCATCTCCCTCTGCTGTAGGTTCGAGGCTTACCATCTCCACCTACTTTTTTTATTTTCTTTTTTTGTTTATATTGCTAAAATGGAACGGATTACATCATATATATTGCTAAATAATGTTACACTCAGAAGCGCTTGCAAGCTTACACCATTTTAAGTGTTTTTTTGATCTTGTCTGTGTGTCGAATCGATCTTATGAAGGAAAGTACCAAAGGCAAGTGACCAAACCCCTACCCTACTTCAGGGCAAGATGAAACCTCACAATTTTACCATGGTCTTCTTCCCACATTCCATACAATGTTTAGTTCTTTAGCTATATGTGCTTTTTAGCCTTAACACACTCCATTTTTTCCACCATACAGCTTTATTCTGCACAATAGCTAAGTGCTTTGCAACTTCACTGCAGTTCACAACGTCATGGGTTCAAATCACATCACTACACTTGGGATCTCTTTTCACTCTCATTTTTTTAAACAGTTTTTTTAAACTATCTTGAATTTGGGGGGGGAGGGGGGTGTCCTACCCAAATTTCAAGCACATCAATGGAAACAACACAATTTTGATTTTATGAGTGTGGTCCTAGTTTTATCGAGATGCAATTCTTTACATATTTACCATGGTTCTTACAATTTCTTGACCAATAAACATAGGTGTCTGATATTGGACTCTCTCCATATTTCAACAACACAGGCCCTCATAGTCCAACACTACATTTGCCTCACACCTCAACACAACACTGATACATCCCTACTCTACATTACAACCCCTCACATCACCAGTACAAGCAGCATGCAAAGTGCAAAACTCCGGCCTTGGCAGCTTAATGGGCCATACACTAACAATTTGTCTAGACTTTTTCCTGTAGACTTAACCAAACCATATAATAGAAGCTCAAACCTCAACACTTTCAATTTGGATGCAATCAGGCAGGCCCTTGCACTACATAGAAAATGTCAATCGGAAGGATAAAGTCTTCTCTAAATCTTACAGTGTGGATGGCCCTTTTGTCTGTAGGCACCCACACAAAACAAAAAAACACATGTTCAATTCTAATGTATTTATTTATTTGAGAATGACAGCAGAAGGAGGGATGCAGCAAAAGAATATTGTCACTCTCCAGTCCGTGTGCCTTTACAGCGCCAGACCACGATCTTTGCTCCATGGCTACGGGATTCTGATGTCTTCCACAACTTCCGGCAGAGTTCAGAATCCATTCTGCACCTCTACCAGCTCATAGGGGACAGGCATGGCAAGGTTGCTGGGCAGCTTCCAAGCCACTTTCGAAGTTCCAGGGTGTTCATGTTGGTCATTGGCCATGTGCCTTACCAAATATCCACTGACCACAAAAGAAAATGAGTGGAGTCCATCAAGGTGGGTTTCTACCACCTACACCCGCAAGCAGTACCACTCCTGGAAAAATAAAACAAAGGATAAGACATTTCATTATGAAAATCACATCTTAATGCCTGTTTGCTTCATTCTGAACTTCATTTAATTTCGACATCACGAGTGAAATAACACATTTTATGCCAACTTACACAAACCAGAAATCATTAATGTAAACATTTGAATACACACCTGTGACGCCAGACAGCCCATCACCACAGGCTTCCCATGGTACGTGCCATGATTCCAAGATGTTGATGTTCTGGAAAATTACAACACCATAAGATACCAAGCAGCCGTTCATGTTATCAATAACTACACAGGTGGCATAGACACAAATAAACACCTGCCAGCTCTTCTCAGCCCTTTACACTATTCACAATACCAACATGTTTATGGTTAGAGGTGCATGTTTTTGCTCAAGTAACACAATTTTACCAATGTTGACTACACTTTATCTACAATGGCAAGTGTCATTGGCAGATGATAATCACCCTCTGTCTCCCTGTGAGTGGCACCTCTGCTAACTAGCTAATTAATACACATGCCCTATCTTGACCGGTTACAGTACTTACATGTAAAGTGGCTAGCAACCAGGGTATTCCGGGTGGCCATACCGGCAGCGGTGCTCCGCCGCCTGGGGGCCGCCGGCTGACGGACCTCTGGCTCCCTCTCCTCCGTCAGCTCCCAAGAATCATCCCGGGCAACGCACATGTTGTGCAACACGCAGCACGCCAGGATGATCTTGGAAGCCTTTGTAGGAGAGTACAGGAGTTCACCCCCAGGCCGGGCCAAGCAGAGAAACCGGGACTTGAGAAGACCTATGGTCAACTCAATGATACTCCGGCTTCTCCGCAAGGCCCTGTTGTAATTCCTCTCTGCTGGGCCCTGGGGGTACCTGATTGGAGCCATCAGCCACGTCAGCTGCGGGTAACCAGCATCCCCTGAAAAATAAGAAAAATATACATTAGTTATTCATATCATGTGACTTTAGATGACTCCTCAAAATGGGAGACAATTAGGCATTTTACTAAACGACCTGCTCGTCTGTTTGCAAAAAATCATATGAAACATCTCAACTCTGTCTAACTGCCTAAATCACTAATACAAATGGGAAAAAGGACACACAAAGTGGTGGGTTTCTCTTGCAAGTTACAACTTGGCCCCTATTCTGTTCCTATTACATTAGCCTAGGTCTTACTTCTGGAATATATCTGCAACTAGAGTGAGGAAACCAATATTGACTCACTTATGCAAAGTACTTTGGGGATATGGCAATACCATTGGAATCATTTGTAGGTTTTCTTTGGGTGGCTAGAGGACACCATTTACACATTGGTTAACCACCTTCATTGGACTCAAAGACAACTTTGCAAATCTTTCTTTTGTGAGCTGCTAAGCTGCTGATCTGGTTGTGTGTGAACAGCCTGACAACTAATAACACATCCATTTTAGGTAGGCTTTGCTTAAATCAGGGTGTACACCGATGTAGCTTATTCCTATGTCTATGTAATCTTACAGTTTATGTTGTTAAGACAAAATACTTTACCAATAAGCCACCCTTCGGGCATTTGTCCACTTTCAAACACCTCGTACAGAGTACTTGTTCTTAACATACTGGAATCATGGCACGACCCTGGGTGACCAGTGTTGACACTCATGATGCGCTGTTTGGCGTCACACACTAATTGGACGTTCACAGAGTGGTACTGCTTGCGGTTCCGGTATTCACTTTCGTGGCTCCTTGGGGGCCTAATGGCTATGTGGGTGCCATCGATTGCCCCTAGGATTTGCGGCATGTGTGCCCGCCGGTAGAAACCCAACTTGACTTCATTCCACTCATTTTCATTCTGTGGCCAGTGGATAAAATTGGGCACTATATCCACTATGGCATTAATGACCAACATGAACACCCTTGAAACTGTGGGCTGGCTAATGCCCATGATACTTCCCGAAGTGGCTTGGAAGCTGCCACGCCCTAAAATATACAAAGTGGCCAGCAATCTGGCCATGCCGGGCACCGCATGGCCGCGCTGTGTGTCCGGGTCAATTTTCTCTGCTATGAGCTGGTAGAGGTGTAGAATAGTTCCTCGCTCGAGCCGGAACTTCCTCCTGACATCAGAATCCCGCAGCTTGTCCAAATAGATCCTTGGAGCAAAAATGCGTGGCTGGCGAGGTAAGGGCACACGGACTGGAGGTGCTGCTGCTGGAGGTGCTGCTGCTGCTGCTGCTGCAGCTTCCCCACCTTCTGCTGCCTCCTGTGCCAGGGCCTCCTCAAACAAGGCACCAATAAATGCCAGCATTGCACCATCTAATGCGTCTGGGATATCGTCCTCCATTTTGAACGCGCAAATTCGCGAATGCGCAGATATATATAGAAACGGCCGCTAATTATCACACCTGTGAGCCAGCTATAAAAGGAGCACATGGCCAATATGGCTGCTGGATGTTATAGATCGATGTTTCTTATGTGCTAGCAAGACCCTGTGACCCACAACCTACATTATCTGGAGGTAAGACAATTGTATCTCTCTCTCCCAAAAAAAAGGAAGGAGACAATTTGTACTTATCTTGGGTGTGCTTAAGTTGTCTATGGTGAATCCCCTCCAACCCACAATAGCTTGGGAACCCCTCAAGTGTCTTTTAATCATTGGCAGTTGGCCCCATGTGCATGTGGTTTGGACATGTGTTTTCTCATGTTTGTTAAAGGTGTGCAGTCTAGATTTGGCATCTAAACCTGCCCCCTTACCTTCCCAGCTTCCAAAGACACCATTTTTGCTTTCCTGATAACTGTAATTTATTATGTGCACGTATGTAGGTCATGCGATTTCTCATGTATGTTTAATGTTTGCAGCCTCCTTTTGCCTATAAAGGATTACACCACCACCACCACCACCACTGTGTTTGTGCCATTAGGTAAGTGTTTGGAGGGCCTCGTGTGATTTGTACCCCTATGAGTTTTCTTATGTGTTTTTTTTTTACATTTCTTTGCAGCCTCTTCTGCTCTTTGCCACCACCACCACCACCACCACCACTACTGTGTTTGTGCCATTAGGTAAGTGTTTGGAGGGCCTCGTGTGATTTGTACCCCTATGAGTTTTCTTATGTGTTTTTTTTTTACATTTCTTTGCAGCCTCTTCTGCTCTTTGCCACCACCACCACCACCACCACTGTGTTTGTGCCATTAGGTAAGTGTTTGGAGGGCCTCGTGTGATTTGTACCCCTATGAGTTTTCTTATGTGTTTTTTTTTTACATTTCTTTGCAGCCTCTTCTGCTCTTTGCCACCACCACCACCACCACCACCACCACCACCACCACTGTGTTTGTGCCATTAGGTAAGTGTTTGGAGGGCCTCGTGTGATTTGTACCCCTATGCGTTTTCTTATGTGTATTTTTTGTACATTTCTTTGCAGCCTCTTCTGCTCTTTAACACCACCACCACCACCACCACCACTACTGTGTTTGTGCCATTAGGTAAGTGTTTGGAGGGCCTCGTGTGATTTGTACCCCTATGAGTTTTCTTATGTGTTTTTTTTTTACATTTCTTTGCAGCCTCTTCTGCTCTTTGCCACCACCACCACCACCACCACTGTGTTTGTGCCATTAGGTAAGTGTTTGGAGGGCCTCGTGTGATTTGTACCCCTATGCGTTTTCTTATGTGTATTTTTTGTACATTTCTTTGCAGCCTCTTCTGCTCTTTAACACCACCACCACCACCACCACCACCACCACCACCACCACCACTACTGTGTTTGTGCCATTAGGTAAGTGTTTGGAGGGCCTCGTGTGATTTGTACCCCTATGCGTTTTCTTATGTGTTTTTTTTTTACATTTCTTTGCAGCCTCTTCTGCTCTTTAACACCACCACCACCACCACCACCACCACCACCACTGTGTTTGTGCCATTAGGTAAGTGTTTGGAGGGCCTCGTGTGATTTGTACCCCTATGCGTTTTCTTATGTGTTTTTTTTTTACATTTCTTTGCAGCCTCTTCTGCTCTTTGCCACCACCACCACCACCACCACCACCACCACCACCACCACCACTGTGTTTGTGCCATTAGGTAAGTGTTTGGAGGGCCTCGTGTGATTTGTACCCCTATGCGTTTTCTTATGTGTATTTTTTGTACATTTCTTTGCAGCCTCTTCTGCTCTTTAACACCACCACCACCACCACCACCACCACCACCACCACCACCACCACCACCACTACTGTGTTTGTGCCATTAGGTAAGTGTTTGGAGGGCCTCGTGTGATTTGTACCCCTATGCGTTTTCTTATGTGTTTTTTTTTTACATTTCTTTGCAGCCTCTTCTGCTCTTTAACACCACCACCACCACCACCACCACCACCACCACTGTGTTTGTGCCATTAGGTAAGTGTTTGGAGGGCCTCGTGTGATTTGTACCCCTATGCGTTTTCTTATGTGTTTTTTTTTTCCTTTTCTTTGCAGCCTCTTCTGCTCTTTGCCCACTACTACCACCACCACCACGACCAAGTCTGTTTGTGCCATTAGGTAAGTGTGTTCTGTAACTGTTCACTAATTATACTGTATATGAAGAGCAATCTGCAAATCCTGTTTTTTCTGTTTTCTCTTTTGTCATTTCAGATTTAGGAGTTTGGGGCTCTTTGCTGCTGCTGGACAGCCAGATTCTCTGCCCACCTCGTGCTCCCATGGCCCCACCCACTGGAAGGATGAGAAGGGCCAGGGGGGCCAGGGGGGCCAGGGGGGCCAGGGGGGCCAGGGGGGGCAGGGGGCGCAGGGTGGGCAGATCGTCTGGCTCTGGTGTGAGGGAGGCTCCAGCTGTATCCATGAGGGAGTCCACCATCCCCATCCCGGAGGAGGAAGCCGGGGGAGGTGTTAACACACCAAGTGGACAAGCTGGCTCTTCTGACAGTAGTCCTGGAGCGGGTCCGTCCACCAGAGTCAGCTTGTCCACATTACCCCGGCTTCCCCGTTTCACCCACAATCAGTGCTGTGCCCTGGTCCACGCCTATATGGCCAGATATCAGGCGATACATGGGACCAGGGCCGCGTCTTACTCAGTAACAGAGAAGAACAGATTGTGGGATGAAATCCGGGATGCTGTAAATGCACTGGGTGAAGCACCTCGCCACCGTGACAGTGTGCGGAAGAAGGTCAACGACATCTGTGGGTCCGTTCGGAAGAAGCTAATTGCATGGGCTGCGGAGGGTCTTTATGACCGTCAAGGTCGGCTGGATGAACGTGCACGAAGTTCTCTCTGGGATTATCAATTACCTTTCTTGAACATCATAGGACCCGATACCATCTTTCCCAGAGAGGACTTAGATTCGGATGCTTTGCACCGAGGTAGGATATTATCTTGGATGTCAATTGTGTGAGTTGTTTGGAAAAGATTAACTACTATCCTATGTGTGACATTAAGAGAATGTGATACTTGCCCTTCCAATTGTCCTTTTTTTGTTTTCCCCAACCTGCAATTTGTTCATCTGTAGCACGGATCTCAGCCCCTCCACAGCCCATGCAGCTTGGCGAACCAGACGGACTCACAGGTGTTGACATCAGTGCTGACCCTCCTCCTGGTAGGTCCAATATCATACTGTGCCAAACAATGTAGATGTTTTTTTTTGGCCAAGATAGCTCATATTGCTATGTCCTTTACAGAAGATCCGCAGCAGGGAACACACCCAGTGCAGCTAGGCCTGGAGGAAGGTGTTGGTATGTCTAGTCAAATAATGTTTTTTTGAATCTTATTAACCCCATTAACACACATGTTTTTTCTTAGGAAAGAGTGTTGCCTTTTAGATGTTTACCCTGCAAAACACAGTTGACAGCATTAATGGGTGCCGTCATTAGTAGGCAGACCAAGCCTTCTTAACCTTTGGGAGGGTTTAGCAAGTGTCCTATGAGCCCAGGAAAGCACTTTTGAATGTTTGGCCTCAATGCTTCATTCATGAAGCTAGGAGGGCAATCTGGCCATAATCATTACTGACTAAGGTTATGTACTAAACATGTTTTTTTTTTTTGTTTTTAAAAGAACATCAGGCCCCTCTTGACGTTGCAGCTGGAGTTGGATCAGGAGCTGGCGACGATTCTGCATCCAGTGCTGTGGTATGTGATATAAGGGAACAAGGTGCACATGTAACATTTCAATGGTAGCATTGATTTTGGACTAGATGTGGCTTACATTGTGTGTGTTAAATTAGTGCTATGACATTCTGACGATGCACCAGCACAACAAGAGTTCTATCTTGAACATCAGGGAATTATGTTATAATTTGGTGTGCCACTAATGTTCCAAAAACATCCAGGATCTTTAAAGTCCGGCCCGTCTTTGATTTTCCAGGTCCAAATTCATGGGTATCGTTTGGTTGGGTTGTCCTCTAGCCGATTGATGGCAAGATTTTAGACAACATACGTAGATGTATAAAGTCATTGGTGTAGTAACAGATTTACCAAAAGCATAAACAACCTACCACACCAGGGTTAATTGGGAACACCTTCATGTTGAATCTTTTTTGCCTTTGTCATATTAGTCCTACCAATATAATATGTACCCATTATCAGAAGTGTTGCTAGCTTGGATAATCTTACAATGAACAAGTACTCATTAGAAGCACATCAAACTTTTCAACGTTCTGCTTGGGGTGTTAAGTTGTCAAACTAATCTGAAATATTTAGTCATGATGTTTGATAATGATTTGGTCTATTTCTTCTGCTTTCAGGTAGCCTTAGATGCAGAGGGATTGTCACCTACCCAACTTCGTCCATCTATGCTGGATGTAGCCGAGAGGCTGCTTGATGAGTATCAGGTCCAAAATGAGTTAAGGAGGCGTACTCAGCAATCTACTGAGGCAGTACGTCTGCTCGGGCTCATACAGGAATCTGTAGCAACAATGGTACAGGTTCACCAGGATATGTTACAGGTTCAACAGGATATGCGTAACAGCTTGGTAAGTTTAGCAGACCAGCATCAACGGGATCGGCAAAGTGTTGACACTCAGGTGCTGGCCACACGCCAATGCCTGTTTGGATCTGAAGATGCCCCATTGGCAGAGCCCTCCCAAACATCTCACTCACCTGCCACTGCAGGTTGTGGTAGTGGGAGGGTAATGCCAGTGTTGGCCACTTGTCAGGCAGCTGGGGATGGGACAATTCCTCCTGTAGCCACTCCTAGCACTTCACACTCCGTTCGGACTCCCACACCCCTCAATGAGCAATCCTCCTGCACAACCTCAATGCGCACTGGTTCCACAGTACCCCTTCCACCTGACTACATTCCCTCCACACCTTTATCACTTCACTCCTCCCCAGGCCGTTCTTCTTTTTTGTCACCAATGCGACATGTCGTTTGCCCCCGCACCGTGGACCACAACAACCAATCAACCACCACTCCCCACACATCTTCACAACCCTTGCACCACCAGCAGCATCAAATAGCCTTGGAGCAGCAACGATCCCATCTCATGGTAATGGCACACGTTACCCAAATTCTTAGGCTGAGCACAGAGCAGATGGGACTATTGGCACAAGATCTTCAGTCTGGGACATTTCCAGGGTTCAACACCCTGCATCAGCAGCAGCCTCAGACACAAGATCTGATTCTAATGGGCCACTTTACCAGAACTCTAAGGCTAACCCCAGAGCAGATGGGACTATTGGCCCACCATTTGATGGCAGGAACCTTTCCATTGCTCACCACACTGCTTCAGTCACCACCACCACCACCAACTTAATTTCTTTTTTTTTTTTTTTTTTGGTTTTGTTAATGATTGTTACATTGGCCAATTTGTGGGGCCATTTTTTTTTTAAATTTGAGGGTGGCACAATATGATTTATTATAGTGCTTTTTTTGGGGATGAAATAAAATTTTATGCAAAATGATTAGTTTGTGTTTGCTCTTTGGTTTTTTAGGAGTGTTGGTGGCCAAGTAATGGCCCTGGTTAATGTAGGCATTTATACACACGTGCTTCTCGATCTCCAAACATATGATTTCATGTAAATTTAGATAACTCAATGTTCACATAACGACCCAAGAAAAGGTCTCCCTTCAAATGTAGCTTCAAAACAAGTCTCAAGGCTAACATAAACCAAAGCCAACATACTAACAATTACAGACCACACCACTCAAGTAAACAAATACAACACAAAAGACATTCGATGTGTACACCAAAAAGAAAACTTGGGTAATAAAATAAATGTTTTAATAACACATGTGGGTGTCTACCAACTGTAGCGTACAAAAAATATATTACAATATATAATAGAATGAACTAAATTGCCAATGTAACATTTGTGTTGCAAAGAGCAACATACTTAAATTTAATTTAGATAAACATTTTAAACATTTTTTATGTTTTGACATCATTTTTTGGAAGGTTTTCACAAAAACAATTCTTTTTTGTAAACATTTGTGGTTTTGTCCGTTGCCATAAAAACAACAAGGCTTATTTGTAAACATTTTTGGTTTTGTCGGTTGCCATAAAAACAACAAGGCTTTTTTGTAAACATTTGTGGTTTTGTCCGTTGCCATAAAAACAACAAGGCTTATTTGTAAACATTTTTGGTTTAGTTTGTTACCAAAAACAACAAGGCTTTTTTGTAAACATTTGTGGTTTTGTCCGTTGCCATAAAAACAACAAGGCTTTTTTGTAAACATTTGTGGTTTTGTCCGTTGCCATAAAAACAACAAGGCTTATTTGTAAACATTTTTGGTTTAGTTTGTTACCAAAAACAACAAGGCTTTTTTGTAAACATTTTTGGTTTTGTCGGTTGCCATAAAAACAACAAGGCTTTTTTGTAAACATTTGTGGTTTTGTCCGTTGCCATAAAAACAACAAGGCTTATTTGTAAACATTTTTGGTTTAGTTTGTTACCAAAAACAACAAGGCTTTTTTGTAAACATTTGTGGTTTTGTCCGTTGCCATAAAAACAACAAGGCTTTTTTGTAAACATTTGTGGTTTAGTTTGTTACCAAAAACAACAAGGCTTTTTTGTAAACATTTTTGGTTTTGTCGGTTGCCATAAAAACAACAAGGCTTTTTTGTAAACATTTTTGGTTTTGTCGGTTGCCATAAAAACAACAAGGCTTTTTTGTAAACATTTGTGGTTTTGTCCGTTGCCATAAAAACAACAAGGCTTTTTTGTAAACATTTGTGGTTTTGTCCGTTGCCATAAAAACAACAAGGCTTTTTTGTAAACATTTGTGGTTTTGTCCGTTGCCATAAAAACAACAAGGCTTTTTTGTAAACATTTGTGGTTTTGTCCGTTGCCATAAAAACAACAAGGCTTTTTTGTAAACATTTGTGGTTTTGTCCGTTGCCATAAAAACAACAAGGCTTATTTGTAAACATTTTTGGTTTTGTCCGTTGCCATAAAAACAACAAGGCTTTTTTGTAAACATTTTTTTTTTGGTTGCCAAAAACAAGGCTTTTTTTTTTTTTTTTTTTTTTTGGGTCCCAAAAAAAGGGTTTTTTTTAAATTTTTATATTTTTTTTGGTTGCCAAAAACAAGGCTTTTTTTGTTTTTTTTTTTTTTTGGGTCCCCAAAAAAAGGGTTTTTTATAAATTTTTATATTTTTTTTGGTTGCCAAAAACAAGGCTTTTTTTGTTTTTTTTTTTTTTTGGGTCCCCAAAAAAAGGGTTTTTTTTAAATTTTTATATTTTTTTTGTTTGCCAAAAACAAGGCTTTTTTTGTTTTTTTTTTTTTTTGGGTCCCCAAAAAAAGGGTTTTTTATAAATTTTTATATTTTTTTTGTTTGCCAAAAACAAGGCTTTTTTTGTTTTTTTTTTTTTTTGGGTCCCAAAAAAAGGGTTTTTTTTAAATTTTTATATTTTTTTTGTTTGCCAAAAACAAGGCTTTTTTTGTTTTTTTTTTTTTTTTGGGTCCCCAAAAAAAGGGTTTTTTATAAATTTTTATATTTTTTTTGGTTGCCAAAAACAAGGCTTTTTTTGTTTTTTTTTTTTTTTGGGTCCCAAAAAAAGGGTTTTTTTTTAAACTGTTTTTGATTTTTTTGTTAGATTTTTGTTTATAATGGGCAACAATTACAAATGTGACATTTCTTTGTGTTGCAACGTGCAACATAAGTAAACAAACCACAAAAAAAAAATACTAGGATCTTTTTAAAGGTGTGACATTCCTAACGAATGGCTCCTTAGGGTCTGGATCCACGCCACAAAGGTGTTCCAAATATAGAATTCGGTCTCCGCACCACCTCATATAATCCAGGAGGACCTTGTAGGTGAGGTGGGTGTGCCCTGGGTAGAAAAAAACATGACAATTAGTTTTAGGCAAAATGATCCAAACAAGGATTGTAATTAATGTGCCTCAACAAATATGCTTAGGAGTCTATTGGTTGGCTTTTATCAACACTCTGAAGCAAATATGCTAAATTGCTGTTGTAAACCTTAAACTCAAACTTTCACAGCAAATTGTTCAAAAGGTTACATAAGATGGCTTGGAATGTTAGTAGCAGTTCCACCAAAGCTAAGTAAAATGCTTTTCTGCATGTAAACACAAGCAATCATTTTGAAGAATGTAAGGTGTTTTGGGTTCAATTGGTCAACACGATACATGTGCACACATTTATCTCTATCACCATTGGAATCTGTGGAGCGTTCTCTCTCACTCTTACTGTCTATAGATTGAACCTGACACATAGTAGAGACTCACCCTTAGGAATTTTGAGGGCCAGTTCTGGACGGAGCAGATGTGTCTGCTCCCCTGATCTCCTTTCCGCCATCCCAGCTGTGTTAAGAGAGAAGAAAAAGTTTATCAACAAATGGACTCACGCTAACTGTAGGTTACGCAGTCATGAAAACGCTCTAACACCCACTCATTACCCCTCCACATTTCCCTGAAAGTTTTATTTAGACATTGATATGGTGGTGATGCAGATTTGTACAGTGCAAGCGTCATTCTTCTGGGTGAAGCTTGTAGCGTTAAGGATACGTACTCCCTGCTTTTGTGCTGATTGTGTTTTTCTGATGTTTTTGGTGCCTCAGCCCTGCCTGTTCTAAGTGTTGGAAACATATCATTTTGGGAGGGCTGCGGAAAACTAATCAGGTTAGACTTACACTCTCTAGGTTTTTGGGGACAAGAGAAATAACAATCCTCCTTTTTACATGGCCCCTGTACACACCTCTAGGCACCTCCCTCCTGTTGTTTGACCCCACAGCAGGCAGCTTGCTATGGAGGCACATGAGATGAAGCCAAGCACCCTGTGCCTGTTCAGGCACTAGGCTGTGAGCCAGCCTTGCCCCCCTCCCTTCCAATGGTCTCAATGATTAGGAGTGACAGCATCAGGAGGCAATATTGGCATGCTGTCACCTCAGTTAAGGAGGAGGGGGAGTCTGTTCCAGACAAGTATTAGTGCAAAAATTTGGACCGTAAAAAATGGTCCCAGTAAGTCTTAGGGGGAATATGCACACCTATCACTTGGAATACTAATGCATAGAATGCATTCACATAAAGAACCCGCTGCCTTTAGAACAACTTGAAGCCTGAGCGGGGACATACACAGTTAGCATTTCTCCACTTACTAAGTAGACACATTACTGGAAAAGCACACAACTTACCATCATCAGGTTTTTTTGGGGCCCCTGAAGTGGATGGCGTGGCTGGCTCTGGAGAAACTGCACAAAAAGAACACAAATTGTGAACTGGAATGTGGTACATTACCGAGGAAGAGTATTTATGAAAGATTGACAAACACACATTTTCAGTGTTGACTAAATCAGGACATGATTAAATTACAATGTCCCCTAAAAATTTACAAGTACAAAGCACACCATTTCCAATGTAGAGAAACTAACACCAATTTAGAATAGGGTGGCTTGAGATAACTTACAAAAGATAACATGTCCTGTAAAGCTCCCCAAAACCACCTTTCAAACATGAAGGTTAAGCAAGAGTGTTTCATGACCAACCTTCCTGTCACATATAGCAAAACTACACTTGCTTTGACTCCAACTTAGATTATCCTAGATACACATCATCCTAGCACACACAATTCATGTGAGAATCTAATTTTAGGTACTTACAGACTAGTTCAGGGGAGCCTGGAGTGGGGGAGGATGGGGGAGACCCTACATGGGGGGATGGTGTCCCTTCATGGGGGGATGGCGTTGTATCTCCTAGAAACACAAAGACACAAATACAATCCTTGAACAAAAGCTATTTGATAAAGGCACACAGAAAGTAGTCTGGAAACATTGAAGGTAGTAGTTACAGTGGACTGGGTAAGCAGTGGCCCCTCTTCCCCAGTCCTCCACAACAAACATCCTCAATGTCAGCTGCTACAAAACCCCAATGTCAAAATATATATATTACAGCCCTTATATTTACCAGGACACATTGAACACACAAACACATGTAGAATACTTACTTCCCCTTTGAGGAGAGCCCAGGTCCTCATCCGAGTCGGACCAATTGGCCTCTTCTTGGCCAACAGTTTGTTCCTGGCCCGGATCCAGGCGACTTGGCCCTGCCTGAGGCTCCTCTCTTGCTGAAGTTACATCAACCACAAAAGAAAACAAAACAAACAATCATTCCTCCAAGTTCGACCTAATACACAACACACCAGCACATCCACATTACTTACAGGGGGCCTGAGAAGGCTGAGCCGCAACATCCTGATCACTGGTTTCTAAAATAAAAGAAAAACATTATATATTATTTATGGACACAAATAGGCAGTAACCTCTCATCATGCTAGCACCATACTCAATGCCCCTACAATTCAGAACATAGAAGTGCACTTACACCAATGAGATGCATTGACCATGTTTTAAAACAGGAGGGCACCATGCAAATTAAGCGGGCGCCTAAGGCCTCGCACCTACAGGGGCCTTGCGGCCAGTGGCGGAGCACCAACATTTCGAAGGGCGCAGTCAGGGAAATCTCCCAAGTAAAAGATTGCTTTCAATCCTCGGATCAAAAAGTTGCAGCAGTGTGCTGCAGTCCCTTCACTGCGTCTGCCAGGTGTCTGTTGTCCGCTGACACTTACTCCTCCTTCTCTGCCTGGGGATTGGCCGTCTGATCATGTTATCCTAAGATGTGGAGGAATCGGTAGGTGTGTACCTGCACCAGTAGGAAGTGACTGGCCGGTCAACTCACTCTGCTATCATCAGTTGTTGCTCTGGGAGGAGAGCTCCGCCCTGGACCCGGAACATACAGGTAACCAGGCCCAGACTTGATATTTTGCAGGCTGGTCATAGATTTGTTGTGTCCACTATGCAAAGTGGTTGAGTAGCCCCAGGGAAGTTGGAAGAGTCTGAAAATGGTTGGTGGAGGAGGAGGAGAAGAAGGCCCTGGGTGGCTGGGGGACAAGGAGAGGGCCCCTGGGGGTTTTCTAGAGGAGGAAAGATCCACAATGACGCCAGAGTCAATTGCCAAGGAAGAGAGTGGAGCTGAGCAAGTCCTGCCTATCTGACATGAAAGCCAAACATGGTGTAGATGGAGCCCTTTGCCCTACACAATGACAGCACCAGAGGTGGAAGGTGAGTGGTAGCGGGTCTTTGACATTATAGAGCATATGGACTCTGTCCATTATTGGTAGTTTTGTTTGGAGTTGTCCTTTAGATGTTTAACTGTGTTGTTTTTGACCCGAGCTGTGAGGGACTGAGGTATGACAGCCCACTATGCTGAGACTTATAGTGCCCTAGAATGTTGAGGACTGAGGAATCCTTAGTCCCTAACAGAGGGCACTACAAGTCTTAGCATAGCAGGCAGTATTTCCTCATTCCCCTACAGAGAGGATTACAAGTCCAAGCAGGTAGCCTTCTGCAGTGGGACTTGTTGTGCCCTTGACTGTGGTGGACTGAGGAAGGGAAGTGTAAGAGGGTCTCTGTAAGCTCAGATGTATGGGGGAGCTTTGGGGAACACAGAGTTCCCTTTTACACCAGAGTCCCCAGCTTCCCCCCTCAAATAATGGTTCCCAAACTCTCCTTATATCAGAGTCTTCACACTTCCCTCTTACAGTGTAGTAAGTCTGGAGACTCCGATGTAAAGGGGGCTCTGTAAAATGTGATTA